>NW_024352786.1:17308525-17309337 GCF_902729225.1 Pteropus medius | reverse complement strand
TGTTCACCTCGGTTCCTGGCACTGGGCATCAGCCACAGAGCCCCGCCCCCCGCCCCGCCCTTCCCTTTGCATATACACTCAGCTTGCACTGGACTCTGGGCTTCGGCACTGGCTTCCGCCTCTGCCAGGAACACTTATTTCATCCATCCGCCCCTAGCCTTCCAGAACCTGCTGCTTTCTCCTTATCCACGTCTCTACTTGCATGCCACGTCCTCAGAGAGGTATGCCCTGACTTCCACAGCCAAAGGAACTTGCTCTGTGACCTTTGGCAGGTTACTCAGCTTTACTGGAACTCAGTTTTCTTATCTGTAAAATGGAGATAATAATACTACCTACCTCTTAGGTTCACTATGAGGATTATATGAGTTTAAATGCACAATTTTTTTAATTTTATTTTTTCCAATTTTATTGAGATATAATTGACGTATAACATTGTATTAGTTTAAGGTATGTGACATTTGGTATATGTACATATTGCAAAATGATCACCACAATAAGTTTAGTTAACACCCATTACCTCACATAGTTACAATTTTTTCTCTTGTGATGAGAACTTTTAAGATACACTCTCTTAGCAACTTTCAAATATATACTATTGTTAACTATAGTGGCAACTTAGTTTATGTTGGGCTAACCTTGGCTGAGGCACGGTGGTTACTGTCTTCCCACCTCTATCTAAGTCAAGAGCGGGAAGGACTCTGGAGCCCTGCGGTGTCTCCTGAGGGGACCCCATCTGCCAACACCCCTCAGAGCTCCCTGGTAATGTTATAGGGAGAAAAAGAAAGGAAGCCTTTGTCACTGTGTTATGCATG
>NW_024352786.1:16882979-17308351 GCF_902729225.1 Pteropus medius | reverse complement strand
CATTCAGTATTTATTCTTCTCTGTCTGACTTATTTCACTTAGCAGAACGCCCTCAAGTCTCATTCATGTTGTCGCAAATGGCAGAATTTCCTTTTTTATGGCTGAGTCATATTCCTTTGTATATATACCACATTTTCTTTATCCATTCACCCATCGATGGAAAATGTACATTGTTTAAAATAGTGCCAGGTACATAGTGAGTGCTCAATAAATGTAAAGTTAGTTCATATTTATTTCATGGAATTATAATAATTTATTTATGTGCCTATCTCTCTTACTCGTCTTTATATCCAAGCCACTGGCAGGGTATCTGACATATTTTCTGAGTTGAATAGTATTCTCCCAATTTTCATGTCCACATAGAACCTCAGAATGTGACCTTATTTGGAAACAGAGTCTTTGCAGGTGTTAGTTAAGGTGAGGTCATGCTGGATTAGGGCGGGCCCTACATCCAATGACTGGTATCCTTATAAGAAACTGTGTGAATATACATACAGACACAGACACGGAGGGAAGAAAGGCATGTGCTGACGGAGGCAGAGACTGGACTGATGCAACTATAAGCCAAGGGACACCAAAGCATGCCGCCAAATGCCAGAAGAAGGAGGAGGCAAGGAAGGATCATCCCTCAGAGCCTTCAGAGAGAGCATGGCCTTGCCGACACCTTGATTTTGGACTTTCATCTTCCAGGACCATGAGAGAAGAAATCTCTGTTGTTTCAAGCCACCCAGTTTGTGAGACTTTGTTATGATAGCCCTAGAAAGCTAATCCACCACCCAGTGACTGGTGAGCGAGTGAGAGGGAGCAACTAAGTAACTCAGACACCTCCTTCCCCCTGCACTCTGACTCCAATGCGAAGGCAAAGGCTTCCCTTCTCCTTCTCCCTATAACATTACCAGGGAGCTCTGAGGGGTGTTGGCTGATGGAGTCCCCTCAGAAGACACCGCAGGGCTCCAGAGTCCTTCCCGCTCTTGACTTAGAGGTGAGGAGACAGTAACCACCCTGCCTCGGCCAAGGTCAGCCCAACATAAATGGAGCTGCCATCTGCCATCTTGGCCCCTGTCCAAGAGAGAGAAAGGCCTTCCACAAGCAAAGTCATTTAAACCCATCTATGGTTCCATGGTACTGATCGTGTGCCCATCACGGGCCAGGTGCTGCGCCCAGCTCTGAGCTCCCACAACCACTGCTCTGCCCTCTCTTGGAAAACCTCTTACTTCCTCTCTCGCATCTTAGCTATTTTTATATATCGAGCTGCCTCATTTTCCCAAGGGGGTCATTTGGCAAATATAAAAATGGCTCAGAGAAACCACAGACCAAAATACGTTTCTGACGAGAACCACCCACCCTTCAATATGCCACTTGCTTGGTGGATTCATTCTCTCTTATCAACGGGGGACATTATCAGTTTGCATGGGACACGAAAGCACTAGTCCCTGTGGGTCTCTCTCTCTGGGTCTTGGATTCCTGGCCCTTTTAGGTCAACCCTTTAGATTTCTTTAGGACAGGTCATAGGTTGAAGGCATGAATAATCACAGCTGATCTCACTGAGTGCTTACTCTGCACCAAGCGCCATGAGTGTTATTTCATGTTCATTACACTCCAGGGGTAGGGACTATTATTAAGCCTACTTTGGTGATGGAGAAACTGAGGCACAAGGAGGTTGAATAATTTACTCAAGGTTACACAGTGATTAAGGGATAAGCGACAAGCTGGAATGTGACGATGGTGGTCTGGCTCCAGAGCCCAGGCTCCCAGCCACTGCTGACAGTGCAGCTGAAGGACGTGTCTTTGCAGGAGGCACATCGTGCCATCATCGAGGGCCTCAAAAATGATTCTCCTGTCTTTACCTTTTTGTTCTTCCCAAAAGTAACTAGTGTCGCTTTCTTAGCAGTAACTCACTAGAAGCCTTTATTGAAGCGTAAAAGAATATGGAATGTGGAGTTGGTAAGACATAGATTCCATTTCTGCACCAGATGTTTAACCTAGAGCAAGTTACTCAGGTTCTCTGGGCCCTGATTTCTCCATAGTAAAGCAATGACATTCACGAGTTGTCTGGTACAGAGTAGCCATTCTGTCAGCCTCCCTCTGCCTAAATAGAGTTTACATGAAATTGCACAGTTAAGGAGATATGAGCTGCCCATTGGTCAGTCCACCTGTGGCTTTATAACAACAGAAAGGGCACTAATCCCATTCTTGAGAGTTCCACTCTCATGACCTAATCACTTCCAAAAGACCCCACCTCCTAAAACCATCACATTGGGGGTGAAAATTTCAACCCATGAATTTGGAGGGATACAAAACCATTCCATCTAGAGCGCCGCCCTAGTTCATATCTAATTTAAGTCAGATTATTATGAAACTAAGAAATTTGAAGCTAAAAGGGACCTTCGAAATCGAGAGGTTTGGTTTCTGGCTCTAAGCACCAACTAAGCAACTACGAAGATGTGTGGTCATGCGCAGGCCATGGTCCCTGCTGAGCACCAGCAACCTTATTTCCTGAGAATACATAGCATCCTGGAGCGAATGCTGGACTTCGAAGCAAAAGATAAGATTTGGACTCCTGGCCCAATGGCAGACCCAGTTGCTCACCCTGCTGACCTAGTTATTTTGAGGCAAAAGTAGTATGGGGTCAACGAAAAGTAATTGTGACTATAAGGGGCTCGCGACTATAAGGCACTGTTGGATAAAGCTGTTTTGCCATGAAATGGTGAGTTTCCTGGCAGAGTAGACACTATCTGAACAGTGCAGGTTAAAGGCTGCCCTTCAAGTCTCTAGTGCTGAGACCACAGATACCAGCTCCCGGCCTTGCCTTCAATCGTGGCTGCCTCGCCTGCCTACACCCCTGTTACTTGTCCCTTCATCTATCTCTCTTCACTTACCCCTTGAGTGAGCCACCCCTTTCCCGCCCTGACTCTAAAATCTGCTGTTTTTCCAAATTATTCTATCTGAATAATGAGGTGTAGCAGATGCTCATGTCTCGCCCCGTCTCCTATCACTCACTGCTCCTTCTTCAGCCACCTACGGGTTTTCTCCAGCTGACGGCTCCTGTGGCCTCACAGGGCAGACCACAGTGCTGAGGAATTAAAGCCTCTGCGAGCGAAGACTGAGGAAGCTGGTAGATAATACCCCAGCCTCTTCCCTGATGACTCAGGAGCTCATTCTACAGTTTTCCAGGCGCCCGAGCCAAGATGCTCACAGCAATGACCTGCTGTCACTGCCCCCTAAGTGGCCGCCTGCCCTTTCCTGACGCACTTCCCCATTCCCCTGACAATCCTTGGGATGTCTTCCCAATTAACCTGCTCACCCGCGAATCTTACCTCAGAATCTGCTCCTGTGGGAACTCAACCTAAGAAATCAGCAAATCACATCTTGACCAGGGGGACCGGTGAGTGCCTCATCTGCATAGGTCACTTAGAGCCACCATGGACTAAACGAAATTCCATCGCAGGGTTGACAAGACCATGATCTACTTCAGCTTTCCCTAAGACTTTCTCCACCGCTCCCTCCTGCTGGACTTCCATATACCATGTAGCTCAATTATTTGCAGTTTTTGGAACATATTCCAATCCTCAAGTCTCTGGCCCTGTGCCATGCTCTTCTTTTTTGCCAGCAACAGCCTTCTCCACCACTTATTCCTTCACCTCCCACTTGACTTTGAGTTTCAGCTCCCCTGACCACCCCCCACAAGCACATACCCAAGCTGGGTGACACATCCCTCTTCTGTGCTCCCAAGCCACCCGCTTCTGAACATGGCCCATTTTGTCTGGCTAGACTGTAAGTCAACTCTGTGAGGCAGAAAACCCATCTTATTTACTCTGAAATTCCAAGCCCGGCACCATACCCACACGCAGCAGGTTTTGAATAAAGGCTTGATAAATTAATGAGAAAAAAAAAGTAGTAAACGAAGCTTTTAATTTCAGAACGGGAATAAGATAATTCCTCTAATCCAAGGTGAGACTCACGAGGAAAGTCTAAACCACTTTGCAGCCTGCCGGAGTGAAAACAGCAAGCACGTCCTCGTAAAAGGGGCAGCTGTAGCTTCGAAGGTCGTGAAGGACAGTGATAGTTGGGCAGTGGAAACCAAGAGGATGAGAAGCAGGAGGAGGAAGCAATCCAGAGACAGGGAACCCCGAGCATCCTGAGGCTGGACGTCTCTGGGTCGGCCTGGGAAGAGAGGAGCGGTCAGGGGCAGCCAAGTGCGGGCTCCCCTACGGGCAGCGAGGAAGGTGTGGACGGGTGTTTCCTCTGCCCACACGGACACAGTCCCAAGGCGTGTGACTTCCCTTATTGTTCAATATCCCAACCCTCCCCCAGCGCTGCCATCTTTCCTTCCTTCCTCAGCTTCCTCTGTTACAGGGTGAGGCTTCCTGTTAAGTCGTTCTGAGAACTGTGGTTTTCAGAGCTTTAAAGACCAGAAATGCCTGCCAGCAAAATTACCGCTAAAGGTCCCCACTGAATTCCAAGAAAATATTCCTCGCACCGCTAACCTGGCTCTTCCAGAGAGCGCCAGGTCCCAGCGGACAGAGGTGGGGAGAGGTCCTCCTCCCTTACAGGGGCTCGTCCTTTACACGGCGTTCAAGGCCACTCAGGAAAAGCCTGTGTCCCTCCGCTTTTCGTCAACAAAGCCAAATTGTAACTACCAGGATGCTGTTATTTAAAGTTGAATCCTGCTGTGAATCATTTCTAGAACAGAGATTTTTCTGCAAAGTGATTTGCCATGCTCTTTTATTTTTTAATTAATATATTTTTTAAAAACCCATATATGGTAATTTTCTATTTTTCTAGAATACATAATAATACATATAAATAACTGGGTAGTAAAATAGAGACTATACAAAGACGATCAGCATTCATAATAATGACAATAAAATGCCACCAAATCCTAGAGAGCCTTCCAAAAATTGAACTATTGGTCAATGGTCCCTTATCTGCAATTCCAAAATTCATTCAGTAGCAAAAATTGGCCTGAACTAATGAGAAGAAATTTATATCCATTTATCTTGCATAGAGTAAATATTCGTACCTTTTGCTGCAGACATATGAATATGTTTTAATACAGGGTGCTGCCCTAGACCCTGCTATATATAAACTATACAGTTTATGCATGCTATTATCTTTCTAGATTACAAAATATTCTGAATTCCAGAACACATCTGACTCAAAGGACTTCATATAAGGGATTATGAACCCAAGCCTATATAAATTGTGTTCAACTTCCTTTTAATGTTCGGTGTTTTTTAGGGTATTCCAGCTCTGTGAAGTTGGAGTGCTGGCTGTTACCCGCTTTCTATTGCCAGTCTCCTTCCTGTTCCCTCCTGGATCCATACTCTGCTGCTCTGCTCTTTGCCCAGGGAGGCTACACACATGGACGGCTTCATTTTGTCTGACTCCCCTCTGTCAGTGGCAGTTACTAGCTGGAGAGCTGAGGGCCAAGGGAGAAAGAAGTTGGGATGTTTCTTCTTCACTTCGTCCAGCTTCAGTGCCCAACACTGGCGCTCTGCCTGCCTCCCTCCCCATGCCAGCTCCTGCTGGGCAGCCCAACCCCTGAGAACTGAGGACCACTATAGCCTCCCCTGCCTCCTTCAGCCCATAGTGGGTAGTGACTGCTTTCCACTATTGCAGGAGGTGGGTTCACCCAGCTCCATGATTGTTCTCTATATCCTGCCCACACCTTGTGAGCAGCTTCATTAGACCCTTTATTAGAGAGTCTCTCCATTTGAACCAGCTGGAGTGAACACTGTCTACGGCTGCACACTGACCGATTCGTTGACAAGTTAGAGTCCCTGTAGTGCCCTGTGAAATGTGCTGATCTTAACTCAGGAGGCCTGAGTTTGAGGATTGGGTAACTTTGGGCAAGTCATTTCACTTTTCTGGATCTTAGCTTTTCTATCTCTAAAAAGGGCTGAAAATGCTTTATTTCAGAGTGTGCTGTGATAATACAGCAACCAGTATGTGGAAATGTCTAGGAAACTCTAAAGAAATGCAAAGGAATTCAAGAACTCCTAGGAAACTACAATATTCAATTATTCCGAATCTCCTATCCCTCTAACTCTTCTGGATAAAAGAGTGTTTGCTTTGTGTCTTAGTTTGTGAGGGCTGCTATAGCAGAAATACCATAGACTAGGTGGCTTAAATGACAAACATATATATTCTTCATAGTTGTAGAGGCTGGGAAGTCCAAGATCAAGTTTGAGGCAGATCTAGAGTCTGGTGAGAATCTGGATACAAAGAATCCTTGTAGCCTCCCGTGGCAGAGAGCAGAAAGAGGTCTGCTGTCTCTGCCTCTTTTTATAAAGGCTTTGATCCCATCATGAGAGCTCCGCCCTCGTGACCTCATTTACGGATAAATACCTCCTAAAGGCCTCACTGCCTGCTATCATTGCACTGGGGGGTTAGGATTTCAACATATAAACTGGTGGTGGTGGGGGGGGTGGTGGGGGAGGACAAACTTTCGTCTATAACACTTTGTTTTAAGCAAGTATATCTACGCCCTGCTCTGAGACCAGAGGTGGCTAGGAAAAGGAAAGCCTGAGGTCTGCCCTCTCTCTTTCCTAGATATCCGTTTCTGTTCTTGGGCTGCTTGAGCCTAATGTCTATCATCCACCTTCAGTGGGCATCTTGCACAGAAGCTTCTGTGCTTAGTCTTACCCTGATCAACCTACTTTTTCTTTTCCATCTTCTGCCATTCTGTGATCATTTGGGGCTTCATTTTTATTTTCTCCCAAATCTTCAACATTCTGTCCAGTTTGAGGTTGCTTTAAGTTTTAAAGTCACATATTTCCCTAGAGGATAAAGTCATCATTTTTAGTAAAAACCTTATCACTCATTAAAATTCTTTTCACCTCCTCATCTCAATACTATCTCAAACAGGAATCTCCGATATATAGTTGTTATCAATAAGAAATTGTTGCTTTGATGTTAAAACAATCTAGATTAATTTTTTTGTGTGCGTGTGGCTAAAATTTACCATAAAGTTACTTAACTCTCTATTTTAATTATATAGGCTTGGCCTACAAATCTGATCTTTTCCTGGAGCTGGTCATGCCAACACCACATGGGTGTTCCCCATAAGAGGGAACAATCAACAAGATTAAGTTACTTTGAGTTCTTAACCGATTTTCCAGAACTTCCTCTTCCTATCACAAAACATAGCCTTCTGAACAACACATTCAAGTTAGCCTGATCATGCCCAGAGCTTTAGTGAATAAGACACATTCTGGAAATAAAAGTGATTTTACATGTAAATGACTAATTGATACTTTTACCCTCCCAATAACCCTTATTATATATCTTTACCTAATCTAGTGCCAGAACAGAGACTGTCTTCATGTTACACACTTTGAGAGTTGTTCAAATTCTTCTGATCCCTGGAGTTTTGTTGTACCAAGTATTTGCTAGAAGAGGACATTCTTACAGGACTTGGCAATACTTTGATATACAAAGATTGTGGTCAGGCTATTTATGGTCATTGTATTTAATTACTATGATGGTATAATTTTCCCTCTTGATAATTTATAATTATACTTTAAAAAAAAAAAAACAGAGTTAAGTTCTTTTAAGTAAGACATGGCATGACACCTCTGCAGTGTGTGTGGTAACCTAAATGTGGAAGCCCCACACGTGACCAGATTCTAGGGCAGGACCACACTCAACTTGCTGTACTCCCCCCTGCCCCAGATGGGCCTACAGAGCAGATGAATGCTTCCTATGTGAGAATTAAACAGAACTGCAGTTCAATTCAGCAGAGCTTTCCCCACAAGTCTTTACCATGCATAAGCAAACTTTTTTTCTGTAAGGACCCGGTAGTAAATATATTAGGCTTTGCAGGCCATGGTCTCCGTTGCAACCTCTTAATTCTGATATTGTCGTTCAAAAGCAGTCTTAGACAATAGGTAAGCAGCTGGGCAAGGCCCTGTTCCAATAAAACTTTATTTACAAAAATAGGTGTTGGGCTAGCTTTGACCAAGGGGCTTGTAGCTTGCCATCCCGTTTTAGTTTATTACAGAGCAATTACTACATTGTACTGTGATGATCTCTAACTTAACTGTCTCCTATAAACCCATGCATTTCTAATGAAGATTCTCCACTGTTAAACATTTTCAAAAATAAAGCCCAATCATTGGCAACCATCATAAAAATAATTGATTTGGGTAAGAATCATCAATGGATACTAAAACAGGAGAGTCCAATGAGAAACGAGACAGTCACATAGTCTCCATGTGTCTCCCCACAATGTACTTATTAATTGTTAAGGGGAAAAAAATAATTTTACAGGGAGAAATCCAGCAGAAACCCCCTCAATCAAGTAATCAAAGATAATATACCCAGTCATGAGATAAATCAATACCAGGTACCTCGCTTCTGTGGGATTCCTGCCCAAAACAAATAATCCAAGTGTGAAAACATCAAATGAACCCACATCGAGGGGCATTCTGCATAGTATTTGGCCTATGCTCTTCACAAATATCAGTGTCAAAAAACACAAAGGCTGAGAAACTGGTTCAGATTATAGAATAGACAAGAAACATGGCAAGTGAATGCAATGCATAATCTGTGATTTTCTTCTTATAAAGGACATTATTGGAAAGATTGACAAACTATGAAAAAGTCTGTAGATTGAAGAGTATTTTGTATCAAAGGTCATTTCCAGATTTTGATAATTGTAAAGTGGTCGTGTCCTTGTTTTTAATACATACACATTGAAGTATTTATAAGTAAATGGGCATCACAGCTACAACTAAGGTGACCAGTCATCCATGTTTGCCTGAGACTTGGGGTTTCCGGATGCAAAACTTTGAATGTTAAACTCAGGAAAGTCCCAGGCAAAGTGGGAGGAGTTGCTCACCCACACTGCAACTGACTCTAAAAATTCAGGACAAAAGTGTGTGTGTATGTGTGTAAAACAAATGTGGAAAACGGTAACATTTAGGGGTATATGGGTGACAAATTTTGATACTATTCTTGCAATTTCTCTAAAGTCTAAAATTATAGTGAAATAAAAAGGTGAAAGGGAAAAAAATCCAACGCAGCTTGAAGAAATGTCCTCCAAAGCAGATTCAATCGTTTTCTATGTCATGGCAATAGGCTCAGTGGCTGAGAGTAGAAACCACACCAATTGGAGTCTCTAGGTTGTGGGATGTTGTTCAAACAGTGGTCTCTTGACTTCAAGCCACAGCCCTGCAGTCTCCTAGCTGGAACACCGGACGCCTTTCTTAAAATATCATATTTTTAGACCCAAGGGTGAAGCCAGTCAGGAAATGACTGAAAGTCAGTTATTTTATCACCTGTTCAACGTTAGGCACGATGTTGTTATACATTTTTCTTCAGGTAAACTCTTTCAATCCTCACAACAATCTTGGGAAGACTGTTAATAACTTTGTTTCACAAACAAAAGAAAAAAGCGAGCCATCAAAGTGTTAAATACCCCTGACAAAGGGTACACAGCTACAAAGTGGACAAAGAGGGTCCAAAACCAGCTCCATAACTGAAAATGGCACAAATGGCTAACAATGGGGGTCCTGGTAAATATTATATGTTCATCCTTGCTGTAGAATAGGAAGTGACTTTAAAAATATGAAATATTGCTGCGTATGCTACTGACATGGAAGGTTATCAGTGATATATTATCGAGTCGAATTAACCCAGTTACATTTAATCTGTGCTTCACGAATCCCTTTGTGCATGTGGGTATGTGTTTAATCTATGTGTATGTCTGCATGTTTGTGTAAAACTATATGTGCACACACAAACACACACACACTTTCTGTTAATGGAAAGGTCAAGGACATTTAAAGGTCAAAGCCTTTAAAACTTTAAGAGAATCCTGGTGGAATTGTTAAAATGCATATTAGCACATAAATATGAACAACCAATTGTCTATTATATTTCAACACACCTGGGGGGAAATGCATGTTAGCACAATACTCTATGCCAGCTGAAGAAGGAGATTGGGAGAGGATCTGTGAATCCGCATTTCCAGCAAACACATAGACTCTGGAAGGCTGTAAACAAAGCTATTTCCAAAGGTTTCACTTAGAGAGTAGGAATTTTTACTTCTCACTTTTTAAAAATTTCGTATCGTATCAATGTTTTTAAACAGACATGAACTATTTTTATACTATTAAATGTTATTTTTAACCCCTACCCTGATATGAAAACTCTTACCACAAACTCACAGCTGCCTGACAGCTGCTCCTGGACTGGAGACCAGCCCTCAGCCACAGCTGATACCTGAGCCCCAGGGGAAACAGAGTGCTGTAAAGACTATCCTGTAAAAGTGCATCCTGCCTGATGTCAGGCTCAAGGTAAAGCCCAGGGCTTAGCTCATGTGTAGAAAAATCATCTGAGCTTCTGGAAACAATGGCTGTGGCATCCCCAAGGAAATGGACTCCAGGGAGACCAGCACTCAGCACAGCCGGTTGTGACCTCCCAGGGCAGCTGCTGGAAACAAGGACAAAAATAATCCAGAGCAATTAACTGGTTCCTCAAACAAAAGAGTAGCTAGATTTTTTGCTTCAGTGTTGGTGAGCAGCTTGCTCTATCCTTGGGCTTCTGTTTCCTTTCCCAGGACAGTGGCCCCTGGAGGTTCTGGGGACTAGAGATGATGCACGAAGGTCAAGGTGGCTAGGATCGAAATCTCTGCTGCTGGGAATGGTCGACAGGTGTGCTGATGCTCCTGGGGTCCAAGAACACCCATTCCCGCTCCGTTTTTGCTTCTGTTTCCTCTGAACATAGTGGGGAATGCAGAGAGAGGAGGGAAGTGTCCACACAGGAGAAAAGTAAGAATTTGAAGTCTAAATGCATCCAGTATCTTATTTCTCATCATCTCCATCACACACACACTGGTCAAGCTGTCAGTGTCTCTTGCCTAGATGACTATGATAGCCATCGATATGGCCATAGCAATAGCAAAAGCTATGATCGCTCTCCTTTGTTCTTGTCACTTTCAGTCTGTGCTCAACACTGCAGCCATAGTTATCCTGTCAATGTGTAAGTCAGATAGTGTCACACTGGTGCCTTCGATGGCTTCCTACGTCACTCGAAATAAAGTCTAAACTTTTTATGTTGTCTCCGGAGGCCCTATCCCATCTGGACCTCATCAAATACTAGTCCTAGCCTTGATGACTCCTCTATAACTGCCCTGACCTCTTGCTCTCTCTCAGACTATCCAAATATTTCATGCCTCTGGGCATCTGTACTTGTCCTTCCCTCAGCCTGGAATGCTTTTCCGTCAGATATCTGCCTGCCTTTCCTCCTCACCAATTTCAGTTCTTTGCTTAAATAATCCCTTCTCAGTAAGGCTTTATCTTGTCATAGGTCTAACACTGCCACCTTCGACACTCTTTCTGCTTTACTTTTCTCTTCAGTACTTACTACCACCTAACATAGTATACATTTAACTCATTTGATGATGGTCATTGTCTCCATCGGGCTGACAGATCCAACCATGCAGGGATTTATTGGTTCTCGTGGCTGTATTTTTAGTGCCTAGAACATTTCCTGGCATAGAGTAGGCACCTAAATATCTACTGACCAGCTGCTACATGAACAGGACTCACTCTACTCAGGTTCTGTGGGCCCTAAGTCCTGGGCTGCATTTGGGGTAGGGATGCGTGAGCCCTAACACGAGGCACCGGAAGAGAGGGCCGTTGGACTTAAGCCTATGTGAATAAACACCAGCAGGTTTCAGACTGTTTGAAAGGACCTTGGATACCAGACACCCTTTCTCTTGAAGGGCTCACCTTACGTCTTAACAAATATATTTAAATGCACTAACCTTTCACTTTAAACATAATTTTGGCTGAAAAAAGATGATTATAAGGTGCTTTTGGAATCATTTGGCAGTGACCGACGCACTTAATTTATAATTGGCTCTGACTTTCAGCATTCATGCGCACTTGGGAGTTTTTCTGAAGTGAAATCAGATCTAATCTTAAAATAGTTTTCAAATATAATGAAATTTTTATGAATAATCAATTCAACAGTTAATGAAATTTGGGATAATCCTATGCTTTGTGGGCCCTTGTGAAAGCACTTGTTAATTCCGGTCTTGCAATGCTCCTTGTGTGTATTAGAGCTGACAGTTGTTTTCTTTGGAGACTCAGCTATTTGGGCCCCTGGAATTTCATAAGACCTAGGTCTTGGACCTAGAAAGTCCAACAGATAAAATAGTAGCAGCAAAAATCAGAAATTCAAAAAAGAGAAGTCTTCCTTCATTGCCTCATAACGTAGATCCTTGATTAGTGGTTGATGTTCTGAGAGCATGGAGGGGAGACAGGAAGCCATGGCAGGGCTCACCACGGTCGTGCTGGGAGTCTCTGGCCAGTGTGCTGTCATGCACAAGCCAGCTGGGTGCCCATTCTCTATGTGTGGCAGACCTCTGGTGGCCAGGTGGACCGCCTCCCTCCGTGACCCATTCCCTCCCTACTTCCATCATCTCCTGGGCCTTGGTGGAAAAAATGTTTTCACTGACATTTTATGATCCTTTTGTAGAATTCTGTTGACTCATGTGAGACAGGATGGGAGATTTTTCTGCAGAAGTTGCCACATGGGAAAACAGATCACTTAGTCACATCATATGCCAAGCCCTGCTGTTGCATGTGCAGAGCATTTTTAATCATGTAACCTTCAAAGCTGCCCCTCATTTGCAATGACATTCGCCTTGGTGATTCCCCCCGCTCTCTCAGCTTAAGCTGTCAGTTGCTGAGGCTTTCTCATTGCTGTCTCTGGCAGGGACACATTTATTTATCACAGAAGAGGTTGGCTCTGAAAGGATTTGTGCAAACTTCCTTCTGGAGATGAAAAGAAAACATCTCATTTCTAGTCTTGCCATCTTTTGAAATCAAAAGTTAGTGACCATCCTAGTGGACAGATGTCATCCAAAGTGGGCGTGGATCATTTGGTTTGTTTTTCTTGCTCACCCTGAATGACTTTGAACCCACTCTGTACATAAGAGAGACAGGAGCAAAAAACTCTTTACACTTCCTGCTTTCCTCCCAGTGTGCTGACATTTCAAAGCCCCATATGTTTCCCTAAACAAAGTTTCATGAAAATATGTATTTAAAAAAAAAAAAAACTGTTTTCAGGTTATTACAATCCAGGAGAAGAGCAGCTGCCTGTTGCTGTGAGGACAGTTTACAGGATGCTGTGATTATCTCCACTCCGCTTGATAACAGCAGGCACATTTGAAGGGTTTAAAATGGAGATGTGTTTGAAGTCCTGCGATAAATGTATGATTCTTCCTTTAGCCATGTAAGTTATTAGCAATATTCTGCAACTAAGCCACAAGCAGGATGTAGTTTCCATAAATATTTCCCATTCAAAAATGAACAACTAGATAGAGTTGAAAACATGTCAGACCCCTAAAAGAGTTGTGATACGCATTTGCTAGTTACCTCTCCAGCATAGATTCTTCCTTTCCCGCTTTGATTCTCCTGGGAGATACATCCCTTTTCCATTCTCACTGGTGGTCTGGATGTGGTTGACCTCTCCTTCAGCTCCAAAAAAGGACTATAATTGGCTCAAGCCAATCAATGAATCCCATTTCTCAGGCCACACAGATTGGTCAGGGATGAGCTTGGGATTCTATTTGGGCCGATGACTCATAATGATAAACGTCTACATGAAGAAGAAAAAAAAGAGCTCGGATAAACAACCTAACTTTACGTCTCAAGGAATTAGAAAAAGAAGAATAAATTAAGCCCAAAGTTAGTACAAGGAAGGCAATAACAAGAATAAAGCAGAAATTATAAGTGAAAGAGACTAAAAAGATAGTAGAAAAGATCAATGACCTAAGGGCTGTTTTTTGAAAAGATAAAAAAAATAAATAAAAACAGACAAGCCTTTAAATAGACTTACCAAGGAGGGGGGGCGGGGGGCGGGGCGGAAAGAGGACTCAAATAAATTTAAAAAATTAGAAGTAAAAGAGGAGACATTACAACTAATACCAGAGAAGAACAAAGGATCACAAGAGACCACTATGAACAATTATATACCAACAAACTGGACAACCTAGAAGAAATCGATAAATCTCTAGGAACATGCAATCTACCAAGACCAAATCATGAAAAAATATGTCTGAAGGAGATTGAATCAGTAATCAAAAACCTAACAATGGAAAAAAAATCAAGGACCAGATTGCTTCCCTGGTGAATTGTCCCAAACATTTAAAGAAGACTTCATTTTGTTGTTCTTAAATTGTTCCAACTTGGGCCAGAGAGAAGTGACAATCACAGGACTCGTGTGGAACATATTAAAAGAGATTCTCTGTCCCTGAATCACACTTGGTGTGGTGTGCAGATGTGAGGTGTGAAGCTTCCAGAGCAACCTGCTTCCCTGGGTATAGAGCCTAGAGTTGCCACGAACCTTTGTGTGGAATCTGGCGATGGAACAGTCCCCACCGAAAAGTTAAAAGAACCAGATCCTTGGGTGGCTTAGACTCATCTGAAGCCAGCCCTACCTCTGGGCTTTGCAGTTATAAAAGCAAACAAATCCTCTTTGTTGTTTCAGCCAGGTCTAATAGAATTCTTTGTCACTTGCAACCACAAGACACCTAAATGATTCAAGGCTGTTAATGCTATTCCTAGCCACACATAACCAGCATCTAAAGAAACTCTGAAATCTTGTGGTGAATGTGTTTTTCTTTACTGTTGAAGTTTTTACCTCACCAACATTCTCCACTCTTCCTCTTCTTCTTCTTCTTCTTCTTCTTTTTTTTTTACACGAAACCCCATTGTCTCTTAAGGAACCACCCTTCCCACATTCTCACTCCATGACATCCTAGGTGATCTCAACTCTCAGCTCCAGCAGTGGGCATTTGACCCTGGCATAACCAATCAGGGAATTCCATCCAAGGGGCTGTTTGATTGGATCAAGGATGAGTACATTATCTGAAGATAGCCAATGAAAATAAGTACCAGGACTTTTATTTATTTTAAATCTGATTGAAAAGGCAATTGGAGGGTTTGCCAAAGGAGAAGGATTTAACATCTTCATAGAAATGTTGTCACCACATGGACAGAACATTTCTGATAATAAAACAATAGAAAGGAAAGAAAGACAAGAGATAAAAAGATGATAAGAGAAGGACAAAGGCCTAACAACATGGCCCGAGACCTGGATCCAGCCATGCCCGAAGTTTGTAAAGCAATAACTTCCTTCTGGTTAAGACAGTTTGATCTGGGATTTCTGTCACTTGCATTTGAAAATCTTGATTAATACAGACCTGAAATTTTTCCCACACTAAAGTAAATTTTTTTATTTAAATAATATTCATATTTTCCCTTGATATAAAAGTAATGTATGCTTAATGCAGAAAGCCTGGAAAGCACAAAGAAAATAAAGCAAAATTTATTTTATGACTGCTAAAGCTTTGAATATTTACTCTATGACTGTTAACTTCTGAGTGCCGATTTGTTTGAGTCTTTTTAATATGGATGTTTATGAACTTCTACAACATAATTCCCAGATTATGTAGGTGTACTATAATTTATTTAATTCCTTCTTTTTAACAGGTGAAGCCTTTCTTTCTTTCTTTCTTTTTTCTTCCTTCCTTTCTTTCTCTCTCCCTCTTGCTATTATTTAGTGTTTACTATCATGAACATCTGTGTTGATAAATCTTTGCACACATCCATGGCCATTTCCTTAGAACAAATTCACATTGCCATAAACATCATAAATTCATTAGGTTGTTTCATTTTATTTTAAATGAACATATTTATGCATTCCTTTGTAGGGACTAAGCTCCTAGAAGTGGAATTGTGGGGTAGAAGGCATGTCCGCATAAGGCTTTGATAGACACTGCAAATCGTCCTGCAGAAGGTTGTTTGCACCTGTACCTCTGCTGCTGCCCGGCACAGCCACACACACTGGGTGTTACCGTTACCTCGATTCCTAATCAAGGCGAACATTTTATTCATACGTTGGTTGGCTGTTTGTATTGATGTTTTCTTGATTTGCCTCTTCACATCCAAAAATTCAGAATTCTTTTACTTTTCTTTAAGGAGTAAATGGGAACTCAGTATAAGTCCTTTCAGTTATTTTTCCAAAGATATTTTCTGTATGTGCGAAAAGACTCCAGGCCCAAGTGGATGCATTTTGGTTAGAAACACCCGTTGCCCATTGCTTTGACTTTTCACTGGTAATTTTATGCATCACTGACCTGCCATGAGTTAAGTACAATGATTTGAGAGGTACTATTGTGTAGTTATACTAGTTAAGTAAAAGATGTTTGGAGCTAGACTTCCAGCTCTATCACTTAGCAGTTGTGTGACATCGGGCAAATTGTTGAAAATCTCTATGCCTCATTTTCCTCATCTGTAAAATGGGGATAATATTACTAACTTCATAGGGTTGTTATATCATTAACATAAGATGAGTAAAGCACTTGTAACAGGGCCTTTTCTTCTTACAAGTTAAGCCCCCAATAAACACTATTAGTGATAGAGTGTAATAACCATATTGAGCGTTTACTATGATACAATGATATAAACATCCCATTTGATTTATACCAATTCTCTGAATCAATTTATTTTGTTATGCTCATTTTGCAAATGAGGAAACTAAGACAGAGGTTAAATACCTTAGCCAAAGTTTCTTTATTCATGTATGGGACTGAGACTCAAGCCTACCTATATTGCCTCTGAGAGAGGACAAATTGTTTGCATTTTTAAGAAAACTTTTGTATTCGAAGAACATATTTTTGTTATAAAAGGAAAAATTTTATTCTTACTGCAAGTAGAACTTCACATTCTGCCTGTCACTTAAATCTAGTGTTAGAGCATTTTTGTCCAGCAACCTAATACATATTTAACAGTGATGATAATCATGAAAAGCAGGATATTTTAAAAAACAATTTAAAGTATATATTTTAGTTCCCTTACTCTCCACTTCTAGTAGATGATCATTATTTAGAAAAGAAAAAATAAATGGCATTAATACTAACTATGCTTTAACTTTTAAACAAAGAGGCCATCCTTATCAAGAATTAGGACTGTTACAACCATAAATACTTCTTATTCGTCTTCCATGGTATACCTTTCAAAATGCTCACTTTGGCAGTCATTGATAGTCGATGTCCATATGTTTTGTCAGGTTGGGTTCTGTTAGATATTCAACAACTCAACAATAAAATCCAGTAAATCTTGGCATAATATTTCGAGGTTTATAACCCCGCTGGTAGGCAGAAAGAACAGTGCTGTTTTACTTAATAACGATTAGTGCTCTAGTGTTGGGTAGATGTTTATAATGGCTCTGGGCGTGGGTGGTGACATAGATTGAGAGACAGAGCAGAGAAAGTGGAGAGTGAAGTGTTATTAGTAATGAAAGATAAGCCCTTCCTGAAAAATAATAATAGTTATAAAACAGGAATGAACTTCCCAGTCATGTAGTTCAACCCCCTACTGAGATGTGGGGAGAGGCAAGTCTCTCTGCTAAACTAGTTACATAATACTTCTTTTCCTTAGGAGGTTTCACAACCTCTTTTATAAACTGTTAATGTGCTTATTCAATTGTGTCATGGAGGAAGCTATGTAATTTTTAACTTTAACCAGGGTGACTTGACCTTCACATGGTAACTCTGGTGAACCAATGCACACTGCTGTTCTATACCCTAATCACAAATTATATCACAATAAATGACAATACAGACTGAACACTCTTTATTTTTACTTTCACTTTATTAAAATACTCAGCTTTCAATGTATGACTGTTCAAACCACCTCTCATCTTAGCCACCAAATCCATTATTTGGGTCAAAAACATTAGTTTGGCACCTACCTGCTCAGCCCAAAATGCAAGCAAATGTTTTGGAGGATAGGACCATTTCACTGGGCCTTGAGGTGAACAAAAAGCACCCAACAAATCCATATCTGAAGATTCTTTAAAAAGAAAAAGAAAAAAGAAATAAAGAACTTTGAAATGGTTTCCCTAAGATCTAGTTTGGCAGATGCTTTGGCAGCTGTGGGTTTCGAGAGTGAGATGGAAACTACCCAGTGCTGCAAATCGGAATTCCTCAGCTCTGGCTGTCATTAAGTACGTGGTCCCCAGGAGAATTATCAAGTACTCCGAGCATCGGTTTTCTCTTCTATAACATGGGCTTTGCAGGGGCCAGCAGGCTCTGCGTGTGAACAGGGATGCCCGTAGTGATTGCTGCTCCCAAGTGGACTTGATGTACATCAGCTAGGGCAGTTCATTTCCATCTCCTAGGCTGTATAGCCTCAGCGGTCTTCAATGGAGGCAATCTGACCTGTGAACTCTAACTTAACCTAAAGTAAACTCCTCTGGCAGTTTTTTTTTTCAGAAATTCATTATGGGAGCATGGATGAATAGAAAGGACTGAACCATCTTTGGCTGTTCCAGATCATCTTGGAACTGTTGCTTTTATACTGAAAGATTATCAAAGGGAAACCATTGTGTCATCCCAAATCATTTTTCGATTAGCTTTTGCTTAGATGGTAAATACTTAATGAAATGACATTTTACAAACTTCTGTTATAAAACGTTGCTTCCTGAATCCATGCATGCCCAAGAATAAGGCACTATGGTAAAGCAGTTAAAAGTACGAACTCTGGAGCCTGACCACCTTCAAATGCTGCTTTTGCCACTTATCAGCTGTGTGACCTTGGACGAGTTACTTGACCTCTCTGTGCTTTAGTCTCCTCATTGGTAAATAGGGATTTTAAAAAGTACCTGTCTTACAGGATTGTAGGGAGAAACAGGTAAATTGACACATTTAAATGACTTAGAATTGTGCCTGAAATATTATAAGTGCAATGTTTAGTGTTAGTCCTTCCAACAGTGTTTGGCAATTAGTAGGCACTGAGTAAATGCTAGTTTTTACATTACTGTTTTAAATGATAGAGACTGTGATGCAGGAGAGTGGGAAGAACTTGGAAAGGGAGCTTAGGATGAATCCATTTAGTTTATACTCCTTAGTCATTGTATTCATGACTTTTATCAAACAAATTATCTTCCTTGAGAGCTATGAACTTTGCCTGGGCATCCAGAGATGGCCAGACCTCCATATTGGAAAGAAACATGCAGTTCAAATAACAGGTAATTAGAAGAAGCTCACTTTGAAAAATATGTTTACTTTTTAATGGAGCTTTAAATGAACTCATGGGAAGTTTATTATTAAATGCTTGCCTGTACCAAATGCCTTAATGGGAAAAGCCTTCTTGCAATTCAATTCTTTTAATAATACCCAGGCCATAACCCTCCTGGGATGCTGATCCCACTGTGGGAGTCAAAGTTTCTTTGAATGTCCTAAGGCATTTCAAAACAATCACAAAATCACATTTTAGAGAGAGGAGAGAATTTAGAAATCCTTCCCCGCCTAAGCACTCCTTTTATAGCTGAAGAAAACAAGCCCAGAGGGGTTAAAGTATTTGTCTGGGCCACTCTCACATCAACACCCACTTACTTTCTTTACCTCCTAGCTCATCCCTTTCCACCACCAAGTCTCCAATCTCACAGAAGGAGGGGAGGGGAGTGGAGGGGAGGAGAGAGGAAGCTGCTGCTTGCAGATGCGAAATTCTCCTCTTTTCTCCCTCTCTCACACACAAAAAAAGATAAACTGACCACATATCTGTAGGAACAATGATAATTTTGCAGAAACAGTACCTAGCCTAAGCAATGAATCACCAAGCGCTCCAGGCGAAAGTTTATTAGAGTCAGGTAAGATTTTTTTTTTTGTTAGTTTATTTTTACTTCATCGGGATTAAAACCTGTTGCTATGCTGGGTCCAGGCAGCATTTTGTGGACAAAGAACATGGCTGACTACCCAGTGGATGGGGTTTTGCACTCCCTGAATTGTTCTTGCAAGTGGTGAAACCTGACCAGGGCCAGCCCAGAGTGTCCTGATAAGACAGGGCTCTCAGGGTGGTTGTGGCTTATCTTTCGGCAATTTTTTCTGCACCCTTTCTACAACCATAAAGCAATATGAGAACCATCGAGGGGCCTAGGAAAGGGGCCTCAGAGATTCGGGCCATTCCATCCTACAGTGGCCATGCTTCACGAAACAGATTCCTGCAAGAAGTTGACCCTACAGAGGAATGTTCAACCTCACATTTGCATTTAGCGGGAAAATTACATAACTGTTCACTGACCTTGACAGTTGACCCTTGAACAACACAAATTTGAACTGCATGGATCCACTTATATGAGGATTTTTTTCAATAAATACCATAAATGTGTTTTTTTCTTCCTTATAATTTTCTTAATATTTTATTTTCTCCAGATTATTTTATTCTAATAAATAATAACAGTATAAAATAGAATCTAGTACGTATACAAAATATGTATCAATTGACTGTTTATGTTATTAGCAAGACTTCCTGTAGTTAAGTTTTTGAGGGAGTCAAAAGTTACATGTGGATTTTCAGCTGTATGGGGATCAGTCAGCACTCTGAACCTCCACGTTGTTCAAGGGTCAACTGTATTGCAAACCATCCACTCGGTTTCATCTATGAATAAACAATGCTTACATGGAAATGGTAATCACCCACATTTGGACAGGACTCCTGAGCTCTGTGGGTCAGCATGCCCGTGGAGACTTCACCAGAGCGTTTCTGGCTCTCATCTTTAACTTGGCTGGGTTATCTTTTAGTTATTTTAAGTATATGTGACATCTTACCTCTGCAGAGTAGATGTTTCTGCAAAAAATGACTCCTACTGCACGTTCATGGGTAAACAAAACTGAAAGAGAGAAGACATAGGTCATCACAACTAAGTGGGGGGCCCTCAAGGACCCCTCAGAGCTGTGCAGCATTTGCGGATTTCTGGGGCACTAATCACCTCTGAACTCCTATTATTGAGGATCCCCTAACCATCAGATTGCAACTTCTGCCATTTAGAGGCTCACAAAGGTTGTTGTTTGTTACCTCAGATCACATAGAACCAGGACCCAAAGTCTAAAATCTGCAGCCGAAAAAACCTTTAAGATTTCAGTTTTATAAAACAAAGAGACTGCCCATGAGGTGTGAGTTTTTATGGATGCTGGGACTGCCCCAATACCCTCCACATCTCCCTCCTCACATTGGCTTGTGCCTGGAGTTCTGCCTATAGAGACTCATTCTTCAGCAAAGGAGTAATTTACCTGAACTATACAGGTAGGCTTCAGACTCCTGGGAACTCTTGAAATTATACGCGGAGTTTGAGTGTATTTGCCCACTTTTAGTTCTAAGGAGAGAATCTTTAGGTACTTGCTGGTATCCAAAAATGTCAGTAACCTACCAAAGGTTTAAGAATAATTGCTTTTTCTGATAAGTCGTTTTTAAGTTATTTACTATTGAAGGTGTGTGAAAACACATAGACACATGGCTATAAATTTTATGTATCTCAAAGAGGGCCAACTAGAAACTTTGCCTGAGATATTTTCTAGAAAACAAAAAAAAGCCAGCCATAATTTTATTAACTTTTTTTCCTATTTTTCATTCAAAATAAAATATGTATATTAATGAGAGAGATGATCACAACACAGATGCTACCTTTCCATTTTTAACTTCAAAAGTAAGGCCTGGGCGCAGGACTTATGGGGATTCTGAAACTGACTCTGGAAAATGTTATTTCTTATAGCAGAATTGGTCAAACTTATTCTTTAAAGGTTCAGATAGTGTTTATTTTCTGCTTTTCAGGCCGCCACTTCACAACTCTGCTGTTGTGTGGAAAGCAGCCGCAGACAATATGTAAACAAATAGGAGTGATGATGTTTCAATAAGACTTTATTTACAAGAACAGGTAGTGGGCCACATTTGGCCCATGGAAGCAGTTTATTGATCCCTTAACAGTTTATAAATGCTATTGAATGAAAATAATAAGACTCACATATCTACAAGGCTTATGTTGTACACCAACTTGAAGCCACTTTGCGAGAACAAAACGCCTGATCATGTTATTCTGTTAGTTGTTGTGTTGTAATGAAAGTAATTTCAACAGGTATTTCTACATGCTGGGCAAACTATAAGTAATGTTAAACACCTAACAGTTAAAATCTAGAACTCCACATCTTAGATTTTTTCAGGGCATAAGACAAAAATAAAACTGGATTCTTTAAACCATGATTTGTCTTTCCATGCAACTCAAGGAAATCAGATTTTTGGCACAAATTATGGTAAAATAATCCTTTTCCCCTAAGTCCTCACTCCGGGTGGGAAATCCCTCCCTGATCCTCCCCAGGTAGACTTCTGTGTTTTCTAGAAACCTGATACCTTTTAGAATCACAGACTTCTAGCATCGCAAACAAGCAGGAAGTGCCTGCCAGGCTTCAGGCTGCTGCTTGTTCAATTAGGGAGAAAAGAAATCCTGGTGATTCTCCAAAAGTTTGCAGTTCCTCTCATTTCCGAGGCAAAGTGGTAGAAACTCTGGTCCTCTTTTTACTTCCCACGTTCGAAATAATTAGTCGTTTTATCTTCCAGTTTAATAATTAGTTTTGTATGCTGTTTGGTTAGAAACTTTCATATCTGCACAGGAACAGATAGGGAGATTTGAATAAATGAACGAAGAGGAAAAGGGAAAGGGCTGTGATGGACACCAAATGAGCCAGAGGGAGGGAAGTCCCTCAAAAGGCTAGCAAAGAGTCCGTCCAAACTGAAACCGCTCCTCTGGATTAGAAGATATCTCCTCAAAATTAGTGAGTGCTGAGTTACCTACAGGAAAAACAAAATGTGAGTAAGCTCTGCCCACTGTCCTTGAGGAGCTTAAATCATAGTTGCAGACACACAGACTGACAAGCAAGGAAAGATTTTTACATTGCTGGGTCACAGATTTGAATTGACACAGGTAATCAGACTTCGTATGTGCCAAGGTAGGAGGTGGCACAGCAGAGAAATCAGGGACGCAGTACATGTGCAAGAGTCGGTAAGGAAGGATTTCCTGGTCTTTTTGAAAATCGGGATGGTTGAGGCATAATCTGCAAGCAGTAGAGTCACCCTTTTTAGTGTATAGTTCTACGCATTTTGACAATCACATTCAGTCGTGAAAACATATTTCCACCATCACAAAAAATTCCCTTATGCCCCTTTGCAGTCTACCTCTCTGGCCACTCCCAGACCTTGGCAATCACAGATTTGGTTTCTGTGCTGATAATTTTGCCTTTCCAAAATGTCAGACAAATTGAATCATATAGCTAGTAGCAGAAAGGGTGAGATGTTAATCTCAAACAAAGAGAAGTTTTTAGAGATCAAATGTCTCTAAGTCATTTTAAGACGGATAGGGTAGATTGTACTGTAAAAACAGCCACAGATAATGGAACCTGTGCAGGATTGCTATTTATACAGCAACAGACTAAAATGAATACCTGATCATGTCACATCTGAACTATCAACCTTCAACGGCTTTCTATTGTCCTGAGGTGTGCATGGCCTTTTGTGACGTGACACTTATCACCTCCTCAGCTCTTTCCCATTCTCCGCTTCAAAAGCTGTGTGCTGACTATTCTGCTTTGGTTCTTCCAGGTGAAGTGAACTCTCTCTCACCACTGGGCCTTTGTACCTGGTTTTGTTTCTATCAAAAGCATTTTCCCCTGATTCCTGCCTCTTTGGCTCTAGACTTTGGCTTCCTCCGGAAGCACTTCCTGACCCTCCCAGTTTGATTTAAACGTCATTCTTATTGACTATGACACTTGCACTTCCCCTCTCGTAGTGCCTATCAAACTACATTGTAATTGCATGTTTAATCGTGTGTCTCCCCACCTAGACCTTAAACTCCACGAAGCTCTAAAGGAACAGAAAAGCTAAGTCTTTCTTACTCACCCTTTGTATTTTTAGCGCCTAGCACAGTGCCTGGCACAAAGTGGTTTCTCAATAATTATGCTTTAAATTCAGTCAAAGAGACAAAGGAAATTCAGACAAAATTCAGAGGAGGGAGAAGTTTCTTTTACCTGAGGATGGTGGAGGGGCAGAGCATGGAATTAAGAAATACTTCAGGAAACACATGATGTTTGAATCGAACCTTGTCCAGTTATTTGTCTGTTATCTTGCAGCCCTCATCCGCCTTTCCACTTTAGGCTTTGTAGGGGCGGGGCTAGGTATCCGAAAACTACATTTCCCAGGCTCCCTTGCCAGCTGGGCCCAGGGGAAAATCGAAAGGCAGCTTAAAGAGTCCTACTCTGGCTGTCACCTCCTGCAGGTGTTAAGGAGAATAAAAGTTGAAGAAAAATCACTGGGGTTTGCAGATATCGGGCTAAAGAGTGGTCGAATAATGGGGAAGTAAGACAGCGAGAATGGCCCATTTTACCATCCTCTTGTCCTCTTTTGCATTCATTTCCTCTGCCTGCCGCAAAGCTCTTCCTCCGCACACCCTCGACTACTCACCCACCAGCTCTCGTATACACCTTCATTCAGGTCTAGGATGGGCCACTTGTTGGGATTATGTATACAAAGCTAGCTCACTGACTTGTAAGTTTAAACTTCATGTAGATACTTCATGTAAATAGTTTATGTAGATACTTCATGTAGATACTTCATGTAGATACTTCATGTAGATACTTCATGTAGATAGTTTAAACTTCATGTAGATCAGCTTATGGTGGAGGCCAAAGTTATTTATTAGCAGCAAAGAGTGGTGCTTAAAGTATATTAATGAGGCTTAAAGTTATGCTCAGGGGGTTTTCTTCAAGACATCTGGAAATTTATTAAATAAAAGTTAGTTGCCTTCTATAACTGTACTAAACAAACACAAAAGAATTATACAATTCTACCCCCTTTTTTTTTATAAGTATAGTTCTTCTTATGTACTTGACATCCATTCAAAGTCACAAAATCACGTGAACACACATCAATAAGAGTTGAAAGCTATGTATCTCACAGGATCCTAGTGAACTTTGCAAACCATACTCTAAACAGTTGGTGAGAACAGGCCCCAAAGGGAGGGAGCAGATTTCCTGTACTTTGAGAGACTAGCAGAAGCCAAGCTTAAAATCTGATTACTTTGCAAGGATTCCAAAACTTGACCTACATCACCTCGTAGAAATTTGTTAACAAATCAGAACATCTCCAGTAGCACCCAGCAGCAAGAGGCATTCAGTCTTCACAATTCTGGCAAGTTCCACTGTGAATATAGGGTATACTTGACCAAGTTAGACCTTTCATAAAATACAGAGCCTGCTAAATCCAAACCTAACTATGTTTATGATAAAATACCAGGCTTCTAAATTACATTCTGTCTGGACAAACAAACCTGTAAAACATTCAAACAATGGCACAGTGGGTAAAAACAGATGTCATCATTTATTTTAAGCTTAGTTTATTCAACAACAGAAAGGGGGAATGTTGCTTATTCTATACAACAGCTTAGGATTTGAATACTTCACCTGTTATTTAAAAAATATATATGGCTGTCAAATGTTCTCCAGATTTTTTAAGTAGTGCCTAAACTGTGTTGTTCTGTAATATAAACAAAACAGATTTTTCCTGAAACTTGCCTTAAAAAACTATGTTGTCATAGGATAAAATAGCTTAAAATAAATAAAATAATAACTAAAATACATAAGCAAATAAAATAAATAATATTAAATAACAAAATAGAATAAAGTAGCTTAAAAAAAACACAAACCTCTGTATTAGTCTCAAACAGCTTAAAATTATTTTTTCAAATCACCAATACTGGTAGCAATAAGTACTCATGATTGGTATCTTTGAGTATGAAAAATTCCAGTTAATTTCCATTGCTATTCTTGAGTTGATTTTTTTTCCTCAAGTGTAAAATTTTAAACAGAGATCTTGCTGCATGTCATGTTGCTTTACTTCTATATTTAGTTGTGAGGAGTGTGTGGGAAGATGCGGGAGGAATAGGGATAGCTGGATGGGTTCAAACTACTTTTGCATCGCCCTCCTTTATGACAAAAAAAAAAAAAAGCTTGAAATATTAGTCTCTACCCTTGCTGTCTCAACTTCATCACCTCCCATTCACTTCGCAGCCCACTGCCATCTGGCTTCCATCCCATCACTCCATTCAGACTGTTCTTATTAAGATAATAAGAACAATGTTTTCTCGCTTGCCAAATCCAATGACCTATTTTAAAGGCCCCTCTTACTTGACCTTTCTTCAGCATTGGACTTGCAGTGTGGACCCAAGTGTCTGAACTCAACGTGCCTGCAGTGATCTACATGGGCAAACCTGGTCCTGTGTAGCTGCCCATGCAGACGCTGAGCGAGTCACAGGAAGCCCGTCAGTGAGCAGCTGCTCATCTCTGGCTTGATAAGGGCCATAGAAGAATGTAGACACAGTGTTGTTAAACCTTTTAACTTTTCCTTTAAAGAAAAACTTGGTTTTTATGAGAACGTTTTCAATTTTTAAATATTGTCCCCAAATTTTAAAACGTTTGTGGGACAAGTAGACATATCTGCAGACCACCCAGAAGGAGCCTCTGCTGTAGATGAGCCTCCATTTCTCTTGGCTTCTGGTCTCAGTCTCTCTCTTTCTCTCTCTCTCTCTCGCTTGCTCTCTCTCTCTCTCTCTCTCGCTCTCGTCTGCCTGTTCATCTCTGCCTTGTCATTACTCTTCTTTTTCCTTTCCTGCATACCTCTCTTATGTTGGAGCTCCCTAGTCTTCTTGGTCCTCTTCTATTTTGTCACCCTCGTAGGTAATGTCATAGTTCTAGGGCTGGCTCCATGGGTTGGCAGCCATTGAAGTTGTACAGGGGCCCCCTACTCAGGAGGGCTCCACACTTTGGCTTTAATACTCTGCGGCTGAATTTTGATAGTACCTTTGAATTTGTTTTGTGAGTGAAATCTGATGAGCAACAGAAGCATGTGCTGGGCACTTGGCCTCTCATTTTAAGTGCAATCTGTCCTCCGCTGCCTCTCTGGGAAGGGTTCTTGTCACCTGCCCCCTGACCCTTTTCCCTTGCACCCTCAGTCCTGTCTGCTCTCCCACTAAACCCCACCCCCTAAACTGCTGCTGCCTTCAGCCCTGGCAGAGATCTGAGCACAGGTTCAACAAAGTTTAGGGTCACAACCAGTAGCATCTTGGGTCAAGGCCTGGCAGTGACAGCTGTCCCTACCCCAGGTTGGCACCACTGTATCTCATTCAGTGGGCAAATTGGCTGGGGCCAGCTTTTCGCCACCCTTGATCCAAATACCTGTTGCATCCTGACGCAGAGTTTTTGATACCCTCGGGGCCACCCACCTGCTGTGGGTTGGAACAACTGATCTGTGGACAGGGGAAATGACTGACTTGACTTCCCTTCTCCCTGTTGAGGTGTGTCTCCTTTTCTGGGGGCTAGTGGGAGAGGGAACATGGCTGCCGTCAGGTCCAAGTGCATGCAGACCTTGCCAGTCCCAGGTCTGAACTCACCCTGCAAGTATCCCCAGATCCTTAAGGCCCATGCTCTGCCTGTGGGAAACTTTCTTCCTCCTTCTAATTTATCCTAGTCTGGCTTGTATTCATTTCTTCTGACAAGTTTGAGGCACCCTCCAGGGTCAAGCCATGAAATATGAATTGTGTAATTTCAGCGATTCTACATACAAGTTGAATGTTCTAATACATGTAGAACTGGCATTGGATAATATAAAGATGAATGGTAGAATTCATGCCAATAATTTAAAATGTATATTTATTTAGAACAACATTAAATAGTGAATAAAAACCACCATGACATGCTGAAAGATTGTGGAAGAAGCACACTTTATATTTTAGTAACCTAGTACCTTTAATAACTTTAATGGCACCTTTTCCCAGATTTTTGAACATGGAGGCCCACATTTTTATTTTTCACCAGGCCTCACAAATTCTGTATCTGGTCCTGCCCAAGTCTTCATTTGCTGATGGCTCCCACCTGTTTATCTTCAGCCTGGCCCCCGCTCCTCCCCTCAGATCCGTGTTTCTGAAGGTGTTTTAGGTCAGTATACCTGGAGGTTTTATAGGCAACTCACACTCAACATGTTCTCATCTGATCCCATCTCCCAAATCCGCTTCCCTCCCCTTATGTTTCTTTTTTCTCTTAATAAAATATCACCCAATCACTTCCTTGTAACAGAGTAGGTGCTGAACTATTGAATAAATGAATGAAATCTTAGAAACATTTTCAATTCTCTCCTTTCTCTCAATTTCTGATATCCCATTGGTCACCAGGTTCTATCAGTTCTACCAAACACCCCACCCATATCCTTTCATGCCTTCATGTCTACATATGATCCGTGCTGCCTGAATACCTGTTCAATGCCTGTTTAAAACCCAGAGCACACATCACCGTCGTCAAGAAGCCTTTCTGTAATTTCCCAGGCAGAATTAGTCATCCTTTTTTTCTGTGATCTACAGACTGCTTTTACATTTTTTATTTGTAATTATTCATTTATATTTCTGCCTCCCTTGCTGGCCTGTGAGCAAATCAAAGACAAGGTATATTTGCTTATCTGTATATTTTTATCTCTAGCATAGTATGTTGGAGACTATCAGTAAATGATTAAGTGGTACAGGAAAACTAAGAATTTATGGGCACCAGAAAAAGCAGATTCTTGTAGAGGCTAACCTATTTTCTAGGAATACCTGAGCTCAGAAAATAGAGGCAGACCCCATATCTGAGTAGCTAGAGGTTCATTTAAAGCATAGACTTGTTATGAAGACAAAAAAAGGGGAAAAGAAGAAGCAGGAAAAAAAATTCTTTGCCACTGGCAGAAACATTTAGTGGAAATTAACGAGTTGTGAAATAAGTCCTGTATTCAATTTTTTGGAAAGTAGTAACATGACACTTTTTATTTTTAAAAATGTTTGACGTATAAAAATCTGGATATTATCAATGTATACAACTTGATGGGTTTGGAGATACATATATACCTGTGAAACCATCATCACCATCTAGGCCATAAACCTATCTATTACCTCCATAAGTTTTCTCCTGCCCTCCTACTTATATATTTATTTATTTTATAAACATACAACGTAAGATCTATCTTCTTAGCAAGTTTTTAAGTATGCAATATAGTGTCATTAACCATAGGCACTATACTGTACAGGAGACCTCTAGGACTTACCTGCCTTGTATAACCAAAACTTTATGCCCCTTGCTTAATACCTTCCTTTTTACTTCTCTCCCCTCAGCCCCTGACAACTGCCATTCTACTCTCTGTTTCTAAGAGTTTGACTATTTTATATTTAACATATAAGTAATATTGTGACACTTTTTAAAGCTTCATGCTTATTAAGGACCTCTCAGCAGGGAAAAAAAATATCAGTGCCATGTCCAAGTAACTTCATGTTTCCCCAGACTTTTTAGTTCTACCATACATTTGATCAAGACTCCTCTGTATTCATTACATGTTTTTTCCCAGTGTCTTACAAAGAACCCACCCTCTATCTAGGTATTACATGTTGGGATTAAATATCTCAAGGAGTCAGGGAAAGGTGATATGATGTTGAAGTCCTCTGGTGAAAAGACTGTGATAAAATCTTGTACTGACACCAAAGATCACCAATACCATATACTACATTACAATTTTATCAACATTAAATATGAAATTGGGATAAGGTCTATGCTAAACTAAACTTTAAATGTTAGTAATACCAGAACAGGAGTTCTTTAAAGTTAAAAACAAAATCATAAAATCTTAACTAAAGTCAATACAGGTATGATCTGCAACTGCCTAAAAAATGTGGCCAGTTATTTTAGGTAGGTTAGTGCTTTCCTTTAATCTAAAAAGTGAGGCTATCTACTCTTCTCCTGCATAATAGCAAGCATTAATATGATCTGAGCTGGAGGTTTGGTAAAACAGAGGACTCATTAGCAATTCCTAAATTAAGCCTTCCTGTCTTCGTTCCACTGTTTCAGAATGTCCAGAGCAGATCATATGGGTGTCTGTTAAAAATGCCAGTACTTAAGCCTCATCCCAGACCCACAAAGTTAGAATCTTTGGAGGAAGAGCTTAGAAAACTGAATTTTTAACAAGCCCTGTGCCCCCATTCCAAGTGATCATTAGGCACTTCAGATTTTAGGAAAACCTAATTTCTAACACAAATACAAGAATTTTGAATTGTTAAAGAACTTCATTTCTTTTTAACAATATGGGAAAATGAGGCGTTCCAGCTAAGTTAATTTTCCAGAAAAATCTAATTTCAGTTTACCTCGTAAGTGCTGGAACTTTTAAATGTTAAACATTTTAATGAAAATCCTTCTAAACTGTGTTATCTAATGCACCATCTTTTCAAACAGAATATATTGCACAAACTAGGCATTGTTATTGGTGACTCAGGATCAGTACCACAAATATTCATTATTATAAGAACTTAGCTTTAAAAGTTATGAAGTCTATAAAACGGTCTGATCTTACACTAAAAGGTCCAGCCTGCTGTGTTTTTATGGTGCTTCCATTGCTTTTTGTGTTTTGTTTAAATAATTTTCCTATTTTCTCCCTTGCTTTCAGGTACCTTATTGATGGTACCATTACTTTTTCTACTTCCTGCTTTTCCCTTCAATAAACTCTAGGGAAGTGTGAGGAAGTCTTTGTAAGGAAAGCCCTTGTGTGGATGCAAAAAATCGTTTGGGATACTTTTGGGTTGCAATAAAAAGCCACAACTCAGATCGGCTTAAACAATAAGGAAATTCATTAGCTCACAAAACAAGAATCCTTGTGTCTATACAAGTATTATCTTGTCTTTTTCACTTATTATATCACACCATTTCCTATGTCAGTAAAATCCTTTTAAAATATTCACCCTGTTAATTAATTCAAAAAACATTTTTTGAGTATTTTCTATGTGCCAAGTGCAGAAGGTGGTGGAGATGAAATGGAGAGCAATAGCAGACATCCCAGTGTCCAGGAGCTTCCAATTTAAGTTGGGGAATGCCATACTTATTTGACCATTGTTTTGCTTTTAAAAAATTGTTTTGTAATCATGAATAATATTCTAATAATCGTTTTGCTTAAAGTATTATTAAATGTTAACAATATTTTACTAGTATAATGATAAAATAGTATTTAATAATACTATTAATAATTATTTTACTATTTAAATTAAAATACACAAAGATTTACCATTTTGACTATTTTTAAGTGTACGAATCAGCAGCATTATATGCATTCACCGTGTTGTATAACCATCACCACTAACTATCTCCAGAGCTTTCATCATCTCAGATAGAAACTCTACCCACGAAACAATAACTCCCCACTCCTCACTCCCCAGACCCTGGCAGCTACCATTCTACCCTGTTTCTCTTTGACTTTAGCTACTCTAGGTCCTCATATAAATGGAATCATAAAAGATTTGTTCTTTTTTGTCTGGCTTATTTCACTTAATATGTTTTCAAGGTTCATCCGCATTGTAGTAAGTATCAAATTTCGTTCCTTTTTAAGGCTACATAATATTTTGTTTATCCTTTCATCTATTGAAAGACATTTGGATTGTTTCTACCTTTTGGCTACTGTGAACATCTCATTCTATTTTTAAATTGCTTTCTAAAATGGACTATACCTGCTTAGGTCTGCTAACAGTATATAAGTAATTCTTTTCCACAGTTCAGGTTTCATAATTATATTTTTAAACTTTGTTAATTAACAAGAGAAAAAAAATCTTAGCATTGTTTTAATTGATATATCTTCATTTATTAGTCAAGCAGACCATTTTCCACTGTTGATATTTCCACTTCTGTGAAATCTGTTCCTGTTTTTCATCTTTCATATGTTAGAATTTTAAGATTTTTCTTATTGTAAGAGTTCTTAAATATAAAACTATTCCCTCTTCGTCAAATTTGCTGCACATATTTTTCTCAGTTTATTTTAGCCTTTTCATTTTGGTTAGGCTTCTTTTTGATATAGAGATCTTAATGGAGTCAAATTTATCAGTTAGTACATTTGTAAACTATGTAATTTATTTTAAGCTTAGAAAATTCTTTCCAATCAAGAGCTTATTTCTTCACTGATTTTTTTGCATTCAACACTTTACCCATCTGGAGTTGGATATGCGGTGTAAGATGATCCACATTTATTTAATTTTTCCAATAGCTAAGCAATTTCTACAGATACGTTTTATTGCTGGTCTTTACCTTTGTGCTGCATCTGATGTTGCTAACCACTCCTTTTGAAAGTATGTCTACCTTTTCATTGCTCACTCTCTCCTTGTTCTCCTTCTACATTCTTATTACTTGTTTTCAGGTTCCTTCCACTGTACTTCTTTCTCTAACTGCTCTTAAGATTGATTTCAACTCTTTATTCTTTTCATGTCGTATGTTCTTTCTGAGTAATCTGCCTACCTAGACACAATTCCATCTTCCACCCATATGTAAATGACATCATTTAAAAAAAAAAGTCTTCTGCAGGAAACCCTACTGAGTCCTAGATTTGTGGGTTTAGTCATTGATTCATTAAATATCCTACAAATAGTAATCAAACACTTTTCTAGGCTCAGGAGATAAAATGTCTACCCCCATAGAATTTATGTTCTCGTGGGTGAGGCTGACAGTATTGTAGGTACATACAATATATAGTATTTTAGGTAGTCATAAGGGCTATGGAGAAAATTAATGCAGGCAAGGAAGTTAAAATGTGTATGTGGGTAGATGTGAGAGTTGTAATTTTAAATTGTGTGGTCAGTGAAGGCCCCACTGAGCAGGAGACATTTGTGCAGAGAGCCAAAGGCAGCCATTGTGGATATTTGTTGGAAGAACATTCCAGGTAGAAAAAAAAGCAAAAGCAAAAACCTGAGACAACATTCCTCAGGCAGAAGAAAACGCAAATGCAAAAGCCTGAGACAAACAAAAACATGGTTTGGTCCAAGAGGAATGAGACTGAAGGGCTTCTGCAGATGGAATGAGGAGGGAAACAGGAAATGAGGTCAGAGAGGTGATGGGGGCATGATATGCAGGGTCCTGTCAGCCATTTTATGGCTTTCTTTCCAAGAAAGACGGGCTATTTGAGGATTTTAAGGAGAGAAATCACATGACCTTTGGCAGATGTGTCAAGAATAGACTTCGGAGGGCATGTGTAAAACAGGGAAACCAACTAAGAGGCAATTGCAATAACTCAGATAAGAGTTAATGGTTGCTTGGACCAGAGTGCCAGCTGTAGTGGTGGTGAGAAATGGTTCAGTCAGCAGGATCTGCTTGCTGAGTGATTAGATGTGAGAATGTGAGGAAGGATCTCAGTCACTGACTGATGTGGGAACTGCAGAGAGAAGCAGGTTGGAGGAGAATAACAGGAACACAATTTCTGAACATGTGAATTTGAGATGCTAACTGAATATCCAAGTGGAGAAGTCAGGATGAGTCTGGAGTTCACACGATAGCTCTGAGCTGAAGAAATGCATTTGGAAGTCATTAAAATATGATGGTATTTAAAGCCATGAGACTGGATGAAATTATCAAGGAATAAGTGTAACCAAGAAGAGGTCTACACACCAATCTCTGAGCACTCAGTCATATATTTAAATGCTTACTGTATTTTTGTACCCGTATGTACCAAGGCATTTCAAACTAACCATATCCCAAATTCAATTGCCTCTCTTGTTTTATTCTCCACTTCTATGTATAGAATCACCATTTTGATAGGACAGAAAAATAAAAACTAAAAAATAAAAGAGTAAGCTGTTATAGAAGTTTGAGTTCCTATATGAGAACTAAAATCTTACAGCAAACTTAGCTTTGAGCTTCCTAGCAGCCCAAGAATGAATGCTGCTTATCAAATTCTCAGAAGTCTTGTTGCCAGTGTTACTTCTCTCTTTTACTTTACAATAATAAGCCCCTAGCTTTTCCAAAGATCCTCTCCCACCCATTTCTGCTCCTGTGGGTGTACATTACTGTGGCTTTCTTCCATCTGTCCAACCACATTGCTTATTAAGTAGAAATAAGCTTTTAGGCTTCGATCTTTCAAATTATAATAACTTTCCAAGTGGTTCAGCATTAAAACACAGAGATACACACACACATCGTGAGTTTGAGGCCTCCCCCTGCTAAGATATATTATTCGTTGATTTACATGCTAATGTTAAGCAAAATATAGTTGTTCTCCAAAGAGTGTATATTTACTCTTCTATAAGGAAGATTTTACTTTATTTTAAAAATGTTCAGATGCTATGGCTTCTTATTAGAATGTCTTCCCCTTCCTTTTTGTCTAGTTAGCTTTTAATCTGGTAACGGTTTCTTGTCCTTCAAAGCCATCTTAATGGTTATCTCCTTCTTAAAGGTGATCTCTTCCCTAGCACACCAGGTGGACTGTGGTTATGTAGCATTCTATTTATATCCTTATTATGATATTTTTACTGTCAATTCTTATTCATATGTCTCTATCACTAGATGGAAAGTTTTTTGGGAGCAGGCAATCTCTCTTTTTAACCTCTGATGCCCAGCAAGTAGCAAGGGACTGATATTAGTAATCAATTGATACGTATAAGGTGAAAAAAATTAATGCCCTTTGCAAATAAAAGAGCCATATTATCCCACAGAAAAATTAAGATTCTCTTGTTGTGATAAATCCATATCACATCGACTTTAAGTCCTAAATCATTTTCCGGGTTTTAGAGTCACTGTACGCACTTATAGCTTTATCTTTTGGCTGGTTCTGAGGAAGAGTGACATTTTCATTATTTTTATAGCTAACTCATGTCTGGTTTCATGTTAATGGAAGGTTCTTTTGGGATTGTTCTTAGATCACTATTATTTGTCAAAACATATTTTCTGTCACCACATAATTTGATTGCCTAGTATGTGCAGGTACTATATCAGTACTGTACTTATTGAAGTTTCAAAGTGGTCTTAAAATTTAGGTTTATTATTTTACATGGGCATTATTATGGGTTGAACTGTGTCCTCTCCCAAATTCATATGTTGAAGTCCTGACCCCCAGCACCTCAGAAGCTGACCTTATTTAGAGATAGGGTCCTTACAGAGGTCATCAATGAGGTCATTAAGGCGAGACCTAATCCCATTTGACTGGTGTCCTTATGAAATGGGAAAATTTGCAAATGGACATGCACAGAAGAAAGATAATGTGCAGAGATATAGGAAGAGGATATCTAACTACAAGCTAAGGAGAGAGGCCTGAAAGAAATCCTTCTCCTACAGCCCTCAGAAGGAACCAGTCCTGCTGACAACTTAATTTTAGCCTTCTATCTTCCAGAACTGTGTGATAATTAATTCTGTTGTTTAAGCCCCCCAGACTGTGGTACTTTGTAACAGCAGCTCTAGAAAACTAATATGGTTACATATTAATGTTTTCAGTGATGAACAGAGTAGACTGATCCCATGGCTGATCATCCCTAGAATGATCCTATAAAAATATGTCAGATCACATCTGGTTTCTGAACTTATCCAGAGGAAAAAGCTAAAGTTCTTACTATGACCTGTGAGACTCTGCTTTTTCTGGCCCCTATTTCCTCTCTTACATCTTTTACTATTTTCTCTGTTGGTCTACTCCAGCAATGTTTATCTCCTTGCAATTCCTGGAACAAGCCACACACACAATTTCCTAAAAACCTCTCTACATGCTGGGATCCTCTCTTCCCAGGTAGCTGTAGGATTACCTCACTTTGTTCACTTCTTTGCTCAAAAGCCTCCTTCCTTTTCCTTGCTCCCCCCACCCCACCATTTAGCACATGGTATCTAGTACCTGCCATATTTTTCTTATTTATCTCATGTCAATTTCCCCAATTAGAATGGAATTCTAGAGTTTGTTTTGTTTTTTTTTTTTAATAGTAAATTTTGGCCAAATAGCACTAATTTGTCTTAGAGAACATAAAGCTTCCTCTTCTTCCTTTTGGATTTGCAATTGTGCTATGAAAACATGCTCCTCCATAATTTGAACCTCCACGTTTCCAGACTCTCTGTTTTCCTTGCTTTCCTTTTCTTCCGACACAGGCTTGTTTCCAAATTCTCATTTAATCATTCCATTCCCCCAACTGCAAACACATTGCGGAACACCTTTGTGTAAATATTAAAACATTCAGACAAATGCCTATTTCACCAGTTCCTGGCAGCTGCATTATGTGAAGTATGAGATCATTCATAAACTCACTTGATATTAATTTTTGAGACAAGAACTTCTTGAAACGAACTGTTTTCTTAAAATGATTTAACCAAATTTGATGGTAATAGATATTAAACAACAAAGCATGAATAAATAAATGAAATCAATATCTACCTTCGTATTACTGTTGTGTAACTGTGAGGATTATCGGTCCTGGACATAGGGGTCATCTTATTCATCTTAGATCTTAGCTTCTAATATAGTACCTGACACCTAAAATACATTTAGTATTTGAAAGCATAAAGGGCTTCTCTTAGTTCACAATGCCTTTTACATCTTGGTCCTTTGATGACTCTGCCATTACTATTATGTCGAACCGAGTTTCTGTGTCTTCTTGAGTTTGCCTGGTCACAGTTTTCAGTTCGAAGCTACTGTTACCATTCAGGAATGTTGCTACACTGCAACAGCATCCTTCCAGTTTGCAGAAGCCATGTTTCAATCTTCATTGGAGGGAGGCTCCTTGAACTCTGTGGCTGCCCTGGTGGTGGTGGCTAAGATGTTGTGATTCTCTGCTTGTTCCAGGTCCTTCATGTTGCTTTTGGGCATGACTTATAATGCTTTGCTTAATGCCTTGAATCTCCAGTCTGTTTTCTTTTTTTTTCGGGGCTTCTCTGCTGCGATAGAGGTGGTAGACACTGCCTTAAGCAGCAAGCTGCAGGTGGACAGCTGGGGAGTGCTATTGGCTCCCTTTCACTTACTGGCTCAGCTCATGCATGGATAATGCCACTGCTGTTGAGGGATCTGGCTTCGCTGGCAGCTGCCTGGAAAGGCAGGCGGCATGATTCAAAAGTATGGGGGAGTTCATGTTTCCTGCAGTAACCTTTGACTGATAGGAGCCAGGAGCTCCATTGTTCTCCCTTCCTCTGTTCCCAAATGCAACGTCTCCCAAGTTCTATATGGAAATATCATATGAGAGTGAGCAGTCAGCACTCTTTGTTGCAAAGCTGTGGCCAGCTCAGTAGTTCATTTCCTTGTTTTTTTTTCTACCTGCTTCCCTCCTTCATTTCTCCTTTCCCCTCACTCTTGCTTCCTGAGGTTGTACTCGCAAGGAATTGTTATATACGCCTTTACCTCAGGCTCTATTTTCTTGGGAACATAGATTAAAATATCACCATTGATTGCCCCCTCAGGCATATGACCCTATAAAGATTTTTATGTGCTTGCTTTTGTTGTATGCGCTTTTATATATTCTTCCTGGGCTCTTCCTTTCAATTCTCCTCTTTTGCACAATTTAACTGAAAACAAGCTCTTGTCCTTAACACCATTAGGAGCTGAGATAATAATTTCTAACTATGCACCAGGAATTTTTATAATCATTTTTATCTCACAATAACCCTCTCTAGGTACTATTACTATTATTTTTTTTTACAGAAGGGGAAACTGAGGTTAAGATGTTTAGTAACTTGGCCAAAGTCATGTGGTTAGTAAATGTCTGTGTGAATGTCATAATCCATATTCTTTTTAAGAGAAATTATTGAGGTGACGTTAGCTAATAGGATTATATGTTTCACATGTATAATTCTATATCATTCATATATTACATCGTGTGTCAAATCTCCTTTTGCACCATGTATTTGACCCCTTTAACCCTCTTCAACGTCACCCATACCCCCTTCCCCTCTTGTAACCACCATACTGTTCTCTGTATCTATGAGTTTTTTGTTTGTTTGTTTGTGGCTTTCTGTTTTATATCCTGCATATGAATGAAATCATATGGTTCTTGACTTTTTCCACCTGACTTATTTTACTTAGCATGAAATTCTCAAGATCAATCTATGTTGTCACAAATGGCAGTATTTCATCTTTTTTATGGCTGAGTAGTATTCCATTCTATATATGTACCACATCTTTATCTGAGCATCTATCGAAGGACACTTAGGTTATTTCCACTATGAATAATGCTGTAATGAACATAGAAATACATATATCTTTACAAATAAATATTTTCAAAATTTGAGAGTGTAGATACCCAGAAGAGGGATTGCTGGGTCATATGGTAGCTCTAGTCTTAATTTTTTGAGGAACCTCCATACTGTTTTTTAAATGGCTGTACCAATTTGCATTCCCACCAGCACTGTATGAGGGTTCCTTTCTCTCCATACCTTTTCCAGCTCTTGTCATTTGTCTTGTTGATAACAGCCATTCTAATAGATGTGAGGTGATATTTCATTGTTGTTTTGAGTTGCGTTTCCCTTATAACTAATGAAGTTGAGCATCTTTTTATATATTTTTTTGGCCATTTGTGTTTCTTCTTATGAGATGTGTCTGTTAAGGTCCTTTGCCCATTTTTTAATTGGATTGTTTGTCTTTTTGTTGTTGAGGTGTATAAGTTCTTCATATATTTTTGATATTAGCTCCTTATCAGAGGTATTGTTTACAAATATCTTCTCCCATTTGGTTGCCTTTCATGATTTCTTTTGCCGTTCAGAAGCTTTTTAGTTTGATATAGTCACATTCATTTATTTTTGCTTTTACTTCCTTGCTTTTGGGATCAAATTCATAAAATCCTAAGACCGAGGTCCATAAGTTTAATACCTATATTTTCTTCTATCTATTTTATTGTTTTGGGTCTTATATTTAGGTTTTTGATCCTCTTTGAATTAAGTTTTGTGTATGGTGACCAATAGCAGTCTAGTTCTATTCTTTTCCATGTGACTTTCCAATTTTCATAGCACCATTTATTGAAGAGGGTTTCTTTTCCTTTTCTCCATTGTATGTTTTTGGCTCTTTTGTTGAGAATCATTTGCCCACATATATGTGGGTTTATTTCTGGGCTCTCAGTTCTATTCCATTGGTATGTATGTCCGTTTTTCTGCCAATACAATGCTGTTTTGTTTATTGTTGCTTTGCAGTATAATTTAAAGTCAGGGAGTGTGATACCTCCAGTTTTGTTCTTTTTTTTAATCAGGATTGTTTTGGCTATTAGGAATCTTTTGCGGTTCCATTCAAATTTGATGATTTTTTTTCTGGTTCTATTTCTTTTAAAAAATGTCATTGAGATTTTGATGGGGATTACATTAAATCTGTGCATTGCATTAGGTAATATGGCCATTTTAACAATGTTGAGATTCCATATTCTTAAAGACATCATACCTCAAATAAGCCTCAAGCTAAGACCTGACTTTCCTGGAACCAAGATACAGGAGCTCTTCTCCGTATGATGGATTTAGATCCCAAGTAGCTGTACTTAGGGCCATGTTTTTATTCATTCAGACTTAAAAAGAAGGGGTTTAAACTTGCAGTTGCTAGATGAATTTTCCACAAAAGGTGAAGGAAATGGGCAATTCTTTTGAAACTTTAAAACAGATCTACTTTTCTTCTTGCACATGCGTGTTCTAGGGCATTTTTTTCTTAAATAGACAGATTTTATATACTTTGAATTGAAGATAGGTAATTTCTTCAAGTGTTGTAAGGAACCCCTTAACACCTTTGTGCTCCAAAGCTCATAGATGTTATGAACATTTGCTTGGTGCTTTGGACTCATGAAACTTTTCCTGAAACACATATTTTACCAGTCTAAGCTTTAGTTCTGGAACAAACATTTGGTCTTATGTGACTTAAGATTAGGTTAGTAGGCATCTGACTTAGAAGCTTAGTCTCTTGTGTCATACTTAAAAGTTTTTCATTCCATCAATCAATTTTCCATTCTCTTGCTGTCAAGAGCATAGGCATATCATGTTTTACATGTTTCATAATTTGTTTTTCATCTTCACAATTGTCATTACTGTCCAAGGACAGATTTCTGTGCAAATGAGTTCTCATTTTTTCATGATTTTCAATAGTGAATATCTCTACTTTTTGTTCTGTCACAATTCTACTCCTCGTCTTATGGACCTGTCAGCACTCCTGCGTTAGCCCTTATAAGGTATTATGTGATCAGTGATATTCACAGAACATTTTAATTAAGTAGTAATAGAGCAAACATCCTCTTTAGTAGAAATGACACCACCAGCCCAGACTCCCTTGGCTTTGGTGGACAAAGCTGACTTCCTTTTGCTCTGTTGTGTGGCTTTTAAAAACCATGTTAATAAGTTAAAAATTCTTAGTGAGTTTTTGATTTCCTACTCTGCATGCAGGACGCATTTTAAAAGACTTCCTCCACTCATGGAAAGATGCAAGGATGAGGCTTACCACCTTCACTAAACTAGTTGAGAAATATCCCCTGCCTTATTGGCTTTAGAGTTACTAATGAGTTACTTCCTTACTTCCTTGCTAATGAGTTACTTCCACTATGTCACTTTTCTTCTAAGTGCTTTAATTCATTCAACAATTTGAGGATCATATTTATTTGCTGAGGCTTCATTCACTTAGGATCCTGAGGCCCATAACATCACCTTGGAGATGTTTGTCCAAAGTTCCCATTTCAAGCTTGTGTGGGAGTTAGTGGGAAAACAAAGTGGTTGGCACGCAACTGGGCTTCGACCAAAGGGAGCAATTTGCATTTTCCAAGGGGCTTAACCGTGATGAGCAAATGAAACCGGCTCTCAGATGGTGCTATTGGCCCCCGATATTCCAGCGGCACGGAGCCGAAGTCACAAATTTTATTTGCAACTCGCCCTTAGGGTCAACGGCAGGTTGGAGAAGGTCCGTGGGCAGACGGGCTAGGGGGAAGAAGCAGCCCCTCTGGGTTGACCACGGCCAGAATTCCCCACTCTTTTAACTCCATCCTAGACCCGCTCACGCCCACCTACAGCCCGCCGCGTCCGCCCGCGCGGTGACGTCATCGCGCGACGGCCGGGCGCCCGGACGCTCCGCCCACGGAGTGGAAGCCGGAAGCCGGGCGAGCTGAGTCTGCTAGCGTCCCGGAACCGCGGGAGACTAAGACCTGGCTCCCCTGCGGAAAGGCGGTGGGAAAAGCGGGCATGCGCGAGGCTGCCGGGCAGCGCAGGCGCTTTCTTGGCTTCACTCGCGGGAGGAGATCTGGTTCTCCCGGTTGGAGCGGGTGGGGTGTCCTGGGCTGTCCTGCCGGGGAGAAAAGGGAGAAGGAGATGGGGAGGGAGCCCGGCTCTTGGGAAGGGCCAGTTTGCTTCTGGGATGGGGAGGGGCCGGGTTGACGGATCCTGCTGTGCGTCTGTGCTAGGCGCGCCCCTCGGAGTTAGGGAATTGTTGGAAAATGAACCAAACCACCACGCAAAGTGCTATGCGCTTATTCTAAGCCTGGAACACGCTCAGAATACACACCCAGAGGCTGGAGGCAGTTCTCCCCAAGGGATGACAACGTACAAGTGTGCCTGGCACCGCACAAAGGCTTACCTGTTATTTCACTCTCGTACCTCCACCAACAACTTTGTGGGGCAGGCATTTTTTACATGGTCCCTAATTTCCCCTCTGGAAACCGAGGACAGATTAACATGTCTGCAGGTCACACAGCTGAAAAGGGGTGGAATTGCCATTTCCAGCAGGTTTGTCTGATTGCAAAAAGTGCTGCCCACCAGATGCTTGAAGTCATGAATAGCTGAAAGACTGTAATGAAATTCTGTAAATAAATGGCAAATCGTGAATGGGATGTTAAGGGGTATAAACCAGGCTCTAGGAGACAGGCGGCAAGGAAAAGAGACTCAAAGTAGATTTCGAATTGGGATTTGGCAAGAGGAAAGGAGAGAAAAAAGCTTTTGGGAGGCAAGGAAAGGAAAGCAAAGATTTGGAAGCGGGAGAGGAAGCTTTAAAAAGAAAGGGAAGCGATTGCCTCAATGGAAACCTCGTGTTTACGTTCAGCTTGCAAATAGATGCAGCTGTAATTCCAGAGATAGGTTTGTCTTCCAAAGGAATGGACTTCCTTTTCTGCACAAAAGTTTATGCTAGATGCACAGTGATAATTTACCTCTTCAGCAAGATAACGCATTCCGGCCGCTCGTTTCACAGTCGGAAACTTCGGTACCTGTGACAAAGATGATATGAGATGGAGATTTTATAGCTGGACCTTGGGTCGCTTGAGAGAGGTCTCTTCAGTGCTTGCAGGTTCCCTGTTTCTTTTGTGACTCCAGTAGTAAGAGGAATAAACTTTTAATCACAATCCCAAATCCAGTACCTTCTTAGTGTCAACATCGTATATCTTTGTTTAAAGATTTGCTTCAGTTATTCCTAGTTTTATATGGCTGTTACTGCTGTAACAGTTTGCCCAATTTAGCAACTGATTACTACCTTGTTTTCACCTCTAATTGTTTAATGGGTGTAAATTTCATCTTCTAAACAGGATTGTAAAATTCCCCAGGCAGAGACTATGTTCTCGGGATCTTAGAGCCCTGAGTACTGACTTAAATGACTTTTTCACATGTCCTTATTCTCGGTTGAGACTTTACTACTCAGTACCCTGCCTGGCACATACTAGACTCTCAGTAAATATTAAAATGAATGAAAAGTTGCCTTCTGAAGACATTATTTGTTATTTTAAAAAATATTTTCTTGGTTCTTCAGTGGTGGACACTCAGCAAACGTGCGCCTTCATTACTGTGCCTTTCACCAGGGGAAATATAATCTCCTTGTTGCCCTATAATTGCTGAGCACCATGAGCACCTGAGCACCATGACCCCAATAAGTCTGTCAGGAATAATTGTTGATAGATTGATTAGCCTCAAAGAAATTCTTGATTCTTTTCTGAATTGTCATCACATTTCCACAGTGAATGATATTCATGGCTATATTGGCCAGGTTGCCTAAGGAATTCTTTGGGAGACTGTGTAATTTGAGTATCTTTTTGATTTGAGAAAACAAATAAACCAATAAAAAATAAAATCAAAATCATAACCAAACAACGAAAACTCAGTATCAAAGAGGTACCTTCGTGCTTGAGAACCCTATGGGCAAATCTTAAACAACTTTGTGCCCCTGGAAGGGAGAATGCGTGTGTGTGTGTGTGCACACACTGTACTTAATTCGAGGTAGGTGAAGCCAAGTCAAGACCACTTTTTTTCTGCTGACGTATTCAGCTGACAGCAAAGACTCAGTGGGGTGGGAGTGGGGGTTAGGTAACGTTTGAACGTAGGGGGAGGCTAGAACAAGTACCTTCCAGTATTTCCTTTCAGTGGTGCTAAATCTGGCCGTCTCCCGTTTAATAGGTGTGGGACCTGGGGACAAGTTTTTGTTTTGCGTTTTAACATTTCTAGGGCTTAGTTTCCTCATTTGTAAATGAGTTTTATAACAAGAATACGACCACCTAAACTTACATGATAATATGTAAATATGCAAAGAGCTAAGCACAGTGCCTGGCACATTGCCAAGGGTTTTAAGTGTTTGACATGTAAATAAAACGCTGCGCTGGGTTAACTTCCACTTCCATACTGCTAGCCGCTTGGAAGCCGCACCTATACTGAAATTCTGGAGATGCCGCTGTTTCCAATTACAAGGTTTTGCGGACCGATGTAATTATTTTTGCTGCAGTCCACACGGCTATGACTCGGCCAAACGACCAGATGTCCGTACTCTTCTAACCGTCCCCCATTGCCCCGCAGTCGCAGTGGGGGCGTGAATGGGTGATGGGAGCTTGTCAACTTTCCTTCCCACCCCACCCCCGCAACTTCCCTGCTCAGCTAAATCTTTAGAAACCACCCGGAGGAAAGCTCGTCCTCCCCAGAACGCCCTCAGGGGCGGGGCTGGGGCGCCGCGCAGGCGCAGTCAGGGGCGCCGCGCCTGCGCTGTGGAAGGGCTGAAGCAGGCGGGGGATTGGTATGCGTGCGAGTGTGTGAGGGGAGGAGGCGTCGCGGCCGAGCGTGGTACTACGACGAGTGCGGGCCGGAGGGGGCGGGGGGATGCGCCGCGGCGGCGGCAGCAGCGGCGGCGGCGCGGGCGCTGGGGCTGGTGTCTGGAGCCGCCAGAGCAGCGGATCCTGGTCTTGCTGCCGCAGCAGCGCGGGTGTCGCGCACGGCCCGAAGACGCCGTACCTCTTTGCCCCTCACCTTTTTTTTTTTTTTTTAAATAACCGGAACCAATGAACGCAGCCGGGACCCGAGCTCTGGAGGCCGCCGGTGCGGAGGGGACCAGGCTGGCGTCCGGCGGGAGCTCGCGTCTGAGGCGGCGGGGGCGGCCCAAGGAGTTGCAGGCGGCAGCGCCTGGCGGAGCCGGCGAGTGGCAGGCGGCCGGGGCGCCGCCGCGATTTCTCCCTGTTCCTCCTCCGCGCCCTCATCCTGTCGCGACTCCTGGCCTGGCCTCGGGCTGGCTGCGGCGGCAGCGCTGGGCTGCGCTGCTGGTGCTCGGGCTGCTGGTGGCCGGCGCGGCGGACGGATGCGAGCTGGTGCCCAGGCACCTCCGCGTGCGGCGGGCGGCGGGCTCTGCAGCAGCAGCCGCCTCTTCTCCTGCTGCGGCGGCAGGCGACAGTCCGGCGCTCATGACAGGTGAGGGCCCGGGTGCGGCGGGCGGGGCTCGGCTGGCCCTTACGAGACCCCCATCCCCGGGAGGGGCCGGTGCCTCTGCTGGGCGCCCTCTGTTCAACGGCCTTGAACATTGAGCGATGCCGAGCCGGGCCCCCAGACTCCAGCGCCCTGGCCGCTGCTTCGTCGCGGTTCCCTACACTCTGCACGCCTTCCTTTTAACCGCCTACTAGTACCCCGCTTTCGACAGAGCCTCTCGACAGCCCTCGCTTCCCCGCCCTTCGATGGGGCTCCCCAGAGTTCCACGCTGAGCAATGCAGAGGTTCTCTTCTGTGCTGCAGAATAGCCAGCAGGGTCTGCAGGGGACTGGGCTGATTTTTTTTTTTTTTAAGCTACTAGGAAAAGTCAGCAACAGCAATGCGGTATTGAGTCTGTCTCTGGCGCTGCTTTTGCAAAAGCAGCTGGAGGCGAGTTTTCAGGTTCAAAGCCCCGCTGAGCACAGTATCCCCGGGGAGGCTGCTGAAGAGGATTCTTTGAGAGCCTTAATACCTAGTGGTATTAGTGGTTCTGTATTAGTATGCGGAAACCTCTAAATCTAATGTGTTTTTTGAGCGGTGGGCGGAAGGCTGTTTTAAAGGATGGGAAGTATATGCTGGTGGGCGCATCACTGAGTGACAACGGGTGCAGAAAGCTCAGCAGGTAACAAGAAATGTACCTGAAATGTATCAAGTGCAGATATTTGGGGCTTGTATTTGAGCAGCACAGTTCTGCAAGACTGCACCAACACCTTTTAAATATAGAACGTTCTCGAAATAATTGAAAACTTTCAAACATGTTTGGTAAGTTTAGGTAGAAAATCCAATCATTTTCAAGCCTTTTGGTGTCATGTACAACTGATTTGTCTTGGTTTAAGTAATGATGTAAGGATGTTAAATGACTTTTAGAAAAGTAGTGGAGCTAATGTTTATTTTTGTACTTTATTTTTACAAGTAATTTGTACGTTTTTACATTACTTGCAAGAGTTAAAAGGAAAAAGTAAAGCGAAACAAGGTGATACATCATTAATTTAACCAAAGTGATAGTCCAGCGGGCATCTCTGAACGTTACTAACAGCTGCTCTGAGAAGCGCTCAGGAGCAATATTCTGTAGAGCAAAGCAGCTATTTTCTGGGTTCTGTGACAGAATGTTTCTTGTTCTGGAGAGAAGGGTGTTGGTAAACTTTGCTGGCTCTTTGGAAGTTGTAGTATATAGAACATAATGATCAGAATATTTAACTTGCTCTACCCTGAAACATATCAAGCCCTTTTAAATGGAACTTGAAACACCAAACCTATCACTGGGTAATTTGGATAGAATGATTATACAGAATGATCAGTATTAGGAACATAGTATAGTTTGAGTGAGGTTAGTTGGTTGGATAGTTTTATGCTCGGATAATCTTTATTCTTCAAATAAAAATGTAGAAAATAAAAATGTGGTGGAGAATAGTGATAACTAGGAAAGTAGCCTCATGCAAGAAGGGAGGGAGCAGAAATATTTGGGCTTCTAGAAGCTATAGGAGTGCGGTTCTTGGTTTCTTGAGCAGAAAAATTAGATTAAAAAATAATCAGCTAATGTTTTATCGATATGTAGTTGGTAGAAGGGCACACGATTCTGAAAATTTAGTATTTGTTAACCACTAACAATATGTTTTATACTATGTAGAGTATAGCAAGAAAATTCAGATGGAATTTTGTTGTAATAAGCTGTTTATAATCCTTTATTTTGAAGATTTAAATTTCTCTGAGTTATTGAATCATGAAAAAGGAAGGCCAATTCTTACTGGATAAAAAGTCTGATATATCACACAAAGTGAATTTATGCTGCAGTGCTTTAAAATAAGTTTACTAAAATAATATTAACCTGAGAATTTATTTTTTAATGTTCTTATTTTTTCCTTTGGTAGAATATAGATTTTTAACAAGTTAAGCATGTCCACTTAAAGTTTAAGATAAACTACAGAATGTACAAGTTAAATTGTGGTCACTTAAATAAATTTATGTAAATACAGTCAATAGCACTGATATCTGGCAAAAGGTAGATTGAAAGTCCATAGTAAAATAAGAGCATATTGAAAATTTCTTCGAACTGTATAGTCTCTATCAGGTTCCTTCTTATTCTTCTGATTGTATGAATAGTGTATGTATTTTATATGTATACACAAAATGTAAATATATCACATATATATAACAATATTTTATTCTTGCAAACTATGCAGAATAATGGAAATTAAAACTTCTTATATGGAGTTACTTGTTTCAGAATTTATTTTTATTTATTTTTATTTTTTAGGTGAGGCAATTCTTGGTTGACCTCACAGATTGCAAGGACCTCGTCAGCATACAATCCCTTATTTTTTTATTTTTTACGCCTACAGCACCTGGTCTTCCTAGGTGGTCTCCCATCCAAGTACTAACCAGGCCCGACCCTGCTTCGCTTCTGACATCAGACGGGGATCGGGCTTGTTCAGGGTAGCATGGCCATAGACTTGTTTCAGAATTTTTAAAAACAAATTTTAACTTTGGAAATATTTGCTTCTATCATTCTTTTTTTTAACGAATTAACACAACCTTCTTTAGTAAATATTTAAAGATTTAATCCTAACTATAATACTTTTCACTAATTTTTAAAATATTTTAAAACATCTTTTGGAAGTATTAAAATTTCAATAAAAATTTAAGATATTCTTTGTTTGAAAGAAATTTAGAAGAGCCTCTTACTAGCTTTAAACACATCTGTGATGTGGGGCTTTCATTAATTTAGACAAAAACATCTCACATGAACATGATTGTCATTGGAAAAATCTTAAGCTTCACTTTTAATTATGTCACCTTGCATCCCTAACAATATTTACTTAACAAATGTTGTCACCTTTTTATTTTATTAAGTTTCTTGAATGTAGTTTATGTATTTTGGGGAATATTTTATGGTGAATTTACACTGTGACTGACAATAGTCAAACTCAGTGCAGTTCACACAGTACTAGAAACTCTTTTTCTTCCTTTTGTGAAGTTGCTCTTTGTGAATTTAGCTTATTATTTCCTAAAGCTGCCTTTTGATGGGTAGATCGTCTGTATCCTCTTTCTTTTTCCCTGTAGTTATTATTATTGTCCTTTTTTTCAGTCTTTGGCCATCGGTGTTTTTGTTTGTTTTGATTTGTTTAGGTTTTTTGTTTTTTGTTTTTGTTTTTTGTTTTTTTGCTGTTGCTATCTACAGGATTAAAGAATCTACTCATACTTATTTTGATCTAGTCTGTTGTGAACATTTAAGATTTAGTAGGAATCTTATTGGTCTGGAAATATTGCATCCGTTGGTACCTCTCTTGAGAATATCATGGCCGAACTGATTGGTCTCTGCTGGAAGTCACCTGGCACAGGAATAACCAGGGGGCCAGTTGGAAAAGTGGGTTCAGGATTTAGCATAACTTTAACAATAGGAGGATCCACATGGGAATTTAATTTGCCAAAGGCTTGAGATTGGATACTTGCTAATGGTTTTAGATTAATTTGGACTTTTAAGTAACTACATAGCAAGCATTTTGGATATTGTCCTACTCAGGATAATAATGAGTGTGGAACACTTTCAAAATGATGCTTTGGGATTTGTATTTATGTATATGGTAGCTAAAGTATAAACTGGTTAAACTAATGTTAAAATTAATAGCTAATAATATAAGTGATATTTTGATATTCACTAAAATTTGGACCTTATCTTATTAAGATCTGCCTAGGAGATTACTTCTGAATTGTTCATATTTCATCGGCTAAGCAATTACTACATGGTAGGAATGGGAGAGAATATGAAAATGAGTAAGATGTGGGTCTGCCTATTGAGAATAAAATATAAATATATTTTTATTAAACTATTGCTAGCTGACAATATTGTACTGAGTGCTTTATATACATCACAATTTTTGATTCTGAGATTAACCCTGTCAATAGCTGTTATCGTCATATAAGAGATGAAGAAACCAGTGCAGGGTCATACTTAGTAGTAGAGTCAGATGTTGACTTGAGTTTCTCATTCCAAAGCTTTGATTAACTGGTATGTTGTATGTACCTTTATGTACTCTTATGTACTTACCCTTATGCACACAACTAATAACGAGAGACACCATGATTAGTACCAACACAGACTGTAAAATTTGGAGGAAAGGAAGGCTATTAGGAAATATTACTTGGAGGAGGGTACAGTTTGAGTTGGACCTTGATGTATAGATAGGACTTTCTCTTGTGGAGATAAGTGAAAGGACTTTCTAGGAGGAGGCAGATGCAAGAAAAAGGAGTAAATTAATAGTTTTCTTTAGTTAGGAAGCTATGTAGAAGTAAAGGTCTTGAGAGTTTAAATTATGCAATGTCTATGTAAATGTCTATGCAGTGTCTATGAAGTTTAGAGGAAACTTCATTCAGTTTGTTTTATTATCAGATTAGAAAGGAATCTGACTATAAGAAGTTTAAGAAACAAAAACTACCTTTTAATTTTAAAATTACGATGGTTCTACAAATTAAATAGGTACAAGTTCTTGAAAATATGCAAGAAAAACGTCTTTTTTTATATCAAAAGTGCCTATTTAGTATAAAAATTGTTTTTGTTTATGATTAGACTTATGATTTACAAAGTTGTTTATATAGAGCTTTTTAATATACCATATTTAAAAGTGCATGTTTATTCCTTAACAAAGGATAACAGTTTTCACATTTAACTAAGGTAATGGGTCAGAGTTGAACTCCCCCTTTCCCCATTTTGAATAACAGTGTGTCAGAGTACTGACATATTCTTTGTTTCAAAATTAACTTTTCAGTTCATTGTATGAATTTCAAGCTCTATCTGTAGATGATCTAATTGTTTTGTTCTTTTCATTATCCTTCTAGATCTTTTATAAGAAGATATTAGATATTTAATCCTTCTTGACACTTTCTAATCCTACCTTCACTAATTATATTCCTTGACTGGTTTCATTGTTACTGATTTTAAGGGTGGTTCTCTCCTAGGTCTCTTTCCTCAGTCTAGTGTTCCTCTAGTCTAGCTGAACATTTCCTCCTCAGAGAATTTCATTACTAGGAAAGTTCTAAATTGGGGTTAGGGAAGCCCCAGCCAATGATTGATTTGACTTTTGGCTTTATTTCATTTGGCTCTTGAGGTGATACTGTATAACCATCATAGCTGCAGTCCTGAGAGTAATTTCCTTTCTGCTAGGCTTTGTCAGCCATATTGTCTAAAGTGAAATAACTTTAGAATTAAGGCCAAAATTAGTTTTAGAATGTTTAATTGTGACTTATTCAGTGTTTTCTTAAGATAGTGGTAGATACCCCACCCCTGCTAGGACCAGGGAGCCACAAAATATGAGAAGAACAGTTTACTTGGACTAACATTCATCTCAAAACCCAAGTACCCGTGTCTGTGTTTCTTGCAAATGAATTTGTATTTATATGTGCTATGGATATTGGCCTCTGTGTAACTTATTCTTTTTCCTCTAGTCGCTTTCACTTTCTTTCTATGCCTCTCTCTTTGATCTTCCTAAATTTGCCATTATAGGGAACTGAAACACTTAAAAAACTATTAAAGTACTGTTTTTTAATTTAAAAAATACTTGAAGTGAATATCTTATTTATGTGATTAAAATTATTAAACTACCACATCACAAACCCCTATAGTAATAGAAGTGATTTGCAGTAGTTTCTTAAATGATTCTCAGTAAGTGAAAAAGGGTTTTTTAAACCCTTAATTTGAAATTTTTATCTGCTATTCAACACAGTGTACATTTCACAGGTCCGTGTGATTGAGCTTATTTTTTCAGTACTGTTTTTCTTTTCTTTTAAAAAATATCTGATTTTGAGTAGTGGATAATCTTAATCCCTCTTCTTTATTACTATTCTCCAGAGATAAACCTCAGACTTTTCCATTAGTAACAATTATGCAGTTTTTTGTTTCCCTACTGTCTGTCATCTTCAGCAGTTCTTTCTACTTTGTCACACACATTCAAGACTGTTAATCCTTGATAGTTCTTTTTTCTGTATTTCGGTATACCAAATTAAAAAAGAATCTACTTTAAATCTTGTCTAATCGTGGGGATAGGTACCCTTTGCTGTCTTTTGAATTTGCTTTTTAAAATATACCCTCTGATGTGCATCCAGTGTTTGATTCTAAGAGATCCATCAAAATGAATTCTAAAAGAACTATAGAGCATAATCTAAAAGTGAGAAATTCAGATTTTGGTGAATCTGTGTATATGTGTTTGCGCATTTAATTTCAAGCATTATTAAGTACTGTTTGTGCCAGATATGACGTGAGAAATTGGGTATATAAAGATGCTGAAATTGACCATTTTTATCATTGTAAGAACAATGTAAACTTGAAAATTACCCGAGAATGGATTGCATAATCTAAAAAAATAGGTAAGTCACATATTTGCTTTTTAAAAAGAAAACCGTGGTAGCTTATCTAGTAGCATTTCTGCATTTATTAAAAATATCTATTAGAATATTTATTAGGAGTTTTTGTCATACATTTGCAGTATTAAAAATAAGCCCCCATTCCCCCTTCTTTAGAACAAGGCGTGATATAAATTAATGTAGTTCTTTTATTTTTTCATTAACAAACAAACAAAAATACCAAGCAAACAAAAAACCTCAGTAATTGTTATGTGCCAGTAACTAAGTTAAATGTTTGGAATTTCAAGACCAATAAGGTAGTGACCCTGCCTTGTAGTCCAGGAGGTGATAGACCCATTTAATGGGTGGTGATACATTGTGATGAGGGCGTAAGGGCATAAGGGTGTGTGTTGTATTTAATAGAATTACAAAGATGCATTTCCTAACTTTGATGTAAGAGATGGGTTATTAATGAAGAGTTTTTCCCAGAGTATTCACTGACTTGTATAAGAGTTTGTCAGGGAAAAGTATAGCAGTATAAAAAGAGGAAGCTGAATGGGGAACAGCATTTATTAAAGACTTTGGCATTTGAGATTGCTGGATGGAGATTGTGAATTACTAAATAACCAGGAAGGCAGAATCAATAAATAGCCTGCTTGTAGGTACCGACATCCATTTTTGCATGTGGGATTCAAATTTATGCCAGGCATTTGTATATTTTGTCTAATTTAATCCTTATAGAATCCTCATGAGATTATTATCATCCCTATAATGTTAGTATATATAATGGAGATTTAGGATTGCTCTCAAATAGTTTAAAAATTCTCCAGTGCCGAGGATCTTTATGATAAAGCACAGAGTGTAATTGGAATTGAATTAGGAAATGAAGCCAGAGAAGTAGCAGAATTAAACATTCCAATTAACGTTAAATTCTGGATCTTTATTGTCCAAGGAAACTTATGATTTCCTTCTTTATTTATTATTGATAAATAACCAGTTTTTCTTTTTTGAAACTTTGCTATTAAATATTCCGAAATCTTAAAAAGAATACTCATTTAAATTATATAATTTCTGGGGCTTAACACAAATGGCTTTTTAAAAAATGGTATCCTCAGTAAGTGGGAAATTACTATTTGTGCTTTTTTAAAATGAATATTCCTTAAGGATGGAATACCATTTTTAAAAAGCATAACTTTTTATATCTCAAACTTTTATCTGGGCTGTAAGTCTGTTCTCACTTCTGTATAGTGTGATTAAAGTGTAGCCTCTAGACTTGAGCAGGGTTTTTTGGGCTCGAGTCCCAGTCTAAGAGTGGTTTTGTAATTTTGGGTAGGTGATTTAATCTATTAGTGCCTAAATTTTCTTATCTCTAAAATGGGTTTGAAGTATGAATTAATCTATGTAAAATGCTTAGAACAGAATCTGGCACGTGTAAATGTTCAATTATAGTTGATTTGTTTTTTATCTAGAGATACACACTTACGATAGTTGTAGAAATATGATGGATTGAGAATTATTATTAAAATGTTTTGCATTTTAAAAAGTATGAAAATATTCTTTTAGTCAGTTCTGTGATCTAAATAATCATTAATGGTCTGAGATTACTTAAAACTGTAGAAATATGAAACAGTATAGACCGTGAGATTGAGGAGTACTATGGTATTTTTAAAAAGCTAGTTGTATCATTAGCTTAAGTCATTTTGTACCTTTATTATTATGTATAAAAGATTTAAGACATTTTGTGGTTGAAACAATCAGACTTAAAAACCTTTAATTTCTGAATATAAAAGTTTATTATAGAAATATTAGAACATACTAAAAAATATGAGGTAGAAAAGATGTCTTCCTCAACAGCTGGATCTAACAGCTGTAATGTCAGCTACTGTCTTTTTAAGATCTGTTTGTATGTATGTTTGTATATAGTGAATAATGGGCTCATAGAGTGATTTTTTAAAAAATGTGAAATTACTCAATATTTGAATGTTAAGTATATTCCAGGCATATGATAATTACTGGGGACACTTGAACAAGACTGGTGATGAACAAGACTGGTGAGCTTCTTGTTCCCATGGAACTTGAAATTCGGTTGGGAAGATACGGGAAAACAAGTATTTCTATTTGTGAGAAATGCTATCAAGGAACAAAAGAGATGCGAGATAGAAAATGTGGATGGTTTGGGGACATTAATTAGGCAGGCTGGTTAGGGAAGGCTTTTGAGAAGGACACATTTAAGGTGACATTTGAAGGACAATAAGGAGCCAAGTCTATAAGGAGTTGGAGAATAGCATTCCACACAGGGTTACTAATATGGACAAAGACCTTGACGCAAGAAAGAATTTGAATTATTTGAAGAAGTAGAAGGGTATAATTTTTACGGAACTTCTTGAGAGAAGGGAAGAGTAGTAGCATGTGATCTGGCTGTACAAGAAGGAAAGGCCAGATGGTACAGAGCCTCAGAGACCTTGTTTGGGGGTTGATTATTCAGTGAGTGATAGGAAGCAGCTGAAGCATTTTAAGGAGGGGGTGAAGTGATATGGTTTACTTTTTGGGGGGGAAAAATACAACATAAAATTTATCTTAACAATTTTTGAGTGTACATCAGTAGCATTAAGTATCTTCATATTGTTTTGAAATAGATCTCCAGAACTTTTTAATCTTGTAAAACTGAACCTCTGTACCATCAAACAGCTCCTTTAGCACTTGGTAACCACCTTTCTACTTTGTTTCTGTGAATTTGGCTACTTAAGATAACTCATGTAAGCGGAATCATACAGTATTTGTTTTATTGTGACTAGCTTATTTCACTTCGCGTAATGTCTTCCAAGTTCATTCTTGTAGCATGTGGCGGGATTTCTTTCTTAAGGAAATATATTTCATTGTATATATACAACGTTTTTATAGTCAGTCATCTGTAGATGGACACTTGGGTTACTTCTACCTCTTGGCTATTGTGAATAGTGCTGCTGTGAACAGAGGTGTGCAAATATCTCTTCAAGACTTTGCTCTCAATTTTGGATATATACCCAATGGTAGGATTATTGTATTATTCAGTTGGCTTAAATCATGAACTTTTATTTTTTTTCGAATTTTTATAAAAATTTATTTGAGCCAAGCAGAGAATACACCTGGAAGCAAGATCTCAACCAACAGAATGAGTTAAATGCTTCAGGGAATGACAGTTATTTTCTTTTATGCATTTGAGATTAAGGAGGGAATGTAAGGAAAATTACATAAAAGTGGGAGAAAGTAACTTCAGGATGGGACTGTAGGATAGTTAAGATTATGTGCTTTCTTGGGGGTGGTTATTTATTTCAAAGGTGTGTTAACTTGGATGCACACAGAAACAATTGACAGGGCTTGCTTAAAGCAAGGATAAATCTTTTACTAAAAAGTTAGGTTCCTGGGGTGTGACTACCCACCATGACCTGCCCAGTTAGGAATTTATGATCAAATCACCCTGGGAAGTTACTTTCCATTGGACTCCCTCTTTCCCCCCAGTTCCCCTTTTTGGTCATAAATCAATCCAAAGGATGCATTTATGGCTAACCTTTTGTCAGATACTGTGGTCTCTCAGCGCTAGGAATATTCATTCTTAGGAAGTCTCAGTATTGATGTTATCTTGTTGACCATTGGTGATGGGGCAATACTGCAACCATAAGACCTGAGTTGAGGCTGAATTTCTTCTAGAGGTGAAGGGCGGGTAGATGGAAGGCATCAGGTCTTTCTTATGGCCTTCAATGTGAAAAAACGCTCTGGATCATTTCTATCCTATGAACTATTTTGATCCTAGTTTTGCTGTCTGTCTCATTTTTCTGTATTTGGCATCTAGTATAACATTTACATAAGCCATTTAAAGAGTATTAAAAGTTATACATCTTTAGCTTGTCAATAGTGTAGAATGTCTCCTTTCAATAACATCACTCATTAATTCCTCCATCTAATTTAAGTCCAGCTTAAATGCATTATTACGCATGAAGGAATGTAAACCACCAGCAAGATGGGGCACCAGGGAGCTGGGAAGAACCAAATGGCTGCCTTGGGTTTCTCATAGCTCCAAGTGTTTGTTTAATTTACAACCACTGTTTACTCATAAAATATACTCTAAAAGTTTTCCTTTGTATATTGAGATTTTTAACCCTTTAGATCCTCAATGTGTAATGAAAACTTAAAAAGTAATCAATTTGCATTCTTTAGCTTGGATCATTTGTAACCTCTAGAAAAATTTTTCGTAGACATGTCAGTTATTAACATGGACTTGTTTTTGTAAAACCCAGGGAAAATAAAGATATGTTTGTTTTACTTAAAACAACAAACTTAATCTAGCTTTTATTTACTAAAGATTACTCTTAGATCATGTGAACTTGAAAAGTATTTAAGTTTCTATTTTTCTGAGAATTTTAGAATACCCAATTCTTACAAGCGCGTGCCTTTAAATTAATTATAACGGTACCACACTGAGGTAGAAAATTATCTCACATTTACGATGTATATACAGACACAAACAGATCTTTTAGCCATGAGAAAAACTCATTAGTTTATAAAAGAACTATTTTACCCTTGAGGCATTTACAATTTTTATCTGCCCTTGACAAATTAAGTTTCAAATAACCTTCCCCCTTTTAAAATAAGAACAGCCATTTTTAATACCTCAAAGAATTGGGTTGACACCTAACATCATAGGTCGATCTATTTATCTAAATCCTCTTTTTGAAGCTTCAAGAGACTACCAATTAAATGTCATTCTGCCTGATTTTATAGCTGACTTTTTCTAATTGTGCATGCAAAAATTAATTAAGAAGTGTGAAAAGAGCCTCATCTCGCCATCTTAGTTATAAATGGTACGGTGACTGTCTCGGGCTTTGATGGCCTCATAGGCACAATTTCCCATGTTAATTTGAGATTTGTAGAGTCTGAACAAACTTCTAGGGGAAACCAGCCCTTACATGCACTTCCCAGAATGAGCTAAATGCCATAGATATCCCTATACAATTGCTTTACACCCTAGGGGAAATTTTTCCTCAGGCAACCTCACAAAGATTCTTAGTCACCTAAGAATACCTGAGCAAGGGCCAGTGATAGCTTTTGGGACACTGCTGGAACCGTGATGCTTTCTAAGGCACAAGCCCCTTTCTCAGACCCTCTCTCTGGGCAAATCCATTCCAGGGCACCCTGCCCTTCTCCCCAGGCTCCTGCCAGTTTCTCAGGGATAGGCTGCATCACTGCACTGGATGACTCCTGGAGCCCATCTCTGCCACTCTGGATTTGGGGTTCTGAACAACTGTTGTTACCCCATTGGCTCTTCAGTTTGAGGAAGCAAGTATCTTTTCTCTTTTGGAGCTAAGGAGAGTTGTCTCATTGAACCAGCAACGATTTTGTTCATATTGTCAGTAAATAATCCAATGAAAAAGCCAGACTTGAAAGCAGCAAACCCATTTTCCCTCTCCCTGGGTTATCTCAACCCTTATTTACCCCGAAGATTTTGTAAAAACAGCTCAAATAAAGTCATGGCTTGCTAGTTAAAGCAGGGAGGCCCCAGATTCTGAGAGAAACTCACCCAAGTTCACCCTGTGCAGAGCTGGTTGGTGCTTGTTCCTAGCACCAGGTCTGGGTTCACAGGGTGGCCTGGGGTGGGCCTCTTGGGAATTCCGCTGTGTACTGCACCAAGTAAATGTTGATGTAAGAAATGCCCAAACCTGTAGAGAATTTTTATAAGAGTTTATAAAACTCTTTGAGCCAAATTGACGACATATGCTGGGGAGTGAGATCTCAAATGCTGTTGAACTCTTTAATTGATAAATTCACAGCTTTTTGAAAGAGTTTAGGGAAATTAAAATGATGCGAGTATTAATAAGGCTGGAATTTATTAAACTTATAATCTCACAGACTTTAAAAAGTGCTGGTTAATGTGAAATTAAGAGCAGTAAAGTCAGTAGGTATTAGGCACGGATTGTGAGATGACATTGTGCTATTTAGTTGAGGAACATATTTATTCAACAAATGTTTGAATGCCTATTGTTTGACACTTTTTAGGTGCTGAAGAAATATTAGAAAACTAAACAAATGAAGCTTCTGCTTTAACTGATTTAATTTTTAATGCTTTGGTTACTTGTCGTGCAGTTAAAATTTTACTACATACAGAATGTGATCTTTGAACAAATTGGCAACTTTCTCATTTTATGTTTGCCCCTGATCTCAGTATTCACTAATTCCCAGATTCCTTTGTAATTGAAGCTGATTTATTAAAATTTTTACTCATTTATAATATCAGTTGTACAAGTCACGATAAATCTGAGTTGTATATAAAGCATATATAAATACATGTATTCTAAAATCATCTTTAATATAATTGACCTAGTACTGGAACCCAAATCAATTAAATCCTAGTCCATATTGTTTTTTGCCATATGCTGCATAATATTTCTTTATGGCATCTATTTGAAATGTCATAGAAACATGCAAATATGTTGGTCTTCTGAATTTAGTCAAACATAAATGAAAATCTATGATAAATTGTTTAAAATTGTTTATAAAATTGTCAGCTAGTTTTTACATTGTATTGAAAATTTAGATTTACATTTAAAGTCTTCAAAAATTTATTTTCAGGTAGGTAGCTGGTAGTCCTGATATATTTATCATAAGCCTTGAATATCGAACTGTTGATAATTAGGACTGTTGTTATGATATTCTAGGGCCTGTACCTTGCAATGAAACAACATTAGAATAGATTGCTTAAGAATTAAAAGATAATAAGATAAATAAGTCTTTTTTTTGTCTTCAGTTTTTCAGCCTTTCTAGATAAACAACAGTTGTTTTGGTTAAATACAAATTCCAGAGGAAGACATAGTATGTTTATAATTTCGTTTCAATCATAGTAAAGATTTTCCTTAAAAATCTTACCTTAGTGGAATACAAAATTGAAGAACTAAGATTTTGTGGGAAAAAATAGGCAGTGAAGTGAGGATCAATAGACCCATGAAAGACTCTATTAATATTTATATTTCCTAAAAGAAAAGATTATAGTAAATAATTGTTTACATGTTCTGAATTAGTAATTCAGAAAAGTTAATTTCCATTTATCATCCTTTTACTATAAGGAAGTATCCAGAATTTCCTTCTATAACTGTGAGATGCTTGAAAACTTGTTTTAGGTTGTAGTAGATAGTATGTACGCTAAGGAACATATTAGTATGGTACTCAGTATTCAGTCCATTGAAAAGTTAGATATCCTTTTTTCACTTGCAATTATTGATTCGCATCACTTAGGATCCACAGTGGTTTCAGTCATGCTGATTAACTTGGATAAATAAAATGGGAAAAGCTTTGGGTAAATTTGTTTAACAAGTCTTTGAATGTCCCACTGCTGTGGCTCAAAACATCTTCAGTGATTCACAGGGTATAAGTAAAATTTGAATTCTTTTTGTAGGGACCTTGTTTCAGGAGACGTGAGGATGCTGAACATTGTGACTTGGCTCTGTTCCCATCACCTAGGTGGGTTTTTGGAACTTAGCATTTGCCTAGCCTTCAGACACAGGAGAATACTTTTAAGGCCAGGTAGACTTTACTTAAGTTTTCTTTAACTCAAGATTGCCTTTTAAAAGTCTCGTTGCTTTATTCTCATCAGCTTCTAGATCCCTCTTTTTTCCAGTCATTCCTGACACAGATTCTTACAGTAGTGGAAATGATAAACATAAGTAAATTTGTAATAAAATATTCACAAAGTAGAATTATCCCAGAGGATTTGCTGAATTCATATACAATAATTGTTTTTACAACTCACAATGAAATGATTTTATTCAATGTGTTTGCTGAAATTTAACATTTTTTTTGGTGGGGTGGCTAATGGAAGGAAACTAGAATATGTGTTTATTGGGTAACACTTTAGAGTTCAGATCTTTTTAATCTCTTATCACCTTTTGTTCCTTTTATTTTATCTACTTCCTCTAGTTCATTTTTCTGTGGGAATGATAAATAGTATGTCATTGTATTTTTATAGATAATAGAAAATATTTTTATAATATCTATTGAATACACACTTTTCAGTAGTTATTTCAGGTATCTTTTTAAGTAATTATTTCAAGATATCTTTTGTCTCAATCTTTTGTTTTAACTTGCTTAACTTTAAGTTAAAGAGACCATCATAATTTTAAGAGTTTTCTGACCTTCTTGACTCTATAGTTTATTATCTTTAATTTTGGAAAATCTCAACTATTATCTTTTCAGATAATTCTTTTGTTCTATTTTTCTTTCTTCTCCCTTTGAGACTCCAATTAATTGTACGTTAGACTATTTAATATAGTCCCACAATTGTTGTGTGCCCCCTTCTGGTTTCTTTTTTTTAAAACACTTTTTTTCCCTTTTTATTTCAATTTGGATAATTTCTATTGACCTGTTTTAAGTTAACTGATAATAATCTTGCCAAAGAAATTCTCCAACTTTGAAACTGTCTTTTAAAATTTTTGTTTTATTTTTATTACCATTTGCCTCTCTTCTATAGTTTTTGTTATCTCTGCTGAAATTCCCCATCTGTTCACACTTGTCCAGATCCTTTAACATATTAATCTTTTCCTCTAGATCTTTATCATATTAATCATAGTTATTTTTGCATCCCTGTCTGATAGTTTCAGCTATCATCTCTATGTTTGGTTCTGTTGCTTGCTTTATCTCTTGACATGAAGTTTTTTGTTTTTTTTTTCCTTGCTGTTTTTATGTCTCATAATTTTTTATTGAATGATAGAACATTTGAAGCTGAAATAAATATTGTCTGTGTCCAGAAACGGGTATGCTGCTTCTTTCATCCTATTAGTATGGTAGGTTGAGTCAGTTTTGTCACTAATTGAGCTGGGTATGATTCTGTTGTTACCATTGTCACCTTCAGTGCAATGGTGGTGGGTTGCTGTTACTTTGTGTGGCCTGAGTAGTGTTCCTGCTCCACTGGCAGGAACATGCCTGTAATATAGAAGGGCTCCGTCTGTATGTGCTAGGTTTGTGGCGGGAGCGGAGGAGTTCATAGTTCTTTTGCTCTACCCTCAGACTTAGGTAGGGCTTGTGAGCCTGCGCCTTCGGAGTTGGCCTTTCTTGGTCTTCTTTTCCATCCTTCAGTGGCAGCCAAACTCTGTCTTCTGTCTGAGAGAGGGCTTAGGCCAGAGAGTGTTTCCTGTCCTTTGCCCAGTGGTAGCATACCACTATGTTTTAGTGTGGGATCCTGGGCCAGGAGGGTTTCTTTTCCCTCTTCCGAAGTAGTGGGCTTTTACTTCTGCCTCTCTTCTAGGAGCAGTGGATCTTCACCTGGGCCCTGGGGGTGGGAGGGTTTCCTAACTCTATCTCAGAGGTAGATAACTACTTCTCCTGGTCAGTGCTTATCTCTCAGGCTTTGACTATCTTGGTTTCTGACATGTCTTTTTTTGCCATTGATTTCCTTCCAGGTTTTGGAGTCTTTTCTCTTATCCTGGCACTCACTTTTATTTCCTGTGTAGCTTTTGACTTCCTGTTGTTAAGTCCTTGCTGCCTGGACCCCCATGGTCTAACTAAATCCCTAGTCTTGTGCTCCCTTTGTATTGCATTTAGGTTGAGTCATCAACCTTATTTAAGTAAGGTACTTAAAGAAAAGTCAGTAAGCTTTTCAATTATTTTTGTGATTCAGAAATTACCAATTATTCTAGTTAATCTACTTGATTATGTATAATACTAAACCCTGTAGACCTTGGGTTGTTGTATAATTTGTACCAAAAAGTCTCTAATGAGGATTCCAGAGTTCTACTTAGTTGATTTCAGAATCTAATGGTTCTTACAGTTTTTAATCTTCATTGCTCACCCTTGGTGAAGAGTGCATGGTTTTGTAGAGATTGAGTCAGATGACCTGTGATTAAATTCCTGCTCCACCATTTCTTTTATTTGCCTTTTTATCTACAAAACATTTATTGACTGCCTTCTTTATTCTAGGTGCAGAGTTATTACTATGACTTCTGACAGCTTTAACTTGTTGAATACAGTCACTGTGTTACTGTTTTTCATAGATTAACATTTGACCCTCTCAACAAGTCTATGAGAGCACTATTGTTTGTAATAATTAATTGAGGAATTATTGAGTAATTATTTTAGGAAACTGAAGCCCCACATAGTTAAGTATCATGCACATTACCTCATAGGTAGTAAGAGAAGCAAACCTTCCACAAATATTAGTAGTGTTCCATTTGATGGATACTTCATAATATACTTACCTGTTCCTCTGTTATTAGAAACTCACTTTAAATTTTAGCTTTGTAGATAGTGATTCCGCCAGACTCCTAGGAGCTATACTTGATTGTTCTGGGTCCTCATCTCCTACATCCTGTCTGTTAGTAAATACTATGGGGTTCTAACCACTCACATATATTTTGAGTTTCTCTACTTTTCTCTATGTCCATTGCCATCACACTAGTCCAGGATACTGTTACCTCTCACTGGAATCCTGCAGTAGCTTTCTAATGTCTTGTTACTGCTTTTGACCTTCTATAGTCTGTTCTCTCAGAAGCCTGGAAAAAATGCACATAAGATAATTTCCTTCCTTTTTCGGTGACTTCCCTTTGTAATTACAATAAAATAGAAACTTCTTACCCTGATCTGCAAGTCTTTGCATGGTCTGGCCCCAGTCTACCTCTTCAGATTCATCTCTTTTTACCATTTCCCGCACACTGACTTCCTTTTATGCTGAACTCTTTCTCTGTTTCTGACTCTTGGCACTTAAAGTTTCTTATGTCTTGACTGTTTCTCTCTTCCTCATCAGCTTTTTGCACGGCTAACTTTAGTTTTAGGTTTTATATCTTTCTCAGAAAGACTTTGGTGACTACATACGTATAGGAGTAGTCTCCTTCCTTCCTCTCTCAATAACCACACAAAGCACTTTAACAGTTATATACACTTATAACTAGAAGTTATATTTTAATGTGTTTATCAACTTGCTATCTGTACGTACCCATAGAAATGTAAGCTTCTAGGCTATTGGACCCTTTTCTGTCTTGCTGGTATCTTACCTAGGTAGTGTATGTCACAGGTAATCCACAAAACTTCTTGGATAAAGAATGTCTTGATTCATACCTTTTGTGCGTAAGCCTTTTTCTATATTTTGATGCTCCCTTCCCCAGAGGTAGAAAGTGAAAGTAGAATTAAGCTAAGGGAAATGTTTAATGTATTTTTAACCATGCGTGCTAATTTCAGAAATGACCCCCACCCCGTTTTTAGATCTCATTATACTTAAAATGGTTGCTGTGCCATCTCAATTTCTATTTTTTTATGTTAATAGTTTTTCTTATGAACTTAGAAAATACAGACAAATGTAGCAAAGAGAATAAAACAAATTTTACTCTTCAGAACCACTTTGGTATTGTTCTTTTTTATATGCAGTGTTATTTTATGCAATTGCAATCATCTTAGATACAATTTTGCAGATTGCATTTTAAAATATAACATATTCTGAGCTTTTTATTTATTCTTAAATGGAATAGAAGATATAAATTATTTGCTTGTTCTTGTAGGAGTTCAAGATGTGCCTCTGTGGTATGCATTGTTTTGTGCTAAAGGCAACCAAGACCCTGCGAGGTCAAGAGAAACTTTTGCTCCGCTTAACTACCTAGAAGAATTTGAATTAGAGACCTTGCCCATAATAAGAAATTGTCAAAGATAACCATTTTTTTTTTTTTTTTTTTTTTAGGGCAAGTCAAACTACTAATTACTGAACATCTGTTCTTATTTTCCTGCAATGACCTTCCTCCCCTCCGAAGCCTTAAAGTGATCTTTAGCTCAGAATGTCATACGTACCTCATTTTCCCTTTCTATCTTGGAATCTCTCTTGTACGTGGGGTCTCTGAATCTCTTATTTATGTGGGGTTCCCATTGATATGTATGTATTAAATTTGGTTATTTTCTCTTGTTAATTTTTCTCATGTTTGTTTATTATACCAGCTGAAAGAACCTCAATGAGGGGCAAGTTTCTTCCTCTCTCACATTTTTATTTTTGGATAGATTCCTATTGTTGGATAGGTTGTTTTTAATTTTTCTGTTAAAAATATTGTGATAAACATTTATGTGCATAAACCTTTTATGCATTTTGGATTTTAAGGGTACCTTCCCAAATGCATACTATTAGATGAAAAGGTATGAATATTTTAAGATTAAAATATACATGTTTATATTACTTGTAGTAATATATATTACTGCCATATTACTCTCTGAAAGGATTGTGTTCTTGAGTGTCTATTGTAAAAAAGAATCTGCTATTTGGGTGAATCATCATGTTTCATTTCTTTAATTATTAGAGCTTGAATATTTTCCCTTTTGTGTATTGTTAAACACGTTGTCCCTTGGACTGGTCCTGACGACAGACTCTTAAACTAATAAGAGGATGAAGACTGATTCTTTCCTGACATTGCATTATGGTGACTCTTATGAAAATGTGATATCATTGAAAGGGTTGAGCTTTCCCATAGGTTAATTGTGCTTTCATTTGCTTCAATTTTGTTAAAGTTTCAGTTGTTGGAAGTTTTTTTTTTTTTCCTCCTTTAAATTCTGGTTTAATCCAGATATCTAGTTTCTTGAATTTTTTAATTTAACAGTTACTCAGATTTCTGAGAAGTAACTTATCATTAATATACAAATGTTGGCTGCTTTTATTTTGCAAGTTCCTCTTGAATATTGACCTTTTTCTCTAAACAGTGAGGTGCATGATACCTAATTGCACAGTTAGTATCATGAAGTTTGTATCTGAAGTTTGTATCATTCTTCTCTTTCTATAGCTTGAACTGTAATGTGTAGTGAGAAAGAGGGAGGGTCAGGAGGGGTAAAATAGCATGGAGTAAAGGAAAAGCTAGGCTTTAGAATAACATAAACCTGCATTTTAATTGTGTATCATTTACCAACTCAAAGTTTTTGTGCCTCAGTTTCTTTCTTGGGGAAAAACAGATAATAATCCCTATCTTTCAAGGTAAGGGTTAAATTATACTCACACAATTATACTTGTACTGTGTTATATATTATTTGGTGTTCAGTAAATTAGATATTTTTTCTCCCTTGGGAAATAGAGGGATTGTCACAAAGTCTTGGAAGCCCGTATTATATGAACACAGGTATGAGTTATACTGGTATATGCTAGGACTGAACATACGCAATAAGTGCCTGAAGTGCTGAACATACACGATAAGTTATATTGTGGTGGGCAGAACAGTTTAACAGGTTTGCTTTCTGTAACCAAGCTGAAATGGAAGTAGAATTAAAATATGGTATGAAAAGACTGAAGGTTAATTTAAAATGAATATTCTCTGCTGCATTTACTAATTTCTTTTAAGGAATCAGTGCTGTATCAAATAATGCTCCTTTTTGTAATCGAAGGAGAAAAGCAACATGTAAGATATTAGAATGTTGTCGATGTACTGAATGAGGCATGTAACCTGCAAGATTGTGTCTCTTGATAGAACATTGATAATTTCATATTAGAAGCCCATCAAATGGATCCTCAACATTCATCTTAATCTCTGAAAAGTTATTGTTCACAATAGGATTATCAAACTGTCTCTTGAATTAACACCTGGCGAATGGACAAACCTAGCAGTAAATCAAGAAAGTTATCTCAAGCGAGACCGAAATGATGGGATTAGATACCCATTCTTTATATTCCTCTGGAAGAGAAGGTGCTTGCTCTAAAATTCACTCAAACAACCAGGTTTAAGCGTTACAAATTCTCTTCTTTTAATGACCCAGTTCCTGGCAAACATTCCTTAGCCCCTTCAGTGTGCTATACTCTGCCAGCTCTGGGAATGGGGAGTTGAGGAATTTATAAACTAGTGAGGAAGAGCAGGTACAACTACAAAAATTGTGATAAATGTAAACAATAATATAAGTGGAGCCATTTTAAAATGAAGCTGGAGCCGCCATGCCTTGTAGGTCTTATGTCTCAAACCTTTGGAATGTTAAAACTGGGCAAAATGACCTTTGGATAGAGCCTAACCAGCCTGGTTTCCCAAAGAACTGTTTACAAAGATAACAAGATGACTACTGGATTATGACTACTGGGCTGAAAATTGAAATTATCTAGAATTATTTAGAGTTAACGTCACTATGCTATATTATTTGTATCAATAGAATGCCTTGCTTCTATTGATGTAGTTGTTCCCCTTCCCAGTCTCATAAATATCTATTGCCTTTGTCTCTAAATCATCATTTGGACTTCTGCCTGAATTAAGAATTCCCGAATAGGTATTATTATTCACTTGGAATAAACACTTGTTTGCCTCTCAATTTAAAAGGTCTTTTTATTTTTAAGTTAACATATCCAAGGTATATATAAAGAGATGCGAGAGAATAAGGTGAAGGAAATAAATGAAATAAAATGGGCTCTCAAGTGAAATGGACTTATGCCATTTTAGTCAGGGTGAACAATAATATACCTACCTAATAGAGTTATTTGAACAATAAGTAAAATCAATATAGGGAAAATGTTTAGCACAATGTTTTCCTCATAGTAATTTTTGCAAAGTGTCAGCTGTTATAATTATTTTAAATTCCAAAGTTTCTTCCTATGATGATGGTTATTTAATTTTTAAAGATATTTGGATTAAAAAAGAACCAGAATGAGACTAGAGTGTGATTTATCGCTATTACAGCAACTACATTGGGAAATTCAAATATAAAGAAAGCTAATAGTTAATGATCCTGCTTTATAGAAAGAGTACTGTACAGGTTATTTCAAGAAGGGGCTCTTTGTTGCATTTTCAGTGAGCATCAGTTGGCTGTGGTAGAAACACCCTGTTTATTTAGCATCATTGGAAGATTGAGTATTCCACATGAAGAGCCAACATTTATTGAATACTTATTTTGTGTCAGGTGCTGTTCTAAATGCTTTGTACAGAATAACTCCTTTAGTTCTCACAACAAACTTATGAGTAGGTCTCCATTTTACAAATGACGTAACAGAGGCCCCAAGAGGTTAAGTACAAATTCATGGAGCTGGCAAGTGGTAGAGATGGAATTCCAATAGGACTCACAACTTTAACCAGTACTCTTTTGACTCTTGAATAATTACAGATTAACTCCTTTAAATTATAAACGTGTTGTATTGTAAACATTTCAGAAGCAAATTATTTCTAAAATTTGTTACTTTCTTGGCTTGTACTGAGTATAGTTTAACAGGCACAAGGTTACTGTTAGATTACATGCATAAGCTAGTATTGATTTGTGTAGAGCTTATCTTCTCTGGCCTTGAGCTGCTGTAATATTTATTTCATCATAAAATTTTTACTTAAGCGTAACAGTATAGAAAAAGGCACAGAGTCAGTATACAGTTTAGCTATTTTTCACAAAGTTATACTCTCATATTACTAGCACACAGATCAAGAAACAGTATTATTGCTTTCCTCCCTGAAGTCCCTTTCAGCCCCTTCTAAACACCGCCTGCCTCTGCCCAGATTTAACCACTGTTCTTGAACTTCAGTATCATAGAATAGCTTTCCTGTTTTTAAATGTAATATAAATGTATATCCTCACACAGATTATATCACAGTTTATTCATTGGACAGCTTTAATTTAAAAATTTTTTTGGTTTCTGTTAAGGCTGGAAGATGGCTATCAAAGCTTAAGTTGTCATAACTGTTGGTAGTGTGAAGGGCCCTCTTTTGAGTAAAGCATGTGGAGTTTCAGTCTGTGATATTTGTGACATCATTTTCATTTATGGGGGTTGGTCTTTTTTCAGGTTTATTTGCATTTTGCCTAGGTGCAGTCAGAAAGAGCTTTCAGATAAATGAAGCATTTACTGTGCTTTTCAGACTTTAAGGAGTCTAAGAACAGAGAAACTTAAAATGTAAGGTCCAGCGTTATTTGCATTATGAGAATGAAGCTAAATTTAGCACCTCGGGTTATAGATAGGGTATACGTATATATGTAATTTATATTTACATATTACGATGTTGATTTATCCTAAGTACTGAGGAATCCCTTGATGGTTTATTGCAAAATTCATATAAACTTTACTTCAAATCTGATTTTTAGATACTAGATTTCTAGAAGCTGAATTCCAGGGGCCAGTTACTCTTATTTGAAAAACATGGAAGTTGAGACTAATTTTTGGTTAAGTGGAAAAGAAGAAACATATGATAGGTGGAATATTCATTTTCTTTTTCTATTATAAAACCAAATCAGTGAGGAGAACGTAAGAAGTAGGAATGTATATCAAATTTTTTCTGCTTAAAGCTTTTACTATTTATCAGAATATTCACGTAATTGAGAAGAATTTGAAGTTTTAATTTAAGGCTAGTGCATTAATTCAACATGTGTTTATTGAGCACTTACAGACGTGTTCTAGGCACTGGAGCAATGAATAAAACAAAACAATGAGCCTACATTCAAGTGGATAGGACAGATAGTAAACAAGTAGACAAGTAAATATATATGTCAGGAGGAAATAAATGCTATGAAGGAAAATGAAATAGGAGAGGGACTAGAGAATGTAAGGTCAGAGTGTATATGTTTTGCTGTTTTGTGTACAACTGTCAGAGAAAGCACTGGTGACAGCTGAGAAGAAGGAAGGGAGGGACAGAGTGATGTGTACCGCTTGGAGGGAACAGCAAGTGCATTATGGGCCCTTATGTGGAACATGGTTGGATTTTGGAGAAACTTCCAAGGAGACCACTGGGCTGGTGTGGAGTAAGCAGTGGAGGGAGGAATAGGAGATTGATTAAGTCAGACGTAGCCAAGGCCAGAATGTTTAGGGTTTTGTAGACTGATGTAAGGACACCTCTCTGGATGAGATGGTAGCCAGTGCAGGTTTTCAGAAGAGTTGTGACATGGTTTGGCTTGTGTTTTAAAAGGATCACTTTAATTATTTTGTTGATATTAGACTAGAAGGGCCAGTCTCAGGGATCAGGGAGACCAGTGAGAAGGCTTCTGTCCATGGGAGAGAGTGGTGGAGCTCCAGGGCTAGCTATGGAGGTGGTGGGAGGTGGTGTAGGTGGTGCTGTGTGCAGATACCAAATGCAGTGAAAGCCTTTCTGTTCTGTTGTCTTGAATATCATGTTCATTATAATATAAACTTCCTTGTGGTGTAAAAACTTAAAAACTTATGTTATATAATTTAAGGAGTTAAAACATTGGAACAAACTTATAGTTTTCATATGCTGGATATTATGGTGTAGCGTAAACACCAAACGAAATATACCTTTTTTGCCTCTCTCCATGTCCCCAGTCCCGTTAAAGCAAAGGGTATATTTCAGTTTATTTTCATATTCTAGAAAAATAAGAATATTTTTTCTTATTCTAGAAAAATGAGAATGTTTGGTGGTTATTGCTTTCATTTCTCATAACTCTCTTCAGTTTCTGATTTTTAGCCTTCCCCTTATGTGCTGATAAATACCTGATCTGTTTTATCTATACTTTAACCAGTTTTCATTTAGTAGTTTATTAGGTTTTTGACCTACCTTTCCTGATTATTTTATAATCATAAATTCTCTTAAACTCATATCATTGTCTTTGCTACCTACCTTCAAGTTATTTTGCTTGATTACATAACTAGAGTTTATTTCATTCTGAAAAGGCAGAGAATGAATTATTATCAGTGTCAAACGGATAAATGAACTTAGCAAATGCTTAATTTCTTTTGCTTTATTCACTTTGAATTAGTTTCTCCTTACTTTGTTTATTAACTTATCTCTTGCAAACTGTATTCATTAGGTCATGAACACATTTGCAAATTCATACATTTGTATATCCCAGTTGTTAGTCTGTGCTAAGCTTCCAGGCTTTGCTGTGAGACCAATATCAGTTGTAGCATATCGGTTCTGTATTAGATTGTCAGGGTTTTCGGAGCCTCTCTTACCTACCTGTGAAATGGGAAACACAGTGCCTACTTTACAAGGCTGTGAAGTGTGCCTAGCAGTGTCTGGCAGCAGTTGGTAATCCCTCTAGTGGTTACGGTCTCTTTTTCCCTTTTTCTAGTGGTTACTATCTCTTTTTCTCTTATAAGCCATTAGGTTAATTATCTAAGAGTTAACAGAGGTAAAACATGAAATATTTCATTGAATTTTCTTTTAGTTGGTACTCCCTTTGCTTTTTTTCTTCTGTCCCTTTCTTTATTTTTGTCCCTTTTGAAGGAATAGCAGAGACAAATGTAGCCTTATCTGGACTTGTGATATGCATAACATATCAAATAAGGAAGCCCATTAAGAACTTGTGATGAGGAGAAGCAGAGAACTTGTTTTTAATAAGTGGGACTAGGAAAGGTGGTAAGAGTAGTTTCTTCTTGGGTTGAGATTTTTTAGTTTTGCTAATCTAAAATCAGAGCATGCTGTTACATAGTTGTAGACTTTGAATTAGAAGAGATGTTCAGACCTTAGTGCTCAAATTTTCTACTAATTGTAGGAACCCATATGGTACAGCCCCCATTCATTAGCTCCTCAAATGCTATCTGTGATTGGGAGCTCACTGGTTCCTGAGCAGTCTTTTTCCATTAGGAGACAGCTCTGGTTTATGAAAACTTCATTGTTATGTTGAGGTGAAATCGTTCAGTATCTTCTATGGGTTCTAGATCAATTTTCTGAAGCAAAGAATGGCTTCTTTCTCACTTAATATTTTGAAAGACCTTTTATCAGTCAGGGCTCTCTAGAGAAATAGAAAAAAAGGGAAAAAGGTATAAATACATTTAAAATTATGTTTTAATTAATAATTATTTAAAATTTAAATATTTAAAATAATTTTAAAAATATATATGTATTTGAAAGAGATTAATTTTAAGGAAATGGTGCCGATGATTGAAGGGACTTTCAAGTCCAAAATCTGTAGTACAGGAATTGATGCTTCAGCCTCAAGGCAGAATTTTTTTACTCAGGGAAACCTCAGTTTTGCTTTTAAGGCCTTCCAACTGATTGGATCAGGCCCACCCACATTATGGAGAATAATCTTTGCTTAAAATCAGCTGATGGTAGATGTTAACTATTTCTACATAATAGTTTCATGACAATACCTAGATTAGTATTTAGTTGAATAAGTGGATACTATCATCTAGCCAAGTTGACACATAAAACTAACCATCACACTTTATCCTTGTCAACTAGGCACTCATACACATTTCCTAAAACCTGTTGCTAATCGACAAATAAAGACAATGCAGAGTCTTACTTTCCCCTTACATGGTAACAGCTATCCTGTGTGTAACTAAAAACATGCTAGACCTTTTCTCAGGAGAAAATGCAAAGTCCTTGTTCACTCTTCTTGATATCCTGTAACTTGAATGCTCTGATGTAAAGTTAACTATTATTAATATATCTTATGTTAGATGATAAAAGAATAAGAGAGATAAGAAAACAGATATATTTGCTTAATGTGTAAATCTACAAACAGTTTTGTAACAAAATAAAGAAGAAATAATCATATTAATTAGCTTTCATTCTGTAACTGGTCATGTGGTTATAGCTGGTATTTATTTTACTACCTTCTTTTCCACTGCCCATTCAGTAGTCACTTTGCCCTCAGCAAGCACCTTAGCTGGTTGTGGTTCTTTGCCTGGTGAGGTGACCCAAAACTTTATTCATGAAGGGTGTAGGTCATTTGTCATCCTGCCTGAATTTGGTTGTTGTAGTTTTCTATTGACGTTAATCACAGGGCATGGTAGTACGCGTCTCTTTAAGGGATCGCCTGTGTACCAGACTTACTCCTTCATACTGCCATTGAGTAATAGCAGTTCAGTTTTCTCTTGGTAATTAGAATCAGTCACACCTGTCGGTAAAGTATTTCGCTTCTTTGCCTATTAATGCAGAGGATGGAAGAGCCCCAAGTGGCCAAGTGGTAAGTTTGGCAGAAACATTGGATACAGCAAAGGCAAATCTCTACCCAAAATGTCTAATCTGGTGAGAATAAAACTTTTCCCCTTCCATGATGGAAGCAGTTCACTGTAATCAACCTGGCACTGGGTAGCTTGGCCGATCACCCTGGGGAATGGTGCCATATTGGGGACTCATTGTTGATCTCTACTGCTGGCATATTGGTCACTCAGCAGTGGCTGTAGCCAGTTCCGTCATCGAGGGCAAAATTTCGTGTTTCTGAGCCCATGTATGACCATCCTCCCTCCATGACCACTTTGTTCATGAGCCCATTGGGCAATGGTAGGAGTGTCTGGGGAGAGAGGCTGACTGGTATCCAGGCGTACCTTGGAGACTTTGTGAGTTCAGTTCCAAGCAAAGGATATTGCAGTATTGCAATATTGCGAATATTGAAATAAAATGAGTCACATGAATTTTTGGTTTCCCAGCGCATATAAAAGTCATGTTTACACTATACTGTATATAAAGTGTGCAGTGACGTTATGTATAAAAAAAGATGTACATACCCTAATTTAAAAATGATTTATTGCTAAAAATGCTAACCATTATCTTGGCCTTCAGTGAGTCATAATAATCTTTTTCTGGTGGAGGGTCTTGCCTTGATGTTGATGGCTGCTGACTGATCAGGGTGGTGGTTGCTGAAGGTTGGGGTGGCTGTGGCAGTTTCTTAAAATAAGACAAGAAATGAAGTTTGCCACATTGATTGACTCTTCATGAATGATTCTTCTGTAGTATGCGATGCTGTTTGAGAGCATTTTACCTACAGCACTTCTTTCATACTTGGAGGTAATTCTCTCGAACCCTGCTGCTGCTTTATCAGCTAAGTTTATGTAATATTCTAAATCCTTTGTTGTTATTTTAATGCTCTTTAAAACATCTTTACCAGGAGTTGATTTTATTTCAAGAAACCACTTTCTTTGCTCATCCATAAGAAGTAACTCCTCATCTGTTCCAGTTTTATCATGAGATTACGGCCAGTTCAGTCACATCTTTGGGCTCTTCTAATTCTAGTTCTCCTGCTATTTCTACTACATCTGAAGTTACTTCCTGCAATGAAGTCTTGAACTCCTCAAAGTCATCCATGAGGGTTGAAATCAACTTTTTTCAAACACCTGTTAATGTTGATATTGTGACTTCTTCATGAGTCACAAATGTTCTTAATGACATCTAGAATGGTGAATTTTTTCCAGAAAGTTTTCAATTTATTTTGCCTAGATCCATGAGAAGAATCATTATCTATGGCATCTATATCCTTATGAAGTGTATTTCTTAAATAGTAAAACTTGAAAGTTGAAATTACTCTTTGATCCATGGATGGGTACAAAATGGATGATGTGTCAGCAGGCATAAAACATTAATTTTGTTATAATTTCTATCAGAGCTCTTAGGTGACTGGGTGCCTTGTCAGTGAGCGATAATAATTTGAAAGGAATCTTTTTTTCTGAGCAGTCGGTCCTAGTAAAAGGCTCCATTTGGAGTATACTGTTTAGGAGGAAGATTAACAGTATGAATTTTTTGCTGTGTAGCAAAAAAGGCAGTTCATCCTCCCCTTCATTTAAGGTGTTCTTAGCTGTAAACTGGCTCAGGTGGAATTTATTGAGAGGCCTTGACTGTTTCGGTAATTCAAGTTAGTCCTTTGTTAACCTAGAACTCTTTTGCCTATCTAAATCAAGTAAGAATTTAGTAGACAACCATCTGTTTCTCTGCTAGAGGCACCATGATTAACTAGCAGATGCCATAGGCCTCTGTAAGTCAGATTGCTGTGATTACTGTTTTCACTCTGCTGCCCATTATGGTAACCATGTCCACCTTGTGTTTGGCAAATAAATACTGTAGCTTGGCCCTTGTCTCCCTAGGATCCAATTATTCCTTTTGCATTTAAGGATCCCTGTTCAATGGTAGCAATTATTCCACTGTAATTTCTGATCAACCACAGAGTTGTTCAGTGAAGCTGAGGCTCACTTCACACATTTATTTTTCATAGTTGTGGTGAAAGGGATGTCCTCTGGACCCTCTTGGGGTGAGTGAGCAGGTTTTACATGATAAAACCATTTACACATTCCAATTCTCCAAGCCTTTGGACACCTTCTACATTATACCGAGGCATTTCAGCTTCATTTTAGGTATGCCACCTTTTGGTACATGTTTCAGCCAACCAGCTAGTCAAACTGCTGGAGTCCTTTCTAACCCCTTGAGCTACATACAACATTGAATGTAGAATGTCTGCTTAGTGGTCTCATATCAATAAAGTTGGTCTCATCCAACTTTATATTTTGTCCATATTATCTTGTATCCTTGATATCGAGTTCCACACATTCTCAAGGTTTCTTTCTGTATACACTGGAAAAATCATGCTGTTTTTCTGAATTGTAGTGCGTCTCCTGGGAGGGTGGTGGTGTCACAATTTGTACCCCATCTTTTGAGGCCTGTTGGGACTTAAGTCTAGCTAGTTATAGGTCTAGAAGAGTTGGTGTAGGTTCTGAGGAAAATCACCTGTGTCTTGCAATGACCTCAAGGGAGGCCATTACAGAATCTTCATGCAAAGCAGAGTTCACCCCCATTGAGGGTAGAAGGTGTGCTTCTGCTAGCAGAGGAGACCCAGCAGCATTTAGGGGTTCAGTGTCCCCAGCTTCATTGAGAAATCTGCACACATTTTCTCATTCCAATTTTCAGAATCTCATTTCTTCCTAATTAACACCTTTACCTTTTCAGACAGTATTATGTGAGGTTGGGAATTCAGTTTGTGTTGTAATTCAACCACTCACATGATGATACTTTGGGTTTGTTTTTCAGAAATCTCAGCAGAGTCTTCAGTAGATAAGGGTTTCTCTTAGGGCAGACAGAGCTCTGAGGTCATTTATATGGCATTTGAGCTGGGCATTTTAAGCCCTAAGCTTCTCCTTTTGTTTCCCCACTTTATCCAGCAGTTAGGAGTCACCAGCTAATCTGATTATAATTGTTAGTTTGACAGACATTCTAAGGTATCAATTGCCTGTTCACCCAGCACCTCGCTTTTTGTAAGTATTTGATTAGGAGTATTTAAGATCATATTTTGTATATCTCTATTGCTGTATTATGCCATAGAAAACCAGTGCCGCCTTTATCACTTTACTGGAAATGAAGCCTTTAAATCTAATCAGTAGAGAACCAGTTTCAGAAACCCCAGTAGCCACTTCAGAAAGCTCATCCTTAAGATTCTTTTTCTGTAGAATACTCTTGCTACCCAAATTAGTATCAGTCAGGGAGGGTTCTTCAGAGAAACAGAACAAGTATATATGTGTATGTATATATACACGCATGCATACACACACAAGTACATGCATACATAAAATAAGAGATTTAAGAAATTGCCTCATTAGATTGTGGGGGCTAACGGGTTTGAAATTTGTAGGGCAGGCTGAAATATCGCCCTTGACCACCATCATCAGGTCAAGAAATAGAACTTTTACCAACACCCCCAGAAACTCCCTCCTTGCATGTTTCCCTTCTTCACGGCAATCTTAGTTACTGTGGAAGGTATCATTACTTCTGTGGTAACTATTTCCTTCCTTTTCTTTGTACTTTTACCATTTGTGTATGTATATCTAAACAATATTATTTAATGTTGTCTTGATAGAATCATTGCATGCACTTTTTGTCTCTCTTGGCTTTTGCTCAAGAAAAGTGTGAGTTTTATTAATTTTGTTGTATGTAGTTGCAGTTCATTCCTTTTTTTGTAATATTCCAATTTTGAGTACTCCACAGTTTAATCAATTTTTCTAATAAATATTTTGTTTTTAGTTTTGGCCTTTTATAAAAAAATGCTTCTGTGTTTTATACATCTATGTGAGTTTCTCAAGGGTACTTAACCAAGGAGGTTGCTGGGTCAGATGTCATCAACTTTATTTAGTACTGCCTAATTATTTGCTAAAGAATATATATCATTTACTTTCTCAGTATCAACAGCATTGGTATTATACACTTAAAAAATTTCTGTAGTAGGCATATAACAGTATCTTCTTGTGAGCTTAATTTGTTCATTGCTATTAAAATTGAGCATCGTTTTATATTACTAGTTATTTGGATTCTTTTGGAAATTGTCTATTAAAGTCTTTCTATTGGGTTGGTTCTTTTTTTCTTATAGTGTTTTTGGAATCCTTTATATTTCTGTCTTCTGGTTACAAAGTGTTTTTGGAATTCTTTATATTTTTATCCTTTGGTTACAATTGCTATCTAATTTGTGACATGTCTTTATTTACTTTGTAGTATGTTAATGAACAGAAGTTCTTCATGTTAGTATTGTTAGATTGACCAGGCTTTTCATATATCATTAAATGCTTTTTGTGTCTTAGTTAAGAAATCCTTTCCTACCTTGATGGTATAACCCTACATTATCTTCTCAAAAAGCTTTATAGTTTGTATTTCAAGTTTAGCTGTTAATTTGCTAGGAATTGATTTTCATATGTTTTGTGAGAATCAAGTCTCATTTCCATTTTTTTCCTATATGTGTATGCTCAGCCAATTCTAGAACCATTTATTCAACAAGTTTGAATTTTCCCACCAGTTTGCATTGCTAATTCTGTGTGCAGATCTGTTTCTGAGCTCTTTATTTTTTCCACTGATTTGTCTTTCGCTTTGACAATACTCACAATGTTTTTAAGTTACTGTCACCTTATCAGTCTTAATATTTGGTATAGCGAGTTTTCTTACTTTGTTCTTTTTCACAACTCTCTGGCTATTCTTTACCCTTTGCATATTCATATAACTTATATAATTAGCTCGTCAAGCTCTGGGGGAAAGACTCATTGGGAATTTGACTGGAATTGCATTGATTCTTTCAAATTGGTTTGGAGACTTGACATTTTTTAAGATTGGATCTTCTAATTTAAAATTTTGATATTTATCTTCATTTGTTTAAGTATATTTTTATGGTTGTCACACAGTTTTATAATTTGTTTCCTACATGTTTTACACATTGTTGTGTTTATTCCTAGGTACTTTGTTTTGATCTACCTTCCTTTAAAAATTTTTTTATTTTTATTTTTTAAATGAGATTGTTCCCACTCTTTAGGATAAAAGTATTATCATGGATTCATGACAGTTTGAGATTTTTTTGTACCTCAAGAAGCATGAACTTGTAAATATTGTCTTCCTTTTCCTGAAAATTTTTTATTACGATTAGGAAAAGGCTAGAGTTTGACCTTAAGTTGAGTTTTGAAAACCCACTAGGGATGAGAAATGTAAATAACAGGAATTTGACTCTAACCAAATTTCACTGGTTTTAAATCACCATCTTGCTTTGTCATTTATGAAGGCCAACTAGAGTTGCAGTCCCAAACCATGGAACTCTTCTGATAGTATGTTCTTATGAAACTTTCAGTCCAAATATGAGGGTCTAAAGTTTAGACAAATTTTGAATTAGTTTGAAAAAGTAAATGAATCTATTTTTGGCTTTACCCATTACCCCAAAGTCATTCTCTTTGCAAGCATGTTTGAGGAGTAATCATTAAACTCATTGTATTAGTTATCTATATTGCTACATAAAAAAATTACCACAAACTCAGCCACTTAAAGCAACATACTTTTATAATCTTAGAATTTCTGTGGGTCAGGTGTCTTGGCATGGCTGAACTGAGTTCTCTGTTCAGAGTCTCACAGGGCTGAAATCAAGGTGTTGATTGGGCTGCATTCATATTTGGAGCTTGGAGTCCTCTTCCAAGCTCATTCAGGTTGCTGGCAGAATTCACTTCCTTGTGGTTGTAGTACAGAGGTGCTTGATCTCCTCATGCCTTTTGGCCAGTTGTGCTCTGTCCACAACATGGCAGTTTGCTCCTTGTAGGCCAGTAGGTGAATCTATCTTATACTTTGCATCTCTTCGACTTCTTATAAGGGCTCACTGGATGAAATTATGCCTGCTCAGGATAAATTCTCTTATGAAATGAACTCAGAGTCAACCGATTAGGTACCTTAATTACAACTGCAAAATTCTTTCTGCCATGTAATGTAACTTGATCATGATATGATATCTCATTATATTCACAGGTCGCTCCATTCTAAAGAAGTAGATTATACAGGGTGTATACACTCTGATCTGTACATGAAAATTTCACTTTCTCATATCAAATGATGCCTTGATGATTCTTCTCACCTGGATTGCTTTTTTTTTTAATGTTTTTATTTTGAGTTAACTATAGACTCACGAGAAGTTGCAAAACTTTTACAGAGAGAAGTCCTGTGTACCCATCCTGATGTTGAATCTTCCAGTCTAAAAATTGGAAGTTTTTACCAATGGCAACATCTTATATAAATATAATGTTTTATCAAAACCAGGAAATTGATATTAACATAATATGATTAAGTAGACTGCAGACTTCAGTTTCACCAGTTTTCGAATGCATTAATTTTTCAATTTTGTACGTCTTTGTGTATAATTCTGTGTATAGATTCATACAGCGACCGCAGTCAAGACAGAACTGCTCCGTCATCACAAAGGATTCCTGTGTGCTCTCTCTATGTAATAACACCCTACTCCTTAGACCCTGGCAAGCACTGTTCTTCTCTCTGCTTCTATACCTTTGGCATTATGAGGATGTTATCTAAATTGAATCCTAGATTAAATAACTTTCTGAGATTAGTGGCTCCTTCACTCAGTATAATGTCCTTATGATTCATTCGCATAGTTGAATGTAACAGTAGCTGAGTTGTATTCCATTTTATGGATGTACCACAGTTTGTTTAGTCATTTACTCACTGAACAATATTTAGTTGTTTCTAATTTGGGCCTATTACAAATAAAGTTCCTGTAAACATTCACGTTAAGGATTTTGTGTGATGAACATGTTTCTATTTTTCTGGAATAAATATTCAGGGATGTGAATGATGGGCTATTCTGAATAAATATACAGGAATGTATATGTTTAACTTCTTAAGAAACTGCCAGACTGATTTCCAGAGTGGCTATTACCATTTCACATTCTTACCAGTAAAATATGAGAGAAACAGTTTTTCTGCATCCTTGCCAGCGTTTGATTCTATTGGTATTTAATTGTGATTTAAATTTGCATTTACTTCATGGCTAGCAATGTTGAACATCTTCTCATGTGTTTATCTGCCATCCAGATCTTTTTTTGTTCATGCCGTTGCCCATTTTGCCCTTTTGTTTCTTTTGAGTATTTCAAAGCAAATCAGATACTTAGATATCCTGGTGTTTTACTTGTAAATACTTCATTTCTATATTATAAGGATTTTTGAAAAATATAACCACCAGGATATTATCATACTTAATTTAACAATAATTCCTTAATATCTAATACTAATGCCTAATACTATTAGTATATACTTAGTACATATTAATAACGTATTTGTAATTAGTATATACATAGTATGTAGGTAATAGAGATCTAATATCTAATACTTAGTCCATATTTACATTTTTCTGTGTCAAAGATGTATTTTTAAAAGTGATTGTTCTCAATTAGAATTCACATAAGATCATTTAGTTATATACTCTTTTTTGACAGCAGTCTCCTTTTTTCCCTCAGGCAGTTGATTTATTGGAGAATTTAGGTTATTTGCCTTTTAAACTAATTTGGATTTCACTGATTCCTTTCTCTTTCTGTCATTTAACTTGTTCTATCCTGTTTCCTCTAAACTGATAGTAAGATTTGGTGTCTTGGTTAAATTTGATTCAAGCTTGAGACAGGGTACTTCACAGGGATACTGTGGTATCACATCAAGTGGCACATGTTTGGTTGTTCCACGTTTTAGATTGCTCAGTTTGATCAGTTGGTTCAGGTATTGCAGCCCCATTTCTACTTTAAAAATATTTCCATTAATCTTTCACTTAATAGTTATGGCTTCCATTGATGTTTGTTGCCTAGATTTAGTATTTCATTTGGGGTTGCAGAATGGTGATTTTCCAGTATAGTTATTCTTGAATTTATTTGCTGGACTTTCAAGAACATTTATCAATCTTTGGTTTTTATGAAATACATTCATGCAGGAAAGGCTGGAATAATGTTCAGTTCTGCCCCCTTCCCTTTATGTATCAGTTCTCAAGTAGTCTACAGAAGACACCAATGAGGTGATTTCTCCCCCAGCTTCTTTGTGAATCATTTTGAATTTATGGTTACTTGAAAAAGGTATGTGATGCTTTCCAATGATATTTTCTTTAAAATTTCACACTCTACATGTAGGTATTTAGAAATATAATTGATTTTTGTACATTGGTCTTTTAAATCCAGCAACTCTTTCTTGTTATTTTAAATTTATTTTTAGATTTATCCTCTGCAGATGGCAGTTTTTTACTCTGCCTTTCAAATTATTATACCTTTTTGTATCCTTTTCTTTCTTTACTGTAGTAGTATAGAACTCTAGTCTATCTAAATAGAAATGAGATAATACAATCCTTCTCTTATTCCTTACCTCAGAGGCAACACTTTTATTTTATTATTAAGAATGTGGCTTGCTATAGGTTCTTTATCAGATTAAGAATGTCTTCTTACATTCTATGCATTTAATCATACAGTAATGTCTAATTTTATGAAATGCTTTCCCGTATCCCCATGATTATATGAGTTTTATACCTTTAATCTGTTAATTTGAATTACTCTTATTGATTTTCTAATCTTTTATTCCTAGAATAAGCTCAACTGTGTCATGATATATTATCATATTTGTGGTTTGTTGAATTTAATTTGCTAATATTTTCAGATTTTTATGTTTATGTTCATGAGTGAAGCTGGCTTTATAATTTTCATTTTTACTGCTGTTTTATTGGTTTTGGTACTAGTGTTAAGCTACCTTCATAAAACGAGTTAAGGAAATTTCTTCTCTGTATTCTCTGTAAAAGTTTGTATGAAGAATCTAATTCCTTTTTTCCTGATTATTGCTAGAACTCACTAATGAAACCATCCGGGCTTGGAATTTTCTTTGTGGGAAAAATTCCCAGGTGGTTTAGTTTTTAGGTCTTTGAAGAATGTAATGTAAAAGTAGTATCTTTCTGTGGTGACAAGCCAGTAGTTATAAGTGAAAAATTCAGTCGCTGAGTAATATTTTTCCCTGAATGTTTTGAGCAGAACTCTTTTGTCTGTTTTTTTGAGTTGTATCCAACATGCTTTTTGTCTGTAAAATAATTCCACTTACTGAATACAATGACTCTTTAACAAATATGTTTTCTACTATATTGCAGTTGTTTAGATTTGTATTTTAATAATACAGTTGTTTAGATTTGTATTTTAAGCTTCTCAAGTTTGTAAGATTTCTGAATAATGATTCTTTAAGGAGACGTTAGAGGACTTTGAGTTAGATATCCAAATTCAACTTCTGGCTTTGCCAGTTACTGTCTTAGTTGTATCTTTTACTTTCTGGGCCTCAGATTCATCATTTGTGGAACAAATATCTACTTCACATAGTTTTCATAAAGATAAACTGAGAAGAGCTTTATAAACTATATAAATGAAAGGTTTTAAAGACAGTGTAAGTTAGAGAGTTAGAAGGAACTTTTGAGATCTGTGTGGACTCCTCCATGATACAGGAAGTAGAAGCTGCTAGTGTATGTATAGAGCTGACCGCACAACTCAGACTTCCTGCTTCTCAAATCATCTGGCTTTTCCTTTTTTGCCTTCCTTCAAATTAAATGTTAGATACTTGAGAGAAACCTTGACTTCATTAGGTACATAGCTGAGTGTATCATTCCCAAGAGGTTAGGTAGAAAAGTACATGTGACATTAGGGAGAAAAAGGAATTTTAAGACTTTAGTTTCTTAAGTTACCAGTAATTAAAACTGCTGTCAAAGTAGTTATTGAATTACCCCCTCCAGAATTTAGACAAAGAGAGACTTGTTATACTTTTCAGGGATTAAAATTCATCTAATACAGTAAGAACTAAGGCCCTGTGTGGTTGCTGCATAACTTCGTACTTGAAGTTCAGTTAAAATTTTACTTTAAAAACCATTGGTTCAGTATAATTTTAGTAAAATCTTATATTTAACATGAACACTTTCAAACTAATTGTGTTTATAAAAGGTACTTTCTTGAAATCAAATTTGTCTCATTTCTTATTTTCTCTAAATAGTCTTGGAAAAAAGATTGTTTCCTTTAATGAAATTGAAAGGTTTGTTATTATTTGAGCTTTAAAGAGTCAGTATATTATACAGTAGTTGTGATATCTGCTCCCCAGGAGGGGACTGCTTTCTTCCAGAGACTGGAACCCCAGACAGCACCCCACTCCTTCCCTCCAGTTGCCCCTTCTTTCCCCCTTCCCCTCCATAAGGTACAGCAAGCATTTCAGTTGTTAATCCTTATCTCCAGTTCTGTTGTCTGCTCTCATGTAAGAATTTCCTCTTTCCTTCCCTTCTTATCCTTTCTCTCCTAGGAAGTTTGTTTCCTGTGAAATGTTGAGATGCATAGGGACACATTAGAGGGAGAAGCCCAGGTTTGCTGAGGCAATTTAAAAATCCTAAACATCTTTGTAGAAAATGTGTCCCGTATTTTAGATGAGTTTTTAAAAAAAATTTGCTTAAGTCATTTTAATCCCAGTTGTATTTATTTTTAGAGAAAATACCATCAAATACTAGATTTGTTAATAGTTACTTTGAATAAAGTTTCTAAGAACTGAGGCTGTTTATAATTTTGTTTAAATACTATTTTCTATGAGCGTTCGATAGGAATTTATGTAAAATGAATTATAATTTTGTAGACTTAATGTTGAAGATCAGATTTAATGTTAGTTTAGTTGTTACATAGGCTTGTGACTTTTTTTTCTCTGAAAAACGTTTTCTTTAAATAAAATTCTATACAGGTGCTCCTCGACTTACGCCAGGGTTACGACCCAATTAGCCCATTGTAAGTTGAAAATACTGTAAGTAAAAAATGCATTTAATAAACCTAACCTACTGAACATCATAGCTTAGTGTAGCTAAGATGCTCAGAAAACTTACATTAGCCTACAGTTGGGCAATTATCTTGAGTTTCATCTCAAGAGTAATTGCCTTTGTCCTCTTCTTACCAGAAGCAGGAGACACAGGCATTTGATATACCTGATGGGATGTGAAAACACAAAACAATATCCAAAAAATGCTAGAAAACACAGTATAGTGTAGAGTATCTGTTGTTTACCCTTGTGATCATGTGGCTGACTGGGAGCTGTGACTTGCTGTTGCTGCCTCGCATCACAGGAGACTCATATTGCATATCACTAGCCTGGGAAAAGATGAAAATTCAAAGTACAGTTTCTCCTGAGTGCAAATTGCTTTCACACTATCATAAAATTGAAAAATCATAAGGTGTACGATCTTAAGTCAGAAACTGTTTGTACATGTATCTTTATCACAAAGGTAGTCTTGTACCTGCTATAGAAAAGGTTTAGTTCCTTTAATAAGTATTAGTTTCTTTTTAGGTTTTATGGCTGTTATTAGTGGCACTACAGTTCTTTAGGTTTTCTAGGACTGTTATTCTTTATATTTTTTTTCATTGCTATTCATAGGAACTCATGAGTGTGAATATTTTATGCTAATTTTGCATCTGAGGAAACTAAGAATCAAAGATGTTAAGGAGCTTGCTGAAGATTACATGGTTAGGAAATAACGGAATTGAGATTTGAGTTCAGGTCTGACACCAAAGTTGGTGGTAGTGTGATTATTTAGGAAGATTGTGTGTTTATAGATAAACAGTTACTTGCAATTATAATAGTTGTGCATAAAATGCTGTAAGAGTGGAGAACAGGAAATGTCAACTATTAGGAAGGTCAGGAAGGTTTTATAGAGATGAATCACTGATGAAGTGATTCTTCAAGGCTCAGAAAGCGCCTTGTATTTCATGCCGTGGAGATTGGGCTTTATCCTTTGGGAGATTGGAAGATATTGAAGGATTTCAGTAGAAGAGGTGATGTGACTAGCATCATATTCTAAAAAGCTATGGTGGCTGTAAAAGGGGGTATATTTGTAGTGTGGTGGTACTCATGATAGGGAGACCATTACAGGAAGGCTGTGAGAGAAGCGATGAGGTTGTCTCTGGTGCCAGTGGTGGAGAGGTGAGAGGAGGGAACTGGATTTGGGCTTTTATAATGAGACAGTATACAGACGATCTCACTTATTTCCTCTCCCTGTCAGAAATACTTAGAGCTACAAGTTTGTGTTCCAAAGATGGACTCAGTTCTGATCAGATTGCTCATCTGGAAAGAACTTTGTTCTTAATTGTTAGAGTATAGCCACATTTAGGGTAGAAATCATGTCTTTTAGTTACAAAGCTGTTTAACTTTAGATGAAAGCAAAATTTATGCCTGGATTATGGTAATAATGTAAATAAGACTTTTCAGTGTAGAATCTACACAGATTTCAGGAAGCAAAGCTAATATTACTTAAAATGATCAGCACTGTTTTATGAATTAGTTCTTTCATTCTATTCTAGATCATTCTAAATCATTTCTTAGAAACTTCTGATTGAGTTCTGCAGGCAGAAAGAATGCAGTAATTGTCAGTCTTTTTGACAGTGTGTCCTTCTAGGCAAATTTCTGCCTATTTGGTGTCACCCTGCATCTTATCTTTTCCTCGTGCCCTGGGCTAGAAGGGGGCTGTTGTGGTGTTCTGTCATGTAGTAGGTGGGGTTTTCCTAGATCATCTGTAACAACAGTCTTCCCGTTGTTAATGGGGCCAAAAGAAAGTTTATAATAACATGAGTTTAGTTTTTAGTATCTTATCAATCAGGAATTTCGTTTATATGTCTAGATGTATCTTTCTCTAAAATTATAAAATACAAAGGAAAATGCTAGTTATCTTTAAGCTTGATGATGAAAAACTTGTCTTTTCCTGAATGATGACATCCTTATTTAGTGGAGGCTGCATACCATAGTGGGATGAATGGGAATTCTGAGAATTAGTAAACTTTACCCTGTAAATATTTTTGTAATTTGCCTCTTCCTCTTACCTTTTAAGCACAGCTTTAGTGTAGACCTTGTTGCTTAGGGTAATAAATGTCTCCCTACCTCCAATCTGCTTTCTTTAAATCCACATTCTGCAACTACCTGAATCTTCTCTATACAAATCTGACACTGTTTCACCTATGTCCCTATGAGTCTCTTACTCTGATGAGCTCTGCTAAATGCTTGGAGTTGTGGCATAATCAGAGTGGCCCCTTGAACATTTAATTTTCATGAAGTCTTGCTAGCTCAACAGTTTTACACTTACATACACACACATACGTGCTTGATTTTTGTAAACTAGTTTAATGAATTTGTTTTTTTCTGTATACTTCAAGGACTTTTTAACTTAATTACTTAATAGTATTTATTAAAATACCTGATATAGTTAATGTTGAAACTGGAATATAAATTTATGAAAAGATAGAAAATAGGACACATAACTCATAGTAAATAAGAAAGTGGCACACATCTCTCTCTAAACTACCTTTATAATACTAAAGGCCTAATTTAGCTGACGCTTGCAAAGAGTGCTTAATAAAAGCCATTTCTGAATGTTATTTTTGGAGTAAAAACAAGGAAGACAGATTATTTTTGATACTGTAATGTTGCTAGATGACAAAATAAAGTCAAACTCTTCACCGATTTGATCGTCTCTTTTTGTCAGGAAAATAATTGATTGAAAATGGTAGATCTAAGTTTTTGAGAGAGAATAGGATGAAAAAGAAACTAACTGTTCTCAGTGGCCAGGATATTTTCATTCTAAGATCTAAAACCAACTATAATAATCCTGTTTTCATGATCTCTGAGTAATGTTGGAGAGTAGGAATGGTATATGAAGGCAGACAGGTTTTTTAAAAACATTTTTTGAGGATAATTGACATATGATAAATGTTTCCTATTTAAAGTGTACAGTTTGATAAGTGTCACCACCATCACCACCATCAGTTAAAACAGTGAACATAACTGTCAACCCCAAAAGTTTCCTCATGCCGTTTGGAAGTAGAGACTGAGAAGGAACAATCAGTGAGGAGAAGAAAAAAACATGTTGTCCTGGAAACTGAATGAAGAAGGGAAAGATCAGCTGTGGCAGATGCTTTCTGATAGGCCGAGTTAACATGAGAAATGATAGTTGACCATTGGATTTAGTAATGTAGAGATTACTGGTGATTTTGACTAAGGCAGTTTTGGTGGAGTGGTGAGAACAAAAGCCTGATTGGAGTCTATTTTAAGAGAAAAGGGGAGGAGAGAAATTGGAGATGGTAAGTTAGCAGTGTTTTCAAGGAGGTTATCTGCAAAGGGGAGCAAGGAAATGGGTTAGTGATGAAGTGGGGTTGAGATTTTTTTTTTAAGGATGGGAGAAAAAGCATGTTTATATTCTGCTGCCAGTGATCTATTGAGAGCAAAATGTTAGAGGTGAATTTCTGGATTAGTGCTCTTGAGGGACAAATGGGATGTGATTTAGTTCACAAATATAAGGATTGATGTCATGCAGAAACTTGGATAATTCATCTGTGGCAATAGGCCAGAGACATAGTATAAAGTATAGACACTGGGAGGTAGTTTAGTGGATTGTGAGAGCTTATGAAGTTTTCTTCTGATTGTTTAATTTTTTTTTTCTTTCAGTGAAGTATAGGAAAGAAAGTCATCATGGTGAAGAAGGATGAGGAGAAGGCATTGAGGGTTCAGGATCAAGAAGGTGTGAAACAGAGTGGGAGAGTGACTAGACCAGGGAGTTACGGTATAGTTGCCTGGCAGCATTAAGGGTGAAGTTGAAGTCTGTGGTTTTGGATTTTTAGGCATTATGATCTTCCATGTTTAGATGCATGGGTGCGGGTGCACAGCAGGCGGAGAATTAGAGTTTTACCAGGGTTATGGCTTTGCTAACCAAGTATAATGAAGTGAGAGAAGGGCAAGGAAATGGAGGGCGTTTGCAGGGGAGTGGCCATGGATTTGACTGTGAAAGAAGGGGAGAGAAGACATTAAAGGGTGAAGGACAGTAATATATGCAAGAGAGGGTAGTGACTGAGTAAGGCAGAGTTTAGATAATGTTTCGAAGACAGAGCCAACAGATTTCCCGAGGTTAGTTGGGGAAATGCATGTGAGAGGAGTAGTTGAGAAGGACCTTAGGTGAAGGGATTAAGAAGTACAAAGTGGCAAGGACATGATGCTTTTCATGGGTCGGGGAATAAGTGAGAGTGAAATAATTAGAAGATAGTAAATTAAAAAATGTCCCTGGAAAGTGAAAGCGACCTAAGCAATTAGGTTTGTATCAGATTGTCTATTTGAAACAAAAATTGCTTGAACTTAGCAATTTTTTTTAGGGAAATTTTTAGCCAACGATCAGGGGAAACTTTTCACAAGAGTCCAGACTAATTAATAGGTACTTTTTATATGGAGTGGTTAAAGAGATTCGGAGTTCCAAGAGGCAGTCATCAATCAGAAGGGTTTTCAAAGTAAAGGCCCTTTATTTTCTGTTCAGTATAAGACTTAAGTCATAAATAGATACATCTGCAGTGGTTTCTCAGCCGTCCTTTGGTAAGGTCTGTTTCTTTTAACTGTTGAACTTTTCAAAAGTGTGAGTAAATCTTAGAGATTCTAGAGTCCTCTGCCTATATTTTTATAGCATCCAGGTATAGCATTATATATACCAGTTACAAATTTACCTTTCTCATTTGTTGTTTTGCCATGCAGTACACTCTCAATAAATATTAGCATATTTTGAATATTTACTGTATACCAGATAATATAATAGATAATAGGCTGAAACTCACTTCTTTCTAAAAAAGTATGCAGAAGCTTTTATTATTTATTTATTTATTAGATTTTCTGAGAAACATTCATTAATCCTACTATATACTAGGTGTTAATGGTGTGCTGGACACTGGGAACATAAAGGAATAACACAGACTCTGCCCTAAAAAGGATATCAGAAGAGAAAGGAGACATTATTCACTTTTTGCTTTTGAATCAGATCGCTGGTTTATTGAAAAATTACACCAAAGAATTATCTCTGAAGATTTTAGGGAAAATTTACTCTCAAAATATTCAGATTAGAGGATTTGATTTGATAAATGCTTGGACTGTTAATGGAAGTACAAAATACAAATAGTATTTATTTTAAAAATTTCTCTCAGCGGTAGTAATTAAGAAAATCCTAATCATGAGACTCATAAATAGTTGCCAGTATGGTAAGCCAAGTTCTTGGCAGTATATGGTGTTGTTCGTTGTTAATGGTCTGCAGTCATTGGTTTGTGATTAACAGTCAGCCGGCTCCCCTCTTAGTTGTTCTTTTCTGCATGAAATTTGCTGACCTTAAAGGTATTATAGGAGGGAAATTAGCTGTAAAGACCGGATTTACTTTTTCAGCTTCATTTATTTCTTAAGCTCTGATTTTCTTAGGTTTCTGAACTGTATAGCATGAATATGTATTCCTTTGGTGAAGGCTTAGTGGAATCACATTTGATACATTTGCTAACTATGTGTTATTTGGTCTGGCTAACCCAAAAAGAAGAGAAATATACTTTTATTTTACCTACATTTTTGGGCCTGGAATGTCAGTTATACTTGTTTCTTTTCTCTCACTACTTTCTCTTGTCACTTTAGTCTGACCTTTTCTTTCTATCCTCACTACCATGATTGTAGCTTACATTTTATTACTTTCTGCCTGGAGTTTTGGAATAGGCATTCATTGGGAACAAGCATGTGATATAGAGAAGAAGCAATCTTCTCTAGATCAAAATAAAATTGACTATATGAGTAAGTATTTTTTTGAACTTGAAAGCACTACACAAAATATAAGTTTTAATTTCTCTGTAAAAATTAAGACTGTAACATTTATCATCATCTTACAGTCCTACTTAAAAATCATTAGTGGCTTCTCTTAGACTCCTCTTTCTGAGGTTCATTGTCCTTCCCTGAGAGATAGCCCCAGGCTATCTTTCCAGATTCATATCCTGCTGCTCCTGCACCTCTGACTTGCTAGTGTTTTCTTCCTCCCTTTGGAGAGTACTGTTGGCATAGCAGAGGACAGTTCTTTGTTATGTTGGACTGGCTTGTGCATTATAGTTACTTAACATCCTTGGCTTTCCTGCCAGAAGCAGCAGCAATAGGAGAGGTGAGCAGCAGGGAGATGGGAGGAGCACTATGTAGCACTCTCAATTGAGACGCGGTTGGCTGGCCAAGCTACTGTTTGTAGATCACAGAGCTCATCATATTTCCTGTTTGTTCTGTTTTATCTTTTTCAAACCCAACTTATTAAATTCCAATTTCTCTTTTCTAATGCCACCAAAAATGCAGTTACTTGCATGTAAAAGTCAGGCATAATTACTTATTAATTGTAGTAATGTATAGTTATAATAATAGTAATATATATAGTAATCATTAAAACAGGCTTAGTCCTTGCCCTCATGTATTTTTTACTGCTGGAGGATAAGAGACTTGCGGAAGACTTTTAAATATTTTAAGGTTTCCATCAATTATTTTGCATAATATGTTGTATATTTTGTTTAATAAACATTTAAACAGTAATATTTGTCAGTGAATAAATAGACTTTATACTTTAAGCTCCAGGGGACCACTGAATAGTTTTAATCAGAGAAATAATGTTATTAGATTTCTTCTAACTGCTTAGAATTAACTTTGGTGCCATAAAGAGGTGAGGAGTTTTTCTTGTCAGTTTGTACATTTTCGTTTTTAATCAGTCAAGTAATTTCTTGAAAAGTTTTTCTCTTCCACATATTTATATTCAAAACCAATTAGGTAAGTAATTCAGTAAACATTTTTTGAGCACTTAATTATGTGCCGGACACTGTTCTAGGCGCTTGGGAAAGAAATGATCAAAACAAAACCTGTGATCTCATGATTGCATTACAGTGGGGGGTGTTGGACAGTAAGTAAATCATAAATATATAATACAGCATACTGTGATAGAGTGTTATGAAGAAAAATAAAGCAAGTAGTAAAAGCGAAGGCTATTTTGGATAGAGAAGTAGGATGGTCTCTGAAGAGAAACATTTAAGTTGGAGTGAAAAGTTATCCAGCCATGGGTGTGCTTGGGAGAAAGAGCTTTGTAGGCAGGGGAAACTCCAAGTAGGGGCTTTGAGTGAGCAGCTTATTAGTATTTTTCTTTATTTTCACTTTAGGATCATCTGTAGTTCCCTCTATAATCTGGCCCTCACTGATTCAGTCTTTTCTCAATTATTAAGTGGGAACAATAATGCCTACTTTATAGGCAAAGTGAAGTGAATAACTTATCATTTATATATATGTATATATATTTATATAATAGATACTCCATTTATATAATATAATAAATTACTCCGTAATTGAAAGTGTGGGGAGGAAGAACTTTTCCTGTGCCTTTCACAGTTCCTTTGGCTGGTCTAATAATTAAGTCTATGTTGCATTTAACACAAAGTGAGGACACAAAGTGAGGAAATTTGTCTTAGTTGTCACATTGGATACCCCACACCAAGCAGAGGGCACATTACAGGCACCACTCTATATCATGTTTAAATGAACGAGCGAAATCTGTTTAGAGGAGAAAAATACTCTGGCTGTGGAGTACATGATGTGCACTGGTGCATTTTGGGTAGCTAAGGTAGATGTCTCTGAGATGTTGGCAAAGGAGAATGATTTTGGCATTTTAACCATTGTTTTGGAAACCATTATACATGATTCATTATAGGCACAGATCTTTTATAAAAGTTTGTATATTTTAAAAGAAATGTAGGTCAGATAATTTGAGTTAAAATGATTGCTTGTGCTGAATTGACCTGGAAGGTTAGTTAAAAGGAAAGAAATGTAGGAGATTTTAGAACAAGTATTAGATTCAGAATTCTCAACTATTCTGTTAGATCTCTAGGCCTTAAGTCATTGTACCAAGAGGAAATGAAATTTTATGTGAAGAAATGGATTACTCATGCCATATCTTCAACTCCTTGTTTTGTCTTGTCTTCCTTCTGCTGCTCCAACTTGGCAAAACACCAAACCCTGGAGCAGTCTTCATCATCTACCTCCTCCATTCCTTGGAGGCATGGACTGTTGAGTGTTGCCAGGATTACTGTAGCACTTTCTGACAGCTGTGCATCCAAGTCTTGCCTCCAGCCTGTCTATTTTACACTGTCACCAGAATGATCTTTCTGTAATGGATCTGATTGTGTTAGTCCTCTCCTTGAAATCCTCTATGGGCTGCTCATAGTCTTCAGGATTAAAAATCCAAGTTCCTTAGTATGGAAAATCACTTGCAGAGATCTGGTCTCTTCTTACCAATCTCCTACTTGATCTTTTGACTTTTCTTTTAAATGTTCTCTGTACTCTAGACATACTAACCAGTTGCATTTCTCTGAATGTTCCGTGTTTTTATACCACTGAAATATGATATTTTTTTTCCCCAGGCATGCTTTTCTCTGCTTCCTGATGTCATCAACTAACTCCAGATCATTTAAAACTCCCCAAAGTTACCTCTAGAAAACGGACTTTTCTTTTCCAGTCTGGATTAGCTGCTTTTCCTCCATGTTTTCATAACACACTACGACTAATGTTCTCAGTGGTACCAACCCAATATATTGTCCACATGCCTTCTTTCTCAGTAGACTGTGAGCTTTTTCTGGGTACAGGATGCTCTTATTATCTCTTTAGTTCCTAATGCTTGTCACTGTTTTGCACAGTATAAAAACCTAGAACTTTGGTTAAATCTAGGTTCATTCATCAGAGAACCCAAATATGTCCAGCTAGGTATATAGGTCCTGGGTATTATGAACATGTGAGAAAAGGAAGAATATAATCCTGGCCCTGTTCATAAGCTTAATTATGTGGACAAAAGGATTCATAAAGTAATTACAGATTAATTTATAAAGTACAACATTAAATGAGGACTTAGGTAGAATGATTTGAGAATAAAAATATAATTGAAAATTTCAAATCCCTTGGCATTTCACAGCTATGCTTTACTCTGTTTTTCTCTTTACTACTTACCACTCCTAACATGTTACACTTTTTACTTATTTATCTTGTTGTGCTCATCTACCCCACTGGAATGGAAGTTTCACAAAGAATTCCTGTCTCTTTTGTTCACTATGGTATTTCCAGTACCTAGCAATGGTAGACACTGAATGGATGGAATGTTCAGAGAAGCGAGTAATCAGTAGGAGATGGTTTTATGAAATGCTTCATGGAGAAATTATGTCCTGCAGTAGACCTTGAAAGATAATGTTTTATTAAACAAGTTAATTTAAGTAAACAATTACCAATTTAATTTTTACATGAAATTTTTCAGGTCACATGTTCCTCTTAATTTTTGTTTTGTTTGATTTGTACAGCCCTCACTGTTGACTTTTCTTAGAGAGTTTGACAAATCCTATTGAATCAGAGTGAGTGATGCTCACCCTTTCCTTATATAATTGTTGCAGTAACACTTTCACTTCATATGTTTTTTAGCAAAATAAAATATGTGTAAAAATAGGTCTGCTAGAGGCAGCAACTTGTTGTATACTGATCTTTATACCATATGTCCTTATGGTATCTGAGAGCTTATCTTTTACTTTTCATTCATTTAAAATAATTACAAATGAGTTTAAACTCATAGGCATATCAGGGTTGTGGTTGCGAATTAGGGATTATAACTGACCATTTGCCTATAAGTTCTTACATTTTAGCAAATCTTAATCAGAGCTTCAAATATTTATATGTGCATATACGTATGTCACATAACTTCTTTTTCAATTTCTATAGAGTTCCCTCTTCTGTTTCTTTCCCTTCCAAGACTAAAAAGATTAAATTAGATTTGAATTAAAACTATTAAAAATGTTAAATCACCAAAATGGGCAGTAGCTGGAACATGTAGATGATACTGGTTTGCATTGTTTTTCAGAAAATAAAAGTATGTTGGTTTCCACTATTGGCTTCTTTTCTTGTATTTTTTTCCCCTGAAGCATAAAATTAGATATTCTTAGGTTATTGTAGCTGAAATAGATCTTAGTATGCATCTAGTCTGTTTAGTAAGCATCTAGGCTACTTGCTTTGTTTTAAAAATGAGGTAACTAAAACACAAGGACAAGTGATTTGTCCACAGTCAGTTAATTCGTAACAGGGCCAAATGATAAACTAAATTTTAAACTATTGTAGAGATAACCAAACTGGCTAACCTCCTCTATTATGCTAATAACCACTTTAAATTTTAAGGCCGTACTATTTCTAGAAATACATATGGTTCTGGTGACATTTTAAAAGGATTTTGTTTTAGTGACCTGGTAAACTAAAAGTTCCTGAAATTTGTCAATCCAAATTTGTAAAGTTTTGGTAGTACGTTTCTATTTTGGTATATAGGCTGTTTTGCTAGGTCAGTCCACAAGAGGTAATTTTTATTATTCCGATGTTAAGCCATGAAAAACTCTATATTTTCTCTAAATTCTTAGTTTTTAGACAACCTGAATGTAAGGATTCACATTTTTTTCCATAGGAAAAGGTTTAGCCAATAAATATATATTAAAGAAAGCAGGCGGAACAAGATTTTAAAAAATTCATTTTTTTTTTTCCTTTTGGCTTTTCCTTGTTGAATCTAAGAAGTTATTTACATATTTTAAAAAGTCATATGACTTGGCTCTTGGATTCTCTCAAATAGAAAAATGAAAAAAATGTTTTTAAGGATCACGTGAATATTCTACTTATATTTGTGATATTTTCTCAGCACTTACACATTTTAATTAAATTGGATTATACAAAAAATAGCACCTTGTAGTATGTGATTATTGTTTTCTCTTTTTTAAAAGAGGAATTCATATTGTTTGTGTGTGTGTGTCTGGGGAATAATTGGTAAATATAATAGGTTGCATAAGAAGAAAATGGTTAAAGATGTGGAATAATGTAGACAACCTGAAGTTATTACTGGTGTAACTCCTGGTTTTAGTTGCCTAATATCAATTAAGTTGAATTATTTACTTTTAGTTAATTGTGATCATATATTATACTTTTGATGTGAAGAATACTCTGCTAGACTTTTAAAAGCCTCGTCGTTTGACTTAGTCTGAAATTTAATTTGTTGGGTTGTTTTAAAAAAATCGTATTCTCTAACTATAGCCTGTGTTTTGGTATGGCAAGTTAGTAATTGCCCTTTGTTGTATTTCAGATCCCTGCATGTCACTAAGTCCACCATGCTTCACAGAAGAAGACAGATTTAGTCTGGAAGCTCTTCAAACAATACATAAACAAATGGATGATGACAAAGATGGTGGAATTGAAGTAGATGAAAGTGATGAAGTAGGTGGAAAAACTTTTTCCCTGGTATTCTCATAAAACACAATGACTGAGATTGTAGTCTTAAATTTCCCCATTGTTCCTCATATGATTCAACTCCTTCAACAGCTTTAGTTTTTCTCTTTACTTTTTAATTTTACCCTTTGTATTTACATATTTTTTCTTTTTCCTTTTTTTCCACTCTTCATGTGTATACCAAGTCTTCTCAGTTTAGTAAGAATCCTTAGTCTTATGTTCTTGAATTTCTCAAACATGTATCCTTTTCTGACTTTATCAGTTATCTATTGCTGCTTTACAAACCACCACAAAATTTAATGGCTTAAAATGACAGTAGTTTATTATTTCTTATGATTCTCTGGGTTGATTTGGCTCAGCTGGGCATCTTTTCTCTTCCCATAAGTGTGGGTTGAGGTCACTATGGCAGTTCCATGTAGTTGAGAGCTCTGCTCGGGCTGGAATACCTAAGAGGACTTCTTGTCCTTCAGAATCTCTCTCCACGAAGGCTCTTATTGTTCAGGAGTCTAGCTCAAGGTTCCTTACAGCATGGCAGCTGGCTTCCAGGTGGCAGTGTTCCAAGAAAACAAGTTCCCATATGAAAGTGGTTATCATACCTCTGCCTGCCAATCAGATGGCTCAGGCAAGTTTTGGCTATGCTCAGAGTCCATGTGAGAGATTATACAACAGCACAAATACCAGGAGATGTGGTTTATTGGGAGTCACCAATGTAATACTCTACTGTACTCTCTATACAAATAAATAATGCTTTATTTCTTAAGCATTCTCATCTTCCCCTTGGTATGTGTCTCTCTTAGTTTCTTCATAAGAGTTTTTTCCTTTATTTGGCTATGGTCTCATTCTAACAAAATCCCTTGGTCATTTTTCAGGCCTCTTCAACCTCTGTTGTCACTGTTGAGATGCTTCTCTTTTAGTTTATATGATACTAAATTACATTTTGTGCATTATTATCCTCTAAATGTTATTTAATCACATTTTTATCTAACAATAACAGTCTGTAAAGATTAATTCTTGACCTGCTGTATAAAGTATTTACCTTAAGAATGCTCATTTATCTTTAGGCTGCTCTTGGTTACTCCATCTCTAAGCCAGGCCAGATTCCTAACCTACATAAATTGCTTTCTGCCTGACATCTTCTGAGGGCTTTTACGTTTGCTTTCAAATTACTTTGTCTAAAACAAAATCCCAGCTCTCCTTGAAATCTCTCACTGTTGAATGACACTTCTAGACCTACTTCTTCTCAATTCTTATTCATCTAAATCAGGAATTGTCAGAGTTTTTCTGTAAAGGACCAAGTTGTGGCTCGAAATCTATACCCTTCAAAAAACATACTTTGAAGTCCTAAACCCCGTTATCTGAGAATGTGACCTTATTTGGAAACAGGATCATTTTGGCTGTAATTGGTTAAGATGACATACTGGAGTAGTGTGGGCCCTTAATCCAATATGCGTGGTTTCCTTAGAGGAGAATGCCATGTGGAAACAAAGACAAGGGAGAAGATAACCATATGACACTAGAGGCAGAGATTGGAGTTAATGTAGCTACAAGTCAAGGAATAACAAAGATTGTTGGTAACACCAGAGGCTAAGAGAAAGGCATGGAACAGATTATTCCCTAGGGCCTTTGAGAGAGCATGGCCCTGCTGATACCTTGATTTCAGATTTTTCTCTAGAACTATGAGAAAATAAATTTCTGTTGTTTTAAGCCATCTAGTTTGGGGTACTTTGTTACAGCAGCCTTAGGAAACTACTACAGACCAGCTACTAAATATTTTAGATTTGTGGACCTTATGGTCTCTCTTGTAACTACTCACCTCTCCCATTGTAATGCGAAGCAGCCATGAACTAATGGGCATGGCTGTGTTCCAATAAAACTTTATTTGCAAAAACAAGCAACAGGCTTAGTTTGCCAACCCCTACTATAAATAAAATTTTGTGTTCTTAAAATTTATTTCTTTTTCTTCCTTTCTCACTTATCTTTTCGAGTTATTTGTTACTTTATTTTAATCTAGGTATTATCTTGTGCCTATATTATCATCTCTAAACTTTTCCTCTCTAATGCATCATGAATATCACTTTGAGAGTGTTTTCCTCTAGCTAAGAAACTTAACAGTGAATTCTTATTGCTTATTAGATCAGTCTTATATTTAATGTCTGCGTTAACTGATTTCTTACTGAGATAATTTTAAATAGGGTGGTCGTAGTAGGCTACGTTAAGAAGGGTAACACTTACAGCGTAGTGTATGTAGTACTTGGACAAATAAGATATTAAATATCTGGCAATTTTCCAGAGCTATTTGAAAACTGAAATTGGAGGACTTAGGGATGTTTCAGATTAGGGACAGGATGGAAAGTTTTCACTCTCTAGGTCATTGTTTCTTGGCCCACGATCAAAAAAAATTAGATGTCAGTATATGCTGAATCTGTGACTTGTTTAGGTTGAGTCACTGATCACAGTTAAGCTTACGTGTTCTGTCAGTATTGAAGATATTTTGGGAAGTGTAGTTACTTGACTGACAAATAATTTAAATAAGAGAAATGAATGATTTTGTTGCCCATAGCACATCAGGCGGAGTAATGAGAATTCACATTGTTATTGCTTTCTTGGTAACTGAAAAATTTATTATTGTTTCTAGTGTGTATGAACTTTGTTTTGTTTTTACTTTTTCCTTTTAATTAAAAAAAATCCTTCCCTTTTTCTAAATTTTCTCTTTATCCGTTTTCTCTTTTTATCGATGACATGCAGAATAGTTTTAGAGTTTTTGTTCTTATTAGTTGGTTTGATATATAGCCAACTTTAAGACCAACTTATATGAAATATCGTACCTGGTATTTCAGTTTTTCTTACATTAGTTGTTCTGCCTGAAAAACATTTTTGTCAACATTTGTCTATACACCTCAGAAAACTTAGTTAATAACATAGCTATATCTGTATCTGAAACAAGGAAGTCACTTGTGAAAACAGGCAAAAGTAGGGTTAGAAAAAAATAGTAGAAAATACTTTTAAAAATAGGATCACCGAGTTTTCGATTATGTGGAGTACTGTTTCTAAAGGAATGCATGCATGTGTTCTTTACTGAAATTTTCTAAATGTAAAATTTAACCTGTGTATTAGTTATCATATTGTTGTGTAACAAATTTACCCTAAATGTAGTGGCTTACAACAATATACATTTATCATCCCATGGTTTCTGTAGGTCAGAAATCTAGGTGCAGCTTAGCAGAGTCTTCTGGCTCTAGGTCTTTCACAAGGCTGCAATTAAGATGTCAGCTGGTATTGCAGTCACTATGGAAAAATAGTATAGAGGTTCCTCAAAAAATTAAAAATAGAACTACCGTATGATCCATCAATCCCACTTCTGGGTATTTTCCAAAGAAATCTTGTACTAGTTTGGTGCCTTCCATTCAGTATAGCTACAACACTAATTCAAAAATATAAATGCATCTCTGTTTGTTGCAGCATTATTTAAAATAGCCAAGATATGAAAGCAACCTAAATGTCTATCAGTAGACAATTGACTGGGTGAAGAAGATGTGATACATATATGCAATGGAATCTTACTTGGCCATAAAAGAGAGTGAAATCTTACCATTTGTGCCAACATGGATGGACCTAGAGGGTATTATGCTAAGTGAAATAAGTTAGACAAAGACAAATACTGTATGATTTCACTTATATATGGGTTCTAAAAAACAAAATAAACAAAGAAAACAGAAACAAACTCATAGATACAGAGAACAAACTGATGGTTACCAGATGGGAGGGGGGTTGTGGGACAGGGTAAAAAAGGTGAAGGAATTAAGAAGTACAAATTGGGAGTTACAAAATAGCCACTGGAATGTGAAGTGCAGCACAGGGAATGTAGTCAATAATATTGTAATAATTCTGTATGGTGCAAGGTGGTTACTAGGTTTATTAAGGGGATCAGTTTGTAAGTTATATAAATATATAACCACTGTGCTATATACCTGAAACTAATACAATATTGAATGTCAACTCTAATTGAAAAATTAAAAGAATATATACAAATTTTTATTAAAAAATTGTTTCCCACGCCTGTCATGTTAATTTTAAACTTACCTTAAGAAGAGTTTCAGGTTGCACACTGTTACAGACTGAAAGGGGGCAGAGAACCAGGGGTGTGCGCCCAGGCCTGCGTCTGTACTCCTCCAGCTCCAGCCTGACGGTGCTGCCAGTCCTGCTCCTCGCCGCCCCCTCCTTTCCTGGGCCTTTTTGGGATCACAGCAGGGCACTGCATTTATGTAATATATTTTTCTGAGAGTTTGGCACGTTCCCATATTGTCTCATCTTCTAAAAGATCTCTGAATTTGGGTGGGTACAGAACCTATTTTCATTTCACAAATGAATTAAATAAAATTAAACCTTTACTGTAACAACTCTGTGCCATTATAGATAGGGTGACTGTATAATTCATCATTCAAACTGGAATATTTTTTAGAGTAAAAGAGGGTGCTATTAATAATTACACCAGGGCAACATGTGTAAAGAGGAAAATGGGGCCTTTTAACTACTTCCCTACATACTTTGCCAGTCTCCTTTCCATTTTACTTACCTTTACCTGGATCTTGCTCTTCACTAAGTTGTTATTAAATTGATCTAAGCATTTTGTGAAGATTTGTGCTATTAGTAAAGCTTTGATCTATTTCCGTTTAGTCTATCACCCTAAGTTGTTTTATATGATGCAACTTTTCTAGTAACAGGACAGAGACTCAGATATATTTTTTACTCTTTTTTGTTTATTATTTTAAATAAAAAAAATAGACATTTATACAATTCATGAAGTGATCCCGATTACTCCAGTACCCATCTGGCACTGCACACAACCATTACAATAATATCCATTATATACCCTGTGCTGTGTTCTAAAAACCTGTGACTGTATTGTAACTACTAATTTGTACTTCTTCATTTCTTCACCATTTTCATCCAACCCTCCAACTCCCCTCCCCTCTGGCAATCACCAGTTTGTTCTCTGTATCTGTGAGTGTTTTCATCTAGTTTGTTTGGTTCTTTGTTCCTTAGATTCTGCATGTAAGTGAAATCTATGGTATTTATCTTTCTCTGTCTGACTTATTTCACTCAGCACAATACCCTCTAGGTCCATCCATGTCATTGCAAATGGTAAGATTTCTTTTTTTAATAACTAAGTAATACTCCTTTTTCTTAAAATGCTTTTTTTTTGTCTTTTTAGTCTCTAGAAATAATATAGCTTAACTGTTTTCTGTATCTACTTAAAATAATACTCATTGACCCATTCTTTGACTTTTATAATTTAAAAAAATAGTAGTAAGTTTCCTAGCATTCCCACATTTTCATGTCTGAAGACTTTTATATAATGTCAAAATTTTCCTATGGACCTATCCAGTGTTTGGCCTGCCAGAATTTCTCCCAGGACTTAGTGCTGCAGTCACTACCCACATGGTCTTCAGAAGACTGTTTTTCTCTAGAAAACTGTTTGTGTGGTCTTATGGTAAGGTAATGTGCTATATCGGGAAGATTTAAGGTAAATTGTTGTTAGCCTTAGGTAAACTCACCATGCGTCGATTATAACACCGTGATTTATAAAGCATCTATGCTGTCTCACAGTTATCTTCAGAGAAATTTTTTTGAGATAGGTAGGATAGGTGGTATCCCTATTTTAAAGATGAGATCGAAGTTTAGAGCTGTTATGTTATTTGAGTCACATGGTGTGTGTAGGGAGAACTTGACCAGAGCCCAACTATCCCAACTCCTGTTCACTCTCCAGAACATGTTTAGATACAGTTCCAAGGGCTTTTTTGTTTTGTTTTGTTTTGTTTTGTTTTGTTTTGATCAGTTTTGAGCCCTGGATACCAAAAGAACTTCCCTTCCTGAACTGCGTTTCTATTAATGACCTCAATTTTAGTTGGAAACTTTAGGCTATTGATGCAGCTTTTTCACTAGAACCTCATACCTACTTGTTCCCTTTATTTGGTTTGAATCATACTGACTTATGTCTTGAGTGTTATCTTAAGCTTGGTTGGAGAATCCACCTTAACTTGCCAAAAAGATTACTAGTATCCCTTGTATTTAGTTTAGGCTCCCTATCCTGACCTTTTGGGCTTGAAGTATTGCTAACTTGCTTTTTACCATGCCCCCCTCCCCTCTCCCCTCCAGCCTTTTTATAGTGTTACTAGGTCTGGAGTGCTGAAACTATAGGTCAATTGATAAAGGGCACTTCTTTAAAACTGAAGGATTATTTTACCTTGATCCTGAAAATGTATAAAATAATTATAAAAAATATTTAGAGCTTTTTATTTTAATTGCTCATCCTTGCCAACTGGTCTTTAAAAAAATATTTTCTTTCTGTCCCATAAGTACCTAAAATTTTTTTCAGGATATAACTAAGGAGATATAGAAATTTTTAATGAAAATTTAAAAATGATATTTAAAATCAAGTAGTTGATTATTTTTGTTCTCATTTACTTTTTATGTTCTTTTCCCTAGTCCCCTCAAAGGCTTAGAATATATGCCTGCACTCTTGACTAAGGATCGCTGGCCATTCATTTAAAAAAACACCTAATGTTTTAAAGTTCCTATTTATAATAGAGAGAGTACTGTGCTAAATATGAGGCAGAATGAAAAAATGAGCATAGATCTCCATGAGCTTATCATCTAGTTGGGCATATAATGTCACATATGTATAATACAAGACATATTATGGCAAATTATGTACTAGGAATACACATGAATCATGGCAGTGCTCTTGCAGTTCAGAAGAGAGCGTGCACATCTGTTTGGGGAGCATCAAGGAAAAATTGAGAAGGAGGAGTCCTTGAGATGGACCTTTGGAAGTGGGTATAGTTTTCACAGGTGTAGGTGATAGGTAGGACATTCCAAGATAAAGGTAGTTGAAGGTAGGGAAAAAGCATTAAAGCAAGAATGTAGGGTACTAGTTTATGCAGTAGTGAATAGTTCAGTCTGATTTGAGTATGGTGTTGTAGGGAGTAGGATTGAAAAGAGTTTGCTTGGCTTTTCTTCTTCCTGCTTCTGGCTACTTGTCCTGATTTCTTCATTGTTCTTGCTTTTCTTACACTCTTACGTGTATGTTATTTCATAACATTTATTTTTTAAGTCTTAATTTTTTTAGAGCAGTTATAAGTTTATAACAAAACAGAGAAAGAAACAGATTTCCCACATACCCTCTACCCCCACACATGCATAATCTATTTCATTATCAGCATCACTTACCAGATTGGTACCTTTATTATCAAGGATGAACCTACATTGACACATCATAATCACCCAAAGTCCATAGTTTACTTTAGGGTTCATATTTAGTGTGGTCTGTTTGGATAAATGTATAATGACATATATTCATCATTATAATGTGCAGAGTATTTGTCCTAAAAATCCCGTTATTATTGTTGCAGATATTTCTTCCTTTTTCTCTTTCTTCGTTTCATGTTCCCATTACGCATATGTTATATCTTTTGTTGTTGTCCCACTGTCCTTATATATTCCGTTTTTGTTTTTCTTAATCTTTGTTCTCTTTTTGGGTTTTGACGTTTCTGTTCGTATAGTCTCTAACTCAGAGGAAATTTTGTCCTCTGCTGTGTTCAGTGGACTAATAAGCCCGTCAGAAGCATTTTCCATCTCTGTTGCAGTGACTTTGATCTCTAGCATTCCTGGCCCTTCGTAGGATTTCCATCCCTCTGCTTATATTGCCTATCTGTTCTTACATACTGTCTACTTCACTCATTAAAGCCCTTAGCATATTATAGTTGTTTTAAATTCATGGTCTGATAATTATCTAGTTCTAATATTTGCTCTGTCTCCTCAAATTGTGTTTTTTTTTGCCTTTTGGTATGCCGTGTAATTTTTTCTTGATGGCTGGTCGTGATGTATGGGAATAAAAGGAACTGCTGTAAATGGGCCTCTAGTAATATGGTGGTGAGGTGTCAGGGAAAGGGAATTTTCTACAGCCCTTTGATTAGGTCTCAGTTTATAGTGAGCCTGTGCTTTTGGAGTTCACCAGTATTTCTCAGTTTTTGTTTTTGTTTTTGTTTTCTTCCTCCTCAGGTGAGATGGGATGGCTCGAGTGAGCTGGAGTTGGGCATATCCCTTCTCCCACTGGAAGGATAGAGCCTGGTGGAGTTGAGTATTTTCCTTGGTCAGTTAGGCTCTGGTTAACTGGTTTCCCTTGAGAGAAGGCTTGTTAAGAGGAACAGAGCCATCTGGAGTATTTTGAAATGGTTCTTTTTCCTCTCCTCCTACTGGAAGGGGATTTATTTCCCCATGTTTAGGAATCTGGTCAAGTTCCTGGAGGTAGATCTCACAATATTGTCCCTTATGGGGTTGGAAGAAACTTTCCTCTATCCGCCTAGGTTCTTTCAGCAGGTTTAAATCTGCATGAGACAGATTAACAAGAGAAAACAACCAAATTTAATTATATATGTATACATGAGAACCCCACATATATGAGAGAGTCAGAGACTCCACACACTTGAGAGATTTAGAGACAGAAGGAAAATTAGGTATACATGACATTCTGAACTATAGAAGAGGTAAGGCACCTTGGGGCTTCAGAGGGTCATTGCAGGACGTTAAGAAGAACAGATAGATGTTCAGTAACTAGTAGTTTGCTCTGCCATAGAATAGGTCAACAAAGTTTATCTCATACTAATTCAGATTCTTTCAGGTTGGGGTGGGGGACAGAAATTTTTTTTGAGCCTTCAGGGTCTCTGTTGTCTTTAGCTTAAAATAATTTGCAAACCACAGAGGCACATTATGGCGTGACTCGTTCTGAACCTCTATAACCCCCTTATGGTTGGGTATCCCTGGAGTTTTTAATTTTCAAACTTGTCTACACTGAACCTCCAGCAATTCATCAATTATAGTTCAGATTTTCCTACCCCAGCACTGGGCAGTGCTTTGCTCTATGTCCTTGCCTTTCTAATGGATCCAAGAAGAGTTTTTTACTTTTCAGATAGGTCAGCTTTTTTACTGTTAGAATGGTGACTTCCAAGCTCCTTACATACAGAACCAGAAACCGGAAGTCTCTTCTCTTCTACAAGATTTTTGCACCTAAGGTTATTAAAGCTCAGAAAAGTGAAATGATTTGCTTAATATTATACGCTTAAAAAATTTTCTTTTTTAGTTTCAGTAGAGAACAATTCTACTCAAAAGACAAATGTGGTCTTTGTCTAAAGATAGTGTTCATTGTTAGTATTCGGAAGTCAGAAAAATATGCTTCCGGAGTTTGGGAGTATAGAGGATTTTCACTTTCAGCATTGTGGATTTCTGAAGTAATCTTTTTGTATGATCTTATATTTTTGAAATCAGAGCAAAATCAATAAAAGTCCCAAGTAAAACAATACCAAAACAAGAAAAATCAGAAATATTGAGGTAGAAAAAAACAAATAATTAAAAAAATTATTAGTTTCTTATAATTAGGTTAATGAGTTTATATGGGGAAAGTAGCTAGAGAAAAGGCCTGAAAGGTTGTCAAGGACAAGATTGAGAAATGGTATGTGAGCCATAAAAAGGAGTTTGCTTTTTATTTGGTAGATAGTGGGGAACAATGAAAAATTTTTATATAATTTAGTAATACAAAGAAAATTTTAGTGCTTTCTATATTATTTCATAAAGAAAATTTTAGTACTTTCTATTTATACTATTTTAAAGTAAGATTGATAGAGGTCTACTTCAGTTTTGTAAAATACTTTGGTTCTAAACACTAATTGAATGCTTTTCAACTATAAGTAATAGCTTAAAAGATAGCAAAACATAGAAATGTGATGCAGTAATTGAGATTAGTATTTAGTGTCACTAAGTATTTGGTAAACATGTATAAAATTGAGGCAGTATATTATGCTGTTGAGCTTAACCAAACTGCTTGGGTTGTTAGCTCTGCTGTTCATTATTTTTTCAACCTTGGGCAAAATACTTAGCCTCTTTGAGCCTTGGTTTTCTCATCTATAAAATGGGGATACATAATACTTAACTAATACAACTGTCATGAAGTGAAATGACTTTCTCTTTATGTATATATGTGTGTTTTATTATAGCTATATAGATATATTTATTAAATAATGTAAAATAATACCTGGCAAATAACGTGCATTAAATAAGTACTTTTACTGCTGCTGCTGTCATGAGTAGTAGTAGAAGGCATTTTGTTAAATAAATTATATAAACATATAAGAATAATGGGAGTATAAAATACTAAAAATGTACCAGTCATTATCTGAAAATCACTACCTACTGGATTTCAGATTTTATTTTTTTCTCAGTTTATAGAAACTAATGAATTCAAGTATTTAACTTCGTGTTTTCTTTTGTAGTTTATTAGAGAAGATATGAAATATAAAGATGCAACTAACAAACACAGCCATCTTCACAGAGAAGATAAGCATATAACTGTTGAGGATTTATGGAAACGGTGGAAAACATCAGAAGGTAAGATTATTTTAATGATCTGGATTCCTCGCTGCCCTTCTGCCCTGCTTAGCCATTGTTAACTCACTAATTGCATATGATCCTACAAAAAAATTAAAATTAACATTTCTGTGAGGATATTTATATTTTAGTAAGTAATTATTTTATCAAATAAACATGGATCCCAAAATTTTCTTTTTAGTTATGGAGAACAGTTCCTAAAGTCTTTAGAAGATGTAGAACTTTTAAGCTTTTTCTTAAATAAACCCCTTAATGAAGTCTTCTAATAATTGCATGATAAAGTTGTATAATTTATATTTTATTCCTTTTTCTGCTCTTAACTCCTCACGCTGTTTTATGGACAGCAATTGTTTAGGACAGGAGAAGTATATAACCTAAAACCTCAACTTGATCCCTAATATTTGAAAGCTACTAAAAATTTTTTAAAAACCCATTAAGCTTATTATTATTTTTTTGAGTAATAGAGTCAGCCAAACTGTCTTTTTCTAATATTTCTATTGTTTTATCGGAGTCAAACAATTATGTTGTAATATATATTTTTCTTTGCAAGTGTGAATAATGAAATGAAATGAAATTAAAAGGGAGCTGGGACAGATTACAAAGTAGGAATATAAAGAAATAATAAAGTTTGCTAGACTGTCAATGGTGATGTTTAGAAATGAGAAAATGCAAAAAACTATCCCACCAATGCTCAGTATTTTTATTAATGTAGAAGGTTTACATCTTACTTATTTATTTATTTTTGTTTTCACTTTTAAAAGAGGCATGTGTTGAAATATACTGTGAAGAAAAAAAGGAAAGAAGGTAAAATACCACTCAAAGATACATAGACGTTGGAAATCTGTCTCTCCATTTTCCCTCCTCATACTATTTTTAAGTAATATGAACTTGGTTAAGAATAGGAATAAATGAATATAAATTTCATGCAGGAAAGTGTTAGATTGGTGGAAAACTCAGTAAGACATATCTATCTAAATGAAATATCTTAGAATGTAGCTGTTACTAAAGGAATTGGAGATCCATTATAGAGTTTATTGCTACTAGTTTATTTTAGATTTTGTTCATGTGATAAGTCGAATGGAGCCCACATAACCATGTTTGAATGAAAGAAGAGATTTGACCTCTTCTTATCACCTGTTATGCTACCACCTGGGTCAGCCCCCATCTCTTGCCTGAGTGATTGCAGTAGCCGCTTAGTGGCCTCCCTGCGTATACCTGTGCTCTGCTGTGAGTCTCTTCTTCAGCAGAGTAACCTATTTAAAGTATAAATCAGATCTGTTCAGTTCCCTATAATGGCTCAGAGTAAAAGCCAAAATCTTTACAAAGACCTAAAAGCCTCACTATGATCTGCCTTCTACTCCCATCCTGTTATCTCTCTTCTCTTTTCTGCCCCATCCATCTTACTGTGCTCTCTCCTAGCTGGACTCCTTGCTATTCTGCAACTGCAAAAATGCAGACATCCTCATGGCCATCTCTCTTACCTCTTTTATTAAGGTCTTCATCAGGCCTATTATCTCATGAGGCCTTCCCTGACTGACCACTCTATTTAAAATTGCAAACCATACTCCCTCTTCCCCCCTTATTTTTCGGTACTCTTGATCCCTGTTACTCAGCTTCATACTTTCTTTTTTCCCATATCATATATCACCTTCTTCAGATATTATATAATTGACTTATTTGTTATGTTTGCCTCCTTTCTCTTTCTCCCCTGCCTCCGAGAGTGTAAGCCTCAGCAGGCCCGGGCGTCTTTCTTCGTTTTGTTTATTAATGCATCCAAATCCAGAGGGAATCTGTCTTTAGACCCCGTTTTGGCTTCCCGCCCCAGTGAGCTTGGTGAGATCTTCTGTGATCTGTGAGAATGTTTTTCTTATTTTTTCTTCAGCTTCAGGCCTTTTCAAGTTGAAAAGCCTCTTAAATCTCTTTTTCCCTAGGTTTTCACCTTAATTTTCACCCCACAAGATTTTACCATTATGATAATGATAAGATTCCCACCCCCGTTCCCCCATCCTCAAAGTCTCTAAATTATCTACTCTCTGCTTCCTTTTCTCCAAACCCAGTCTCTTACATCACCTTTTTAGGGGATTAGGGCGTAGGAGGAATTATCTTAGGGCCCCTACTATAACAGCTGCATGAAAGGAAAGAGAGAGGAGTCGAGTGAAATAAACCTCCACTAGAGCTTTATAGTGACCTAATTCATTTTCTCAACCCATGTCAGACTCTTTATTTATTAAAGGGTCGTATAGAGGCAGGTCATGTAAAGGTGGGTCATTGTTGCTAAATCACTGGTTTTTACATTGTATCCTGACAAGCCCCAAGTTGCCTGGAGGTATCTCAGGGACTGGGCATGGGCATGCCTAATGTGCAGGGTTCTGCTCTTACCTGGTATATTTTGTTTCTGTTGAAGAGTTCTCTTGGGAACAAAAAAAAGATTCTTGTGAAAAGGTTTGGAAACTGCTGATAGAGAGATCAGAATGTACCTCTAGCAGTAATATATAATTCAAGGTCGTTTAGTTGAATATGAATACAAATATACACACGTGCACACACGCACACATGAGCAAACATACACAATTATACTTTGTGTCTCTAGTACCTAGTGTAGTGCCTTATTTACTTTGATATTCAGTAAATGTTGAATGAATGAATATATAATGCCTGACGAGCATAGGATACTCAGTAGTTTAGTTCATCAGATATTCAGTTCATCAAACACAATTTGAGTACAGGCATTTCTGCCAAAATGAAAAATATGCATTCCTGAGAAACATATGTTCTGCAAAATTATGAACTTAAAAATATAGAGTTTATGGGGAAAAAAATGGGATTGAAGCAGACTATTCAAAACCTATGCAACTTTGTGACCAGATCACTAACAGTACTAATAAAAATACTAGCACAGGTGAAAAGATGTGTTAATTTTATAATCAATAAACACTATAGTAGATATAGGACTTTACCTTAAAAAATAAGATTATTTAATGGAAGAAGGTATTAGGTAGGGTTGAGGTTGCTATATTGTGAATACAAGAGCAAAGTGCCGGAAGATGAGAACTGAGCAACGAACATTTCTAAGAACAGAGGCTGTGGCCAAATTGAGCGAAGAAGGAGTGGTGAGGGGACATGAAGTTCATAGCTTGCTGTTTTGCCATTATGTATACTTTGTATCCATTTGTAGCTACCTGGCATATGTAAAATGATAACATGTGAGGAAAAGTACATATTATATATGTCTGATTCCTATTAACCGGTTGCACATAAACTAATTCATGTTACAGAAACGCAAGTAGCAGAACAGGTTGGATCTATTATGTGCTAAGCAGTCATTGGAGCCTGGGTATTAAAGATGAGTTAAACAAGTCTCTGGCCTAAGGCATAAATAGCTCAGTTGCAAAGACAAAATAAATAATTACAATATATGGTGATATGTACAGTAATAGAAGTTAAGTGTAGGATATGGAGATAGGTCATTAGAAGGCATAATTAACTCTGGTAGGATTATACATAGAAGGTGGTGTTTGCAGTAGTCTGTGAGGGTTGACTTGCAGTAGTCTGTGAGGGTTGACTGGAAGGGAATAAAGAGGTATACCATAGGTGGTTAGCCCTCTCATGGCTCTTTCTTCAGTTACCTGAAAATTGGCTAGAAGTGCAAATGAAGGTGGCATGCTATAGGAAGTGTGTGGGCTTTCAAGCCATACAAGTTTAACTTCTGGTTCTTCTGTTTATGAACATTAAGACATTGGGCATATTTTAAAATTCACTTGCAACAACATGGATGGATCTTGAGGTAATCACGCTAAGTGAAATAAGTCAGATGGAAAAAGTTGAGATATAAAACTGAAAGCAGCAGATGAACAAGACAAACAAATAAAAACTCATAGACACAGACAACAGTATGGTGGTTAGCAGAGGGAAAGGAGAGAGGGAGCGGTAGACAAGGGTAAAGGAGGTCAAATATATGGTGATCGAAGATTTGACTTTGGGTGGTGAACATATGATGCAATATACAGTTGATGTATTATCGAATTGTATACTTGAAAACTATATTATTTTATTAACAAACATCACCCCAATAAATTTAATTAAAAAAGAAAATTTAAAAAATTCACTTATAAAATGCAAGTCGTGTGACATAAGCAAGTAAGGTAGTAAAAGTGTCTGGCATAAGTCCTGGCAACACCTGGTAGGCAGTAAATGTTCACTATCTTTGAATAAAGCTGGTAAACTGAAATGTTTAGCTCTATTTAACATTTTGTAAGGTTTTTGATTTAGTGTCATAATATTTACTAATAAAATGAACAGATCTTTTAGGCTAAATATCGTTGCAGTGCGTACTTTTCTGGAGAGTGAAAGGTGCCAATGGTCTTTATGGAATGTTAAGTGACGAAAAATAAAATTGTGTTATGCAGAAATTGATCCTGATTTCACAGAGAAAAATTTCAATGTGACTCAAATGCACTTTTTTTGGTTTCTGTAGTGAATGCTTGGTCAGTTTGCACATAGCAATAGTCCAATGCAAATGATAGCCATTTTAAAAGCTAGTATTAGATTTTAGATAGATTTTGATACACTGGATATCTTGTTAGAATTACTGAATGCAATTAAATAGTAGCCAGATATATAATAAAGGAAAATTTAGATAGAAAATTATTGTTTATGTATAAAATTTAGGGACCATAGTGGATTAAAAAAAACTGATAATGTACTGTTTTTAAAAAGATAACTCATTGAGTTAAATAGTTATTATACCTTGTGACAATCATGAAGTAATCTTTCCATCCTGTTCAACATGAGTCTTACCTAAGGTCACTGTGTAATTTTGGACTTTACAAATCGAATAGATATTTGAAAAATTTTCAGAAGGTCTATTATTTTTATTTGAAATTAAAGGAACTGAAATTGAGAGAAGAAAGAGACACTTAAAAATGGTTGTTTTCAAGTGCATGTAAAGCCTAGCTAGAGAGAGACAACTAAGTATTTTCCTTTGTTTAGGAAAACAAAATGTATATGTTACATAAAAGGAAATATAAAGGAAAAACATTCCTGATCATTGGTGTTAAATTTCTAAAAGGAGGATTATAAATGTTTTCTTTATGTGTATCCTTAATATTCATAAGCATTTTCTTCTAAGTGTGAAAGTATAAATGGACCTTTAAAAGTTGATAAAATGTACCAGCTTTTTTAGATGAACATTGTTGGTTACGATGAGACTGGAATGAAAAAAGGATCAGTACATATTGTTTAGCATTATCAGAAGAGTAATGCAAAATGTAGGCCTTGCAAATAATAAAGTAGCATTATCTTTGTGACATCCATCAACAGAATATTTATTTGCATATTTATAATATGCATAGCAGTCACTGGAAGAATATAAGGAAGTATAAGATAAGGCCTTTCTCCTCAAGGAGCTTACAGTATTGTTAACGTGTTCACAGATGAAATGTTGCATAATAATACAAGAAGGTTTGATTAAATACTAGGTAAGTGGGACTGTTATGGGAGTTTAAGAGGATGATATATTTATTATGGAGAAGTCTTCATTAGGGAGATGGCCTTCAGTAAGATTTTGAAAGAGATACATTTTTCTTAGAAATGAGAAAGTTAGGGACATACAGGTTAAAAATGAGTAAACTAAAATGAGCAAATGAATAGGTGTAATTCCAGACTTAAATCCTAAATCCCTCAAATAAGCACAATTTACAAATCAGAAATATAATAATAATTTTTAGTGTATGTGAGATAAGAATTAATTGTTTTAATGTATGTCTTTTGCTATTAACATATAGTGTTTAAACTTCCTTAGTTTTGTCATCTTTTAAATGGGGGTAAAAGTCATCAAATTGGTTGAGGATGAAATGAATTTGCACATGTAAAGTGCTTAGAACAGTGCCTAGCACATAGGAAGTGCTTGATGACTAATTTCTTGTTATTACCGTTTTTGTAAGACAAATGCAAACCTGGCACATTTAGGGGATGCTGGAGACTGACATTGTTGGAAGAGGCATCTTAGTTGGGGAATAGTAGAAAATAGAATAGGTCAGAGAGAGAGACCAGACTAATGAGCGTTGGTGTTTAAACCTGATCAGCTGCTCCAAGAGTGGCAAGTAAGAGTCCACTCATATACCAATGCTATCAATTGATAGTGGTTGCCTAGAGCACTGGATTAAGGAAGCTCAATCTGTGTCTGGTCTCAGTAGCAAAGAAGGATTTATACTTGTAGAGATTTTTGGTTAGTAATATTTACTATGTGTTGGGAGGTGATAGTGTATTTTAGCATTTTTATCATTATTGCACTATTTAGGAGCTATTATAGCTTCTTGTTTTAGAAAACCTTATAGAAGAGTTATAGGAAAATGAATTCACTATAGATAAGAAGACCAGCTTTGAATTTAATATAATATGGAATTTGAGTGGGGAAAATGAAAAATCATGAAGTCTGAGAAATGTTTTAAAAGAAGACTTGAATCAACTTTTCCCTTTTGTTCAGAAATTATTTTATTTTATTTTTTTCCTTCTGGTGATTTTGGACCCATTTGGTTTGAAGAGAATTATTTAACTGATTGATAGAAATGAATATTTTTTAATAAATGATTCTTATAAGCAAGGTGTTGTTCTAGGTAGTGAAGACCTAGAGATGAGGAATATGTTTTCTGTTTTCCACCTACCTGTAGTCCGTTATTGGAGAAAAGTCTTAACAAGTAATTAAAGGATGTGATATAATCTGTAAACAATATGTTGGTCTGTCTAAATCGAGATATGTAGTAAGCACTGTGGAATAAGAGAATAAGAGTATGTTGGTCTGTCTACAGAGGTCAGATAAAGCCAGAAGCGTTAGTTGCATTAAGGGCAGTTTACTTTTCACCTCCTGTCACCTCTCACTGGGAGGCACTCTGCTGGATTGATAGCTTTCAGGATATTTGTAATTAATATAGCACATTTAAAAAACACAAGGCTCTTAATATACTTCAAATACTTGTGCTGTTTTATTAACTCAGGTTTTTAACACTTTTCAACTTTTATATGACATTGTTAATTCTAGAAGCTGTCGTAAGCCATCTCTAGAGCTACTGGATTTTCATTATCCACAGAAAGCAGTTTATACAAAGGAAGGCCGTTTCTTGAAGTAGAATCTAGTTTCAAAATTACAAATGTTATTATTTGTACCACTAACAAATGTCTTTTATTGTCAAAGTTTCTTGTAGAGAATAGGCGACTCAAACATATTGCTTATTTATTCTTCAAACAACATTTAAGTGCAGGTTTTCCCAGCTATTCAAAAGTAAAGTGTTCCTATGAAACTTTTTGTAAGTTGAAATGGAGTAAAGCAAAGAAGCAATTACCATTAATTTATGTGGAAACATTTTTGACCATCAAGAGCCCCCAAATAACCTACCAAATTATACCAAATAACACATTAAGCCTAAAAGGACACTAACATAGAGTAAAAGCAGGAATGATATGATATAATAAATAGATACCACATTTTATATACCCATCTATTTACTCAAGCAATTCCTTTTATCCATGGATGCTAACTGTAAGAGACCACTTGACTACTAGCAGAACCAATAGTAACTTTGGCAGCTTTTAAGAGTCCCTCTGCACATACACACTACCAATGGTGGATACAGGCAAGTTCAGTGCATGCACCATGTTTTTATTTCATTCACCATGATCAAAACAATTACAAGTCCAGTTTTATGCTAAATGTAACACCCTTATGAGTTCTTTTGGGTTTTCTGATACCTTAGGATGCATCTTGCTAACCAGTGTACAAAATAAATTGAGATAAAGCACAGATGCTCACACAGTCCAAAGAGCTATGGTGGCCTGACGCTGAGATGCTGAGTGTGGTTGCTGGGGAAGGAGCTTGGCGGTGCCCCTCTCGCTGCTCAAGGTGCCTCTATAACAGCTCATTGCCAGACAAACACTGGACACTATCTTACGTTCTGCCTTTTCCATAAAAGCAGAAATTTCTTTGGATTTCTTTTGGTCATCAAAAATAGGTACTATTGTAGATCTTTCATAAAAGGAAAGTGGCATAATGCAAACTTCTGAAAAACAGGGGTTACCTATGTGCTTAACCTGGGTTTTTGCTAGAAGAATAGCATAAATGTTACTTTGATTGATTTGCAAATTACTTGATGAATTTGAAAAACTGTTCTGTGTTAATCAGAATTGATTTTTGTATTTTGTGTTCTTTATAAAGTGTGTTCTTTATAATCAGATAGCTTTGTTTTTATTATAAAATTATCCAAATGAGTTCAGAGTACTCAGTATGTTCCTAATCTTTCTTAATCATCATCCTGTGTTAGCATTTCAGTCTCTGTTCCCTTCATTTCATACCTATTCATATAGGACTGTTTTGGTTTTTGTTGTTGTAGTTATTTTCTTCACTATTTCTTTTTCTCTTTGATTGTTGACACTCTTTTATTTCAGGACTCTTGACTTTTGGAGATTTAGGGTCATTACGTATACTGATTTGCTAGGATTAATTATGCTTTTGTAATCAATGGAAAACACTTGAGTTTGAGATGGCTCTGTCTTTTCTAGATCTTACTTGCTTTTATTCTGAAATAGACCACCTCTTAGGATGCAGAGACCAACTCCCTATCACATCTCTTTGTGATGTGATTTGGGCTCTAAAAAACTTGACAATTTCTATGCTGTGAGAATACTTAAAATAGTTATGATATGAGCATCTTTTTTCCTCAAATGACAAATTTTCCATTATGTAATTCATCATGTGATTAAAACTTTTCTTATAATTTAAGGAAGTGCTATTCTAAAATTGTTTGTGAATTTGCCTTATTATAGTTTTCCATACACCTGAATTATTCTACATTTCTCCTCTGCTATGTTCACAGACTCAAGGGATACCTCAAGTTTGGAGTACAGTAACAGAACCTTCTGCAGAAGGTAAAAATGAGGGCTGTCCACTTTTCACTGTGATGGACTGTCTAGAGACAGTAGGCTTTCTTGAACATCTTATTGTTCTTTCTTCCCTTTCCCCACCTGTTGGGAATCAATTCCATATGGATGTTTGGTAAATTTTGCTTTACCAGTCCTTGGTTTGGAAAGGGGTTGCACAGGAGGGATTCTAGTTACAGTTCGGAATTTTAAAATGTACATATTGCAGGAGATTCACTATATATTAAATTCTTTTTTGGGTGGAACAAATATTTTTTCCTTCTCTTTTGGATAAAGGAATTGTTTGTTGATAATAGTATTCTCTTCAAAAATGGTTAGTTTTATAAAAATCTTTTTTCTAACAAGTCTTGTGTTCAGTCTTTTTTTTTTCCTATTCCATTGAACATTATTTAGCAATTTAAAAAAAACTATAATAGAAATTTACATAATACAAATACGATGAAAATAAATTTAAAGATATTAGTCATTTCAATTTGAATATGAAGATGGCGTATTTCTAAAATTTCTAAACATTTCTATAGTTCTGGAACATATATATATATGTTATATTTATTGCATATATAAATTTATGACTTGGGATGAATGATAAAAAATAGGATAAGTCACATAACATTTAATAATGTCTCATACTTTAAAATCTTTTCACTCTGTGGATGGTTACTCTATTCAAATAGAGTACTAAATGAAAATAAAGCTTATTATCTAACTTTCTCGTCTGGTTAAGGTGCTTGTTCTTCAATAAGCCATCCTCAGTAAGCATTCTTCTAACACTGGGCAGTCTTTTGTTTCTCTTTCTCTTTGCATCAGTGCGAATTCTTCCAGGATGTTGAAAATGGTGGACCATTTAGATATGTTTGATTCACAGCTGCTTCCTTACATAGTTTAAAATAAAGAGTGTAGCTCTGTTTGATAAAATGAAACAGCAAATGTCAGTCTCATTGAAGGAAATTAAGTTTTTACTTCTGTCATCCGTTTCTTTCCTTACCATGTATTACATTTTTTATAAAATATAAAATAGATGTTTATCACTAAAAGCTTCTGACTGCTTAAGGGCTATGTTCTAAAACAAGATAACAATATAGTTTTGATTCACTCATAAAGGTGTAATAGTTAAAGTCACATGAATTGAGAATTCACTAAGAAAAGGAAAGAGAAAGAGAATAGCTCCTTGGGAATACTGGCAGTAAGGCAAAAGCAAAAGATTAGTTAATGAAATAAGTAATGACAATCAGAGATATGGGAGGTGAATCAGGAGGGTAATGCCGTTTCTTGAAAATTTAGAGAGCGGTTTTCAAGAAGTGAAGGATGGCTGTATAGTTGAGGTCATAGTACTCTAAAGTATCTGTTGAGACCCTCATGAAAAATTTATAGATTTTTTATAGGTCTCTAATAAGAATAGATGTACTCCTGAGGAGATGTGAACCCCAATTTATTTCTTTCCTTGTCTATTTTTTGTAGCTTGTTTAAGGATCTTACGTATGTTTTTGGTGTATGCTCTAACTTAGTTTCATTTTATTTCCCTGATGTGTCAATATCTTTTCTGTTTTTCTCTCTTTGTATTATATTTGGCCCTTGAACATTGTGAGGGTTAGGGGTACCAACCCCCTGTACAGTCAAAAATCCACATATAACTTTTGACTCCCTCAAAACTTATCTATAGTTGTCCCTCAATTTCTGCCAGGGGTTGGTTCTAGGACCCCCTCAGATACAAAAATCTCAAATCCCTTGTATATAATGGTGTAGAACAATGCATACAGTCAGCCCTCACATCCATGGATTCCTAACTGTGGATCGAAAATATACTGTTTTTGATCCATGGATGTAAAACCCAGGGAGGACCAACTATATATTTATTGGAAAAAAGACGTATGTAAGTGGACCTATGCAATTCAAACTTGTGTTGTTCAAGGGTCAACTATAAATGAATCTCGGTAAGTCATTTCTTCTCTCTCTCTTTCTCTCGCTCTCACTCTCTTGCGTTCCCTCTATCTGTCCATCTGTCTGTCTGTCCCTGTGTCTGTCTCTGACTCTGTCTGTCTCTGTCTCTGTCTCTTTCTCTGTCTCTTTCTGTGTCTCTCTTTCTCTCTGTGAGGGATAGAGAGAGGAGACATGAAAAGTGGCCAGTAGTTCCCATATAGAGAAATATGATGTAGTGGATAAAAGCCATTAGATTTGGCAAGAAGAAAATCATTAACCTTCAGGAAATCAGTTTAAACATTGTTGTGGGGAATTGAGTCACATATATACACAAAATAAGTCTCAAGAAAGATGTAAGTAGAAGCAACCCAAAAATTCATCAACAGATAAATAGATAAACAAAATATGGCATATACATACAATGGAATAATATTCAGCCTTCAAAAGGAAGCAAATTCTGACATTTGTTACAACATGGATGAACCTCGACTACATTATGCTAAATGAAATAAGCCAATAACAAAAGGACAGATATAGTGTGATTTTGCTTATATGAGGTACCTAGAATAGTCAAAATCATAGCAACAGAAAGTAAAATGGTGGTTTACCAGGGACATGGGGGAGAGGAATACGAAATTCTTGTTTAATGAATACACAGTTTTAGTTTTGCAAGACAAGAATATTTCTGGAGTTGGATAGTGGTGATGATTGCATGATATAAAGACCTAATACCTTTTAACTGTACACTTAAAAGTTAAGATGGTAAATTTTATGTTAACATGTATTTTACCACAATAAAATATGATTTAAGAGAATGGGTTGATATGAAGTAGAAGCAGTGGGTAATCTATTCAAGGAATAGGCAAGAAAATGGAGGGAAATTTAATGGTAGATACAGTGAGTAGTATGATCAAGTAAAGGGTTTACATAAGAACTGGTAGATGGGACTATGCTTAAAGGAAAAGGGAAGCACTCTACTGACCTTTTAAAAAGTTGAACATTTTAAAAAAAATTTAATTCAGCAAGTACTTTGTTCAGAAAGTACTACCGCTATGTATAGGAGTTGGTAATTGGGATTACATCATATTATATCTTTCCATTTAATGTTTGCATTTAATATTTTCATGGATAATCATGTTGGTTAATGGATTGAAATGATATTGTTCCGTTAATAAAAAATGAACTTAAGCTAATATAGGCAAGAAACTCGATAGAATAATTCTTCATTGCTCGATGGCACTGACTTAAAGGCATGTCACTAACCATTTTCAAATCCTTCATAGAATTTATTTCCTATGAAGAATTCGAATCACAGAAAAAAAAGGATTCAAATCACAATTCTTTAAAATAATGTCTTGAACTTTTTGGAAGGAATGGAGGTGGGCTGGGAAAAGGGAAAATGGGTGGGTGAGTAATTAGAGAAGGGAGGCCCAAGAAATTCTTTACTTTTTAAATTTGCTTATGTATTTATTTGGTTTCTGAATTATATGTTGTAAGAATATAGAATTCTAACATCATTATTTTCCATGTTTTGACCAGTACCAAATATTTTGTGGCAGAATTTTAATGATAGTGCTACAGCTCTACTACAATGAATAATAATAGGTTTCTGTATACTAGCCGCATGCCCACTGATCCAGAGCCCGTGACCTTAGCAAAGGTAAGCATATCCCAGATTGCAGTGTGAGATAGTTGAAGATTGATCTGCTTTGGTAATTGTCTAAATTTCTCTCATCTGTTTTTACTGAGCATGCTCAATTGCATGAATTTGACCATGACATTAGATTGCATTCTCTTTTAGTAGTGTAATTGGAAGCTTTTGGAAAAGGAAGAAGGTTAAGTTTTAAGTTAGTGGATATATTTTTTTAGGACTGTGTTTAGATTCTTTGAGTGGTTTTCAGGAATGCCCAAAAAAGTAATCACTCCAATTTCTAATGGAACTGCACTACATTAAGTACTGAAGGCTGAATTTATCACAAAACTAAACGCTTAATAAATTCCTGTGCATAACCTACTGTTCAACGTGCTTTGTTGAGTGGCTTGAAATTGAGTATATTATGTCGTCTTTTTTACTACAGAGCTTTATTTTAAAGTTTGAGCAGTTTATCTGTTTCAGTAAGTCTTTTTTAGTGGCTGAAGATAAAAAGAGGCTCAAATTACCTCAATTAACGGGAAATTTGTTGTAAGGATGCTCTGTCATCAATGATTTGATTAATTACAAGTGATGAAAGTCAGACTCACTTGCTCCATTCATTCATTAGGTCATCAAAAATTTAGTTCTTCCTGTGAGATAGGTATTATTCTGGGTTTTGGAGGTAGAGCATTGAACAAAGTAGATATCCTGCCCTCATGGAGTTATTAACATTCTTTTAGTGAGACAGTGAACAAGTTTGCATGTGAGTGTGTGGATATATACACACTCACCTGGCTGTTGGAACAGATGAGTGATGTGATAAAAGTAAAGAAGGGTAACTTCGCCTGGTAGGGCAAAGGCTATTTAAGTCATGTAGTCGAGGAAGAACCCAAAGAAGTAATGTTTGGTTATGGATCTAAGTGATGAGACTAAGGAAAAGTCTGGGTGAAGTATCTTTCAGGTTTAGGGATCAGCCCAGCTAAGATCTTGAGGCTGGCATGACCTCCAAGTATTTGGAGGACTGTAAGAAGGCAGTATAGAAAACAAACAAGAAGCCAGCCCTCCCCTGCACCGCCCCCCCCAAAAAAAGAAAAAAGAGACAGTATAGCTAGTCATAAGGAATGGTGATGGAAGGAAGTGGTAGAAGACAAATAAGGTCAGTGAGAGAGACAGGGGCTACATCTCATAGTATCTTGTAGCACCTATTAAAGAATTTGGAATTTATTGTAAGTAAAATGTTTGTATATTGCAAGTCTAGCTTCATTTAGAAGCTTTGAACAAAGTAGTGATGTGATTTATCTTTTGAAAAATTATTATAGTTACTGTATGGATAGTAGACTCTTGAGGAAGAGTGGCAGGAGTAGAGGTGGAAGGCCTGTTGGGGCTCTTGAGACCCAGGTGAGAGGAAGGTAGCAGAGAGGTCTGATTATGATATAGTTTGAAGGATTAGCTGATAAGATTTGCTGTTGTGTTGGATTCAGGAAGTTGATGGGGGATGGGGACGGGAATTGAGGATGGTGCCTAGGTTTTATGTGCCTGTGGTATTAAATTTCTTGGAAATGGAGGTGATAGGGAAAAAAGAGTCTGAACAGTTTAGGGGGATCAACAATTAAAAAAAAAGGTTAAAAAATACAGATATTACGATGCAAAGAGGTCTTAGTGTTGAGAGGTCAAGAAGCAGAAGGGAGCCAGGAGAGAAGAAAGAAGAAATGACCGGTTAGCAGTGAGGGGAACTAGGAGAATGTAGGGTCCTGGAAGCCTGTGAAAGACATGTGTTAAAAAAAGAGAGTACAGTCAGTAGCAGTAAGTAGCGCAAGAAGTTCAAATAAGATGATGACAGCTCACCATTGGATTGGCAAAGTAGAGGTTAAGGTTGTTGACAAAAGCAGGTGCACTTGTAGTGGTAGAAGTGAAAGTCTGATTGGAGTGGATTATAAAGGGAGTGAAGATAGTAAATATTGTTGACTTTCAAAAGAACAGAAATGGAACTGTGATACCCAAAGATAGTTTTGATATGAAGGAAGTTTATTTTATCTAAAAGACCGAAGATTTTATAGTGTGTATATATTAATGGAATGACCCAGTTGAGAATTAATTGATATAGGATAAAAATCAAACTATTTTAATTAAAAAACTACCCTTTTTAATGGGAAGGTATAGGTATGTAGTCAGAGGCTTAATTCACTTGGGTTATCTGTGTTTCTCTCTTTCTGCTGCTCTGTGTATTTTGATTTTATTTTTTCCTACTGCATTTCTGGGAGTCTAGCTCTGTGATTGCTGCAAGTTGGAGGTATACGTTTTCCCAGGATGAGGACCAAAGGGAAATAGGAGTCTTTCCTGCTTACTCTAGTTAGAAAAAATACAGGAACTGGCTTAGGTTATATGACCATACCTAGATCTATCACTGTGACCTCCGAGAAGGTATCTTATGATTACTTCCTCCCTGGCCCCCTCACACGGAAGATCACAAGTCTTTTCTCAGAAAAAGACAGAAAGAAGAGATACCTAGACAAATTAGCCATAACAGGTTGACGAGCAAGGGAAACTAGACTTTGAGAAGAGTGGCTAGAAGAAAAGTTTAAAAGACTATTCTGGATCCAAGGGTGAGTGGGTGGGGTCTGGCAGCATGGGTCACATGATACAAAATATAGCTACTCCTTCAGAAAAATCTGATATGTTCTTGACACTTGTAGTCCAAAACTTTTGGACTATAAATGGATTTTTTCATGAATGTCTTTTGTCTCACTCCAAATTTTATGATAATTGAGTATATCATTTTGCAAATATAGGTGCCCTATTAAATCTCATTTTGGTATTTTAATGAAATGAACTAATATAGCTCTCAAAACTGGAAACTATATTAGTAAATTTTGCTCCACCTCCTCTTTCCTTTCCAAAACCTTCCTGGCAATTACAGATTTCACTATTGCACGACACTTTCTTCTTTGACAAGGTGAAACCCTGACTGATTCACCTAGGATCACCAGACATATCTATACTGTATAAGTGGAACATAGTTGTTTTTAAAAGCATCATTGCAGAAGCAGAAAAATGAATTTAAGGTGGCAAAAACTAGGCACTGTCCATTCCGAATTAGTTTGGAAATCTTGAGAAAGAGATGCCTTGCAAATATCTATAAATTCAGAGAATAGGTAGTTGTTGGCACATGCCCTAAATACCCTCAAAAGACAAATAATATTCATCACACTTAAGTAATACCTAAGAATACTAATTGCTGTTCCCAACTGCTGTTATACTTTAGGTACAGTTCGAGATTGTGTGGGAGGTTTTGCAGTGCTGTGTCTTCTTGATGTCTTGGAGTTCTTGTCATTTGAGTTATGAATTTTTGCCAAATGAGGCCTTCTCAATAGGGAAAAAGAATAAATATAACATTAGAGAACCAATGAGTAAAAAGTTTATAAAGGCATCCAGAAAATTGCCTAAGAGAATATGCCTTTATGAAATTAAAAAAATTTATTGAATTATGAGATATAGATAGAATCTTAATGTTATCAATTCTAGAAAAAGTACTTTTATGTGACCTAGGCTACTATAAGAAATGTTAGTTTTATAGTTTACAGTACTGTATTTTCATGTATTTTAATGAATTTGGGTAATATTTTTTCAAAAATTAATTTGATGTTATTATGAATGTCTGATTTTTCTTTACACTAATAAGAAATAAGGAGCAGAATTCTCTGAAATACCTAATTGGCACAGTATTTTATTAGTAGCATTTGTGTAGACTGAAGACATGTACAGACTACAAATGGTTGTGGTATTTGTCTTCTAGAATATAAGAATTTGTTTATTTTGCAAGTAAATTGGTTAGGCAGGATTTAGAGGTCACTTTTATTGTTTTTGGTTTGTCAACATTTACATTAAAATAATCATTACTTTCTAAATACTAATATATTTTGTTTACATGGAAAACAAGTATGAGAAAGAGCAATTATAATTTAAGAAGAACTCTAAATTTAATTATTTGGTAATAACTTGTTGCTTTGTCTCCAACATTGTTTCACCAAAGTAAGCAGAATTACTTTCTTCCCCATTGGCACAGCTGGGGCCTGAAAAAAGACAGTTGAAGCAGAAAAGCACTTCCAGATCTGGGAAATAAGTTAATTGCAAGAGAACAAAGGAATACAAAGGAACAGAACTGGAAATTATTGATTAGACAATTAGAAAAGGCAAAACAAATATGAAACAGATTATTTCAACTCTGGCTCATAAAAGTAGAGAAATAGTAAAGTGTAAATGTTTCAGTAATTTAAATCAATGTAATTACCAAGTTCTTAAAGAAGACTACTAAAAGTTTAGATTATTCCTGAATGCAATCAAAGCCAAGAGAAGAACTGGTTAAAGTCCCGTTTCAAAAGGTATCATAAATATTTTTGTAATAGTTTATTAGTTTTTTGCTAGATAAACTAGAAGCTTCTAGTAGTGTGAATTTAGGATCTTAAGTTTTTTAACTTGGTACTAAATGAACGTCGAATAAGTAAATTTTTTATGGGTTCTGAGACTTTATGATCCCTGAGGCCTCTCATCTTTTAGACACTGATATCTCGAGTACCTCAAGGTACGGTTATCCATTCCTAGAGAGACAGTATCCCAAACTAAGCATGGAGTTTGACTGCCTGGATTCAAGTCTCTACATAACACTTACTAGAATTGTGACCTTGGACAAGTACCTCAGTCTCTTTGTCCTTAACGGAATTCCCCATCTGTAAAATGTAGCTAATAATAGTATCCACCTTAGAGGAGTGTGTCAAGGATTAAATGAGTCAGTGAATATATAGAATTTAAAACAGTACATGATAGCTAATAAAGGCCTAGTGTTTACTGTTATTTGCTAGTGTTAAAAGATTACCATACTTTCTTGAGGAAAACCACAAGCTGCAAAGTAATAGAGAAGTTAGCAATTATTAGACGTCTCTACCTATGTAATGGAAAAATAATTGAAAGGTGTTTTTTTTTTAATTTTAATTTCTTATTTAAAAGCAATTTAAAATTTAGTAAAAAGTTGCAGGACCAGAACAGAGAGCTCTCATATATGCTTTGTCCAGACACCTTCATTCCAGTTTTGCCATTTGTCCTAATAATGACCTTTATAGCCAAAGGATTCAGGAGTATGCATTATACCCAGTTGTCTGGCTCTGTAGTCTTCTTTAATTCAGAACGATTTTTTAGTATTTCTTGTACTCGCATGTCTTCGGTCTCTAGTTTTAAGAAGCATCATTTTGTAGATTGTAACTAAATTAGGATCTGTTTCATATTTCCATATGATTATATCCAGGTCATGCATTTTAGGCTGGACTGTCGCAGAAATGTTTTTAATCAATACATTATTTTAAATGGCACATAGTGTCAGTTCGTCTTAGGTGGTGTTACCTCTGATTACTTGATTCATATAGCGTCTGCTTCACTTTTGTAACTGTAAAGTTACTTTTTTCCCCCTGCTTTGTAATTAATTTTTTTTGTGTCTGAAGAGAAACTTGGAGACTGTAAAATAACATTCCTCATATTATTTTTACCTGCTAGTTTTAGCATCCATGGATGTTTCTTGCCTGAATGAATTGTTATTCTGATGGGTGCCAAATTGCAATTTTTCAAATTCCATCATTGTTTATTAATTTGCATTCTATAAGGAAGAAATTTAAACATAGTGTATTATCAACACCTTGTCTTGTGAAGATGGTGGGAGATAACAGACATATCTTGAAAACAAGTTGGAGAAATAGAGAATCTCATAGTTTTATAACTGTTCTGAAGATTGATCTGCATTTATTCATTTACTTCAGTGTGGACTCCTGGATTCCTATTTTCTTATTTTTATTCATTGAGTTATAATTTGTTATTATTTTAAGGCTCAAATTATCCTATATTTGGCTAGTGAGATGCCTTTCAAGCTGGCTTCTATATTCTTTTATATGAATGTCTCCACCATTTTTTTGAGCCTTTCCTGACTTTCTGGCACAAAAAGATGTTCCAGGTTTATTTTGTTATTTCTCAGCCTTAACTTTGGAAACAACCATTTCTTCAAGGAATCCTGGTTTCTTTTAGCTGAGATAGTATTTAGAAACCAAGACTTGCATGCTAGGTGAGCTTTTGCTTCTGAGCTGGTGGTGTTCCGGACTGCTCAATGCACAGAGTTAAGAAACACATACCCCTATATTTATTTCTCTCTATATATTAAAATTTATGAGTTCACACTGATACCTGATACTAGTTGACACTGATTCCAGCACTACTGGGTTAATGCTAGCTTAACCTCTTTCCCTACTTGTAATTCCTTTCACTGACTAAAAAAACTATGTTATCATCAATATATTCTTTTATTTGCTCAGCCCCCCTGTAAATAAATAGTCAGTTTTCTGACCCTATTGGGCTGTTACCTCATTTAGAAGACTGCTGTGTATGGACCTCTGCTTTGCAGAGCCGCCACCTCAGTGTGTCTATTATGCAGACTTTGGCCACCACTAGCCTATCTTCTCATCTCATATGGAATCTGGCTATTGCTGGGCAATTGAAAGTTTCTGAAATGAATTTGAAAACTGGAAAAAAACTTTGGAAAGTCTGAGTGAGCACTGCATAGTGACATTGTGTTAATGCTCATTATTCATATCTTTCCTTCTTCACATAACTTTAGCTCCCCACTGTGAATGGGGAGGCTATTTAGGATTTTAATGTTTTAACCATTACGCCAGTACTCACAAAACAAGCAAATTTTTCCTAAAAGTTTGGCATTAGTAATAATAATTAACTAAACCATTACTATATATAGTAAGTGAAGCCTAAATTGGAAAATGCTATCTACCAAGTAAATGCAGCTAATAGTATTTGTGAACTGTTAGATTTTTAAATGTTAAATGTACTAGAAAAATTTGCAGGTCAGACAAATTTCTTGAGGAAAATTATCTTGAAAATGCTTCTGTCATTGAAATTGGTGAATTTTTCTATTATAGAAGAAATAGGATTAACAAGCTTAGAATGTACTGTCTCTTTTTACCTAGAGATTGCATGACAACAAGCTGTGAAAGTTCAATTTTTAGCTGTCCTTTGATTTAATACCCTTTAGAAGGAATGAATTTATTAACTGAGCCTTGTGTTCATTTTTTATTGAACTCCCCCTTAAAGTCAATAGATGTTTTTTTTACATTGAGCTTTCTGCTAGTCTTGGTAATAATTCTTGACTGTGGTGTTTTACATTTATTTTATCCAGTGCCCAGTAGTAATTACCATGCACTCAGTAAATATTTGCTGAATAAAAGAATCTCTAGTTACTTGCACAGAAAATCTTTTGAAGAAACTTGCAAATTCCAAGAGGAAAAAGTTGAGCATTTTTGATAATTTTAATAGCAGAAAATTAAAGGAAACATTTGTAAAGCTATAATTTAGAAGTAGAATTTTTCTTGTTGTTGTTATTAAACATATTCTTTGAAAAACAGCATCCTCTCAGTTTTATGAAGTTAGTCATAGTTTTGAAAGAATTTATTGCTTTATCTAGAAATGCCACTAAAAAGAGTGAATAAAATTGCCATTTTTCTGGCAGCTTTGGTTAATAGAATCATTTTGTCATCCATTCACTCAAGTATTAATTGAGTTCCTAAGATGTATCTGCCATTCCATATTTTTTGTGGCATTGTATAACATGTTGGGAATATAGAAATGAGTAAGAAATATTATTTGTCCTTAAAGAACTTGCCTTCATTTGATATGAAATAATTCTCAGTTTAGTGTTTGTTTCTTTTAAAGAAGAAAGTGGCTGAGGGCTGAGTGTAAAAAATGAAAGAATGAATAATCAGAGATCCACTCTCTTCCTAAGGTGGTATCTTCAGTGATGACAACATAATGAGATATTTAGAAAACCTTGAATAAACATTTAGTTCCCTATGGCCATTGAATCCACTGGTTTTGTTGAGTCACTTATAAAGAAAGTGAATTCCTTGAATTTCCTTAATTACAAAAAAATTTTGATTCTGTATTTATTTTATTATGATAATAGTGTACATTTATAGAATACTTTTACCATTCCTGAGTCATTTCTAAATGCATTGTGTTAGTTAACCTTCAGAACAGTCATACAATTTTGAGACTCCGTGTTTCTCCAGCTTGTTTTTAAGCTATGTCTTTATCTCTCACCATCTTCACAAAACTAGGTGTTGATAGTATATTCTACTTAATGATAAGATTGCAGTTTACAATAGAAAAAGCAGTAATGCCTTCCCTTAGTGACCATTTTGCACCACTGCTGGGAAGAGAGCAGCCTGGTAGTTTTTAAGTTCTGCATGTTCAAACATTTACCAGCATTTACTTAGTGCGCCTAAAAATTTCATGTAATTCTTTCATGACAAAAGATAAGGAAGAAAGTGTGTATGAAAGAAAGTGTGTATTTATTTCTCTTTGGTACAACTACTAATGTCCGGACTTCCCAAGTTCAGGCTGTGGCTTTTAGGTATCCAAATATAGCATGTTGCAGGAATTCAGTCCATGTTACAAAGACATGCTCCGCCGATCAGCGTGCGGACGGGGAGCTCACGCTCGGGCTCCACTCTAAAGATCAGCCTGTCTCGGCTGTGCTGAGCAGCTGCTCCTCTGACGTCTCTCTCAAGTGACGCCACAAAGCCTACAAACTGAGCTAAGATGAAATGTGGAAGGCTTCAGAATTTTTCATCTTGCATATTTTAAAGTTTTTTTAATGTTTATATTACATTTAAAGTTGCTTTTAGTCAAAGTCATGTTATATTGACTTAGGTTAATTGCATTTTTCCGTGATGTTATGTCTGTCACTGTAAAGGGAACTTCTGAGGCTTTTATAACTTGAAATTTTCAGTCGAAATTGAATTTAGAAAAGTGGTGAATGCCACTGTGCCACCCATATTTTAGAAAATAGCAGTTCCTATAAACATGCCAATAATTCAGATATTTTTCAAACTGTGAATAGTATTTAGCTTATATATCAGAGAGACTTCAAAATATAGAACTTTTTTCAATAACCACTTGATATGGTCAGCTTTAAATACAGTTACTTTCATTAATAATGTTCTTAATCCTCCATGACCCCCTTACCAAACCTTTGGTATTTATAAAGATTTTTTTTTTTTCTTTAATAGAAAGTAGTGAGTATATATTTAATTTTACTGTATTTAACTGTATGGTACTATATTATGATATCAGAAGTTGATTTCTCTAAAATATATTAATTTGCCAAAGAAACTTTGCGAGCTGCTTTCTTAACATTAAGAATATTACAAATGCTTTTTTATCATTAATTTAGATTATACCGATTTTTGAAAAGTAGGAGAGCTGTTAAATGAAATACAGAATTAATGTAACAGCATGTCTGTTTTATCTAAGGTCTGACACAGTTGATGTGAATTTGGCTATATTTTGAAATTTTTCTCAGCATGGTGAGGAAGGAGAGGAGAAGCTTAATGGTTAAGATTTGAGGCTTTGAAGTCAACACTTTTGAATCCTATCTCCACTACTTACTGGTGTGTGAATTTAGACTAGTTACTCATACTCTCTGAGTCTCAGCTTCCTGATCTGTAAACTAAGATTATAATATTACTTGAAAAACCTATTTCATAGGTTTTTGTTGAAAGAATTTTATGAGATAATTCATGTAAAGCATTTTGCATAGTTACTGGAAATTGCCAAATCCTCACAAAATATTAGCTTTTGCTATTATTGACATGCTTCTTCATGCACACTAATGCTTTATAATTGGAAAATATTTTTTCCCCCACAGTATTTAGGTGATTCCACAAATTATCATTGAAGGTTTTTAGGACAGCATGTACTTTTAATATTAAATATAACAGATGAAAACTTATATAGTGGTACTTCACTGAGCTGTTTTGTATTTTTAGGCCTGTAAGTTAATACAAGTATATGGCTAAATGCACTGAGTCATTGGTTTTATAAGATTGCCTTTTATAGATGAGAGGAGCAAGTAATATGGATATTCTAATCCTTTGAAGTTGATCTTTCACACTGATTTTTATATATCATGTTTGCTTAAGGCAGGGATGGAAAAGAAGCACATAAATTCTTATTTCATTCTACTGTCAAACACACAAGCTATCAATTGTCACCTTCTAACCTCCATTATGTTATATAGGTCCCTGTGACCCTGTTTTGGAGTCAAGGATTTTCTTGTGCTGCTTTGAAATGAGATAGCATGAAGACAGTATTGTTTGTCTTTCATACAACTGTGGGATAGCAAGTAGACAAATAAAAACAAAACAGGTTCTTATCATTAAAGAAGAGGAAATCAGTTATACTTTCAACTAACACTTAAATGGAAACTTTGTGCTGGTCTGCCTGTCTTATGGTGCCTGTCGTATGGAAGCTTACAGTATAGTAGGAATATAAGATGTAATTAAGCAAATAGTTATAAAATAAAACAGTACATATGACATGCCATTTGGTAGAAATAGTAAATACTATAGAAATTCAGGGGAGGGAGAGATCACTTTCAGTTGGTGTGTTTTTTATACTAATAACTTAGTTTGCACAACTGAGGATGTACTTATGCGTGACTCATGTCTTTTTTAGAAGGCTCCTTCACCTGGTGGCCAAAGGATGCTAGTTTCCTTACCTCTCTGTTGCTGACTATTTCTAGCCCTTCTTGTGTCTTCCTTCCCTCCATTCCTACAGATCCTACTGCTGTCTGAAAGCTTTCTCCCTGTAGGCCCAGTTATCATTATCATGTTCACCATTTTCAGGTGCTGGTCCAAAATATTTATATGGCGGTGGTACTGACAGTGGCAAGTAGTAAGGGGAATGCAAACGGTTTTGATGCAGAATCAAGAACCTCATTCCCTGTGATAGAAATATCCCTGTTGATAGCAGCAGGGGAGAGGGATAAAGAAAAGGAGACTCCTCATCTTGCCTCTGTTCCTGAAAATCCATAAACGTGTACCCCACCCACACATCCTACATCCTTACCCCACCTCATCTCCTGGAGATTTGGTTCTACTCACCATCCTGTTATCACCAGCTCCTTTGCCCCTGATCCTTTCTCCATCTCTGAATCACCTGGCTCTTCAAGCTTCTAGAGCCCCTTTGTTAGAGGAGTCACCCCTGTGATAAAGAACTGGCATAGCTCCATCGAGCTGTTTTGTTACTACCTACAGGCCGTCAGTAGGCCACAATGTGTACTTGATGTCTCTAGCGGAATCGTGAATCCATTAATGCAAGTATCTATGACAGACTGCTCATGTGTAATGTTTGCCTCTTATGTTACTATTAATACTATATGTCTGGAAGATTTGTTTTAAGAGACTTGTGTTTCAAGTTTTAGAGTTAAACAGTTATTGTTCTGAGTCAGGAGCCACCTAATTGGTACTGAACTTGGAGTCAGAAGATTAAGGTTCAAATTCTAGCTCTCCCAGTTACTAGACATATGTAACTATGTGTGTGATTACTTAGTCTCTCTTGTCCAAAGTTCTCTGTATAGATTGTAGCGGTAACAGCTCAAACGTCGTTGGGGCGAGTGGTTAAATGAGAATGTATGTGAAGGTGTATAATAGAATGTACAATCTTATATCAAAGGAATGTAGCATGATGATGTTAATAATCACTGTGTTAGGTAGAAAAACCCTCTAGGAACTCATCATCCAGGAGGCAGGACAGGCATGAGTGTGTGATAAATCCTATGGCAGATAAAAGTACAAGTGATGAGGGGGCACAAAGAAGAGCAGCCATAATCTGGAAATAGATGGATGGGGAAAGCTTTGTGGAGGAGGAATTCCTGACCTGAGCCTTAAAGGCTCAGGGAGAGCAAGCCTGGTAAAGGAGGAAGAAGGAGAAATCATTCCAGGGCAAAGGACTGACATGGGAGAATGTGATACATTCAGAAAGCTGCAGGTACGGCTGCAAGTATGACTGAGCATAAACTGTCGTCGCACTGCCTAATTTGATTATCAGGACCACTTACCTAACTCTAAAGAGGCAGTGTTACTGCACAGTGGTTAATAACTCTAGAAACAGACTTGGTCTGAAATAATTTACTCATCAATTATATCTAATAACTTCACCTTCATAAACTTTTAGATTTACTGTGATGATAAAAGTACTTCAAAGGGTTGTAATGATTATTTGAAAATAACATTCCCAAATCTCCCGGCGTTTAATAAACATTATAAATGTTAGCAGCATTTATTGTTGCTGTCTTCAAGTTTTTAGAGTTACTCCCCCCCCATCAGTATCCTACAATCTACAATTCTAGGCTGTTTAGCAATATTTTAAACACCAACTCTGTTATAATGGAATCATAGAAATAGAACATGAATGAATTTTTAAAGATGTTCTATCTCAGTTTCATTATTTTGTGTCTTAAGAAACTGAAACACAGTTAAATACCTGGCCGTGATATCACAGTGAACCAGTGGCCCAGGTGGGACTAGAATCAGGTCTCTTTCCAGTTATTTCCATTGGTCTTGGAATAAATTGCTCCAAATCACTCAGAGACACCAACCTATAGCAGTGGCCACAGTTTATAGCAGAAACAGTATAAGTTAACAGTGTCTTTCTGTAGCTTTGATATTTTCGTAGCTTTGCAGATAGGTAAACATTTTTAAAAAGAATACCATACCCTTCTCCGCCTACCTTCTGGTGGAAGTGCTCTTTAGCAGCGGCCTGTGTGAAAGGACAATGAGAGGCAGGTAATGGGTAATAAGGAACTGGGTAATTTTTAAATGAATAAATCCTTTGCCATCAAGAATTTTTTATACAGACATCTTTCTATTTTGTTTATTTGGATCTTCTCACTAAAATGTGAAAACAGATTTTCATAATACTTGTCAATTATACATGTTCTATTTTCTTATTCAAGGGGATCTAACCGATAGCTTGTTGAACACCTTTTGTGTACCAAGTACAAGGGATAGAAAGTAGCTTATACTTTAGTGGAATAAACAGATGTTGAAATAATAATACAGATGAATAATTATAATTAGTTAAATGCTATACATGAAAAGTACTGAGTGATTTATGATCATATAGCAATGTTTGGGAAGGCTCCCCTGAGGAATTAAAGTTTTAACTGAGATATGAAGACTCAATAGAGTGAATAGGTGAGGAGTCTCAGGGATGAAGAAAAGGGTCTCACACTGAGGAAAATGTGCAAAGGCCCTGAGGCAGGACATGATATATTTGGAGTAGAAAAGGCAAACATAAAATATGGGTCCTACTCATGAGAATAGAAGCAAAGGTTATTTGCTAGGCATCACTGAAGTAAACCAACAGCACAAGAAGCGACCCTCCCCCTGAGGTAAACTGTATGCTCTCTATTAGAATTTTGTTGTTTTAAAGATTGACTATAAAGAAAATTACTTTAGAACCACATATAATTCAATTTACTATGTAGAGTAATGCTAAGATTTGGGCACTTTTAACTATGTATTCTTTTTCATTTGTTGTTTCTTTCTACCCTGACTTACTGAGAATTGAGGGAATATTTTGATGTACGGGAGTGTTTAGATCAGGGACTTCTGCTGTTGATCAGTTGAACAGCCTAGAAATGACAGAGAAAATCTTATCCTGTTTTCTTGGCTGAGGTTTTTGTGTGGGTGTGTGAGGTGCAGCTGCACTGTTGGTTTCTTGGCAGTCAAGACAGGGCAATTCTCAGTGCAGTTCATCTTGAAAAGAAAGAAACGTTAAGAGTAAAAAGGCTACTTTGAATGTATTAAATTCAGCGGAAAGCACCCAGGGCCTGAACCTTTGGCTGATATTCTAAGTTATTCGGCTAAATGGATACAGCAGCCTCAGGCACATGTCCAAGCTTATGGCAGGAACACATGAAGGAGAGAAAAAAAATATCATATGTAAATTTTTAAATGAATTTTTGTTAAGTTTTTATTAATGATTTATTTGAGCTTTTTCTTTAAAGAACTCCATGAAAAGGCAGATTGTGAAAAACAAGCTTTGCATAAGTGAATTCGTAATTTTCTGTAGTTTATCAGAAATCTTTTCTCAGATATGTTTTTATACAGATGGATTTCCAGATCTGCTTTTATTGCTCACTTGTTTTCTTCACTTTTCTTTGACCTTTTCTGTGGTATATAAGCATTTTTCCGCCCCAAACCCTCAAGTCAAGTGCAGACATTATGGAGCTCTTCATTTTTCAAGCACACTTTTATCCTTTCCTTTGAATAAATTGTCATTGTCCTTGAAGCAGAAATCTGAGTTGCTTCTCATGTTTAACTGCTTGCTTATATCTCCACTATTATTTAATATTATTGTTCTCAGAGTAGCATAGAGTCAGGTCCAAAGGTCAGTTGGCCTGAGTTCAGATCAAGTCTGGCTACTGACTGTCTTGGTCCTATAAACTTCTCAGTTTCTCATTTCCAAAATGGAGAAAATCATGTTAGTGCCTAAGTGTTGTGTTTTTTGTTGTTGTTGTTGTTGTTGTTGTTGTTGTTTACGTTTTAAAGGAAAAAAATGCATATAAAGGGCTTAATTCAAAATGTCTAGGAGAAGAGATGTTAACTATCATTTTCTTCATGATGTGGGGCTAGTCTCCTTGAATCCATTACTCTTATGGGAGATCTCATTCAGTCTAAAGACCATCTGTGTGCTGGTGACTCCCAGTTTATATCTCTATTCCTAATGTCACTTTTTTTTTAAGCTCCAGATTTATATATCTGACTGCTTCTGTATATCTACACTTAAATATCTACTATATAACGTCTAAAAACAGAACTCTTGATCTTCGTCACCTGCCCCTACTTTCCTTCCCAGTCTGTTTGTCCCCATTATTATCTCAGTCAGTGGCACCAACCTCCTTACTTTTTTTTGGCTTTCCTCTAGCTACCAACTCCTACATATTTCATCAGCACATCTAACAGCATTATTGCCAGAATATGTCCTGAACCTGACCATGTGTCACTATATTCTCTATTAGCAACATAGTCCAAGGCAATAAGCTTTTTTGCTTGGACAGTTATGAAAAAATGCTCTCCTTATTTCTTTCAGTTTTCAGTCTTGTCTCCTATAGTCTCCACGTTTCGAAGATTTTAAAAACATAGATTATTTTTACCCTTACCTTTTTCTTATTGAAATTTAAAAAATATCTAGAATTTTTGAAAATCCACTATAAACTGGCCCCTCTCACTGCTTTCTTCCGATCTCTCAAAAACAGCTAATTCATTCCTATCTTAAGGCCTTTACACTAGATTTTCCCTTTGTTTGGGATACTTTTTTCTCACATTGTTCCAGTGTTGGCTCCTTGTAATTTTCACATCTTGGTTTAGATAAAAGCTCCTCAGAGAGGAGGCTTGCCCTGATGTCTTTCCTTCCTTTCTTAATAGCCGATCAGTATCTGAAATTTTTCTCCCTTTTTCTTCTTTCTTTTATAAATTGTCCCTCCCCACTCCCAAAATAATTTTAAGCTCCTGAGGGCAAGGACTTTATTTGTCTTGTTTACTACCATATGCCCAGTGCTTAGAATGGAACTTGATGCTTTATAGTATTATGTGAGTGGAGGGCTAAATTAAAGAGTGATGAATAAATATATATCTGGTAAGTTTTCTACAATTAGAGAAATAATGGATTACTTCACCCTCTACAAACTTTTCATAGATGGTTATTTTAGAATTAACCATGCTAATTTTTATCTCTTTAATGTGTTTTCTCTGTTCTAGATTGTAAGCCCTTAAGGGTAGGAGGTATATCTCTATTGTTCCTAGCTTCTCAAAGAATGCTAAATACCATTTTAGTACTTACTATTGATTGAATAGAATTGAAAAATTCAATCTAATGTCTTTGTTTCCTCTGAAGTTATAGTAATTATATATATATATATATATATGTATGTGTGCATATATAGATGGATAGAAATAATTTATCTAATTTCTGAAAACAGGTGTGTATAAAATATGCCTTCCCCTTTTATCTTTTGTAGTTCACAATTGGACCCTTGATGATACGCTTCAGTGGTTGATAGAATTTGTTGAGCTACCCCAATATGAGAAGAATTTTAGAGACAATAATGTCAAAGGAACAACACTTCCCAGGTGAGGCTTTATTATCCAAATGTAGTTATTCCACTCGTGGAAAATTATATGCTAGATGTTATTTTTCAATGCTAAATCTATAAATTACTTCTATAGCTAAGATCTCAAAGGAAATATAAATATATCCATTCATTAATTTTTTAAGGTATGAATTTGCAAGTTTTAATCAATTTTTCTTGTCTGAATAATCAAGCTCTTTAAAAAATTTAGACTCAAGTAATTTTGAGAATTAGAAGACGGGCCAGTTATATCTTTTTTAGATAACATCAAAGGGCCAATCTCTGACCACCTGGTAAATATAACAAACAATATTTGATACAGCTCCACTGTTGTGAAAAGGTCTATTTGAATGGATTAACATACAGATTCTTCTTAATTGGTGTTTTTTAAATAATAATAACTTAATATTAGTGGCTATAAGGTAAACCCCCAAAAAACAAAGTTTAATAAACAAAATGTAAATAATACCAACCATTTTTAAATGCATATTACATAGAAGTACTCTGTATTATCTCATTTAAGCTTCATGGTTAAAATGAAATATTATTATTATCCCTGTTTTACAGATTTAAAAACCCAAATCAGAGAGAAGTTAAATATTTTTCCCAAGGCAGCGTTTGAACCCAGATAGATCTGATACCAGAGTCTAGGATGCTAATTTCTTCTTTAGATGTCTGGAATTAATTGTTACTAGTTTATTTAATTATACTTTTAAAATCTCCATTAGTTAATAATCTTTCAAGATTTAAAATGTTAAAATTTGTAATGATTCTACCAGAACTTGACCCATATAAAATCACTTATGTTTCATTCCTTCTTGGATTTTTTATTATATCAGAAAGACTAATCCCTTTTCTACCTTCTATTATATGTAATGGAATATGCACATTATATGTCTAATCAATTTACTTACATACCCTATTTAAACGAGTGGCTTTTCTTGCTTTGAAATTTGTATTTTGGATCAAGTTGAAAGTTTTCATATTTCCCTTAAATGTATTCTGAACATCAACATCAGTATTTCTGATTTTACTGTGCATATGACTATAGTGATGAATTATGGGGATGAGTCAATTCAACAGTTGTGTATTGAGTTTCCTTTATGTTTATAGTACAACTAGATGCTGGAAAGAAAACAAAAATAAAGTATGGCTTAGTTCTTGCTTTTAAATAAGACAAGTTTCTAAGTTATAACCACATAGGATAGTAGAGCATTAAAATGGGATTAGAGTTTTTTGAGTTATATATGCTACCCTGGTTATGAAGAACCCATAGTATTTTTCTTATGTTGTCTTTTGGGAAGTGTCTTTATATAAATATCAACTTGAAATAGTCTGCTGAATGTTTTGCAAATAACTGTTGTAGCCACTTTTTTTCTTTTGATTAAGTAAAGGTTATCAGAGACACCTCAAATTCTGGTAGAATTGTTGAGATACTGTCACACACTTAATCAAGATCAATTTTTAAAAATAGTGAACATGTTCCTACAGAAACAAAGTTATAAATGTAGAAGCTTTCAGGTCAGCCCACTGGAGCCTTTTTGAGTGGAGGAGAAAGGAAAGCTGGAATATCATTCATCAGGCCTCTCCTGTATGATAATTTACAGGGGCAGTATCAGTTCATTTAAACAACTTACAGAGCTTTTGTAGGATAATTATGATATGAATTATTTATAAGAACATATAAGAAAATGAAATTACACATTTCAGATGTACACATGCTTGAAACAGTTCATTATTATGTTTCCTCCCTGTGACATCAAAATATTGTTACCTCTGGAATAGGTAGCCAAATTATGTTAGTTTTATGTTAGTTATAATGGTTATCTTAAGCCTTTTATTGTATTTTCTAAACTCTGTAATTCTTATTACCAGAGCTTATCTAAGGCTCTCTTCACCTGATACATGCCTCCTCATTCCTTTCAGACCTGTGTGAACTTCCCTGACATCCTCACCCACTCAGGTAGAATCACTTCCACCTCTGGGCTCATATTGAACTTTGCATTAAATTCTGTTACATAGTTTCCTTTTTACTACATCTCATTGTCTCTCTTAAAATTAGTCTATTGATAGTGTTGCTATGAATTCATTCATGCATCCATCCATGCATTCCTTCATTATACAAACATCTATCAAGCATCTACTTTTGCCAAGCACCATGCTAGTTTTGGGGATATAGAGATAAGTCATAATTTTTGCCATCAAGGAGCTTGATAAATGTCATTTTAAAGAAGTAACAGGAACATACACATAAGGTACCTGTGGAGAAGATGAAGGAAGGCATTAAGTAAAGGGAAAGTTAGAATTCTTTACTCTCTAAAGTATTATAGAAGCCTCATATGAGTTCCTGTAACTTCTTCATGCTCAGAGGTTCTGATATCTTCCTAAGTAGAATATAGTGGTTCTGATACAGTCATTGGAATCATACTATTAGACTTTGTGTTATAAGATCTTTATTGGCATCGTATTTGGTTATCAAGAAATCTTAGTTGACTACTGGGCCACTTGGATTTGAAGTTCAAAACAAAGTGATTTTATTTCCTTATTTTACCTGTAGGGGGCGTTTGGCCCCTTTGGCCCCCTACAGTCTTTCTTCATTGCTCATAAAATGGTTAAGTATTTCTTATTACATAAATTCTTCGATTTACTCCCCCATCCGGTGATAACGTCTTACTTCTCACTTACAACTTCAGCGATCTTTGTTTAATTTTTGAGCAGTTTAAACATTATAATCTAAAGGTATAGACTTTTAAGATACTTTTAAAGAAAACATGATCTAAATTGAGAAAAAATTTTAAAGTCTGCTGTTGATTTTCTTGTTCTTTGTGAAATGATAGTAAATTGTCAAAGGTAATTGTGATTATAAAATGTTTTGAATTTGATAAATTCTTAAATCCTAATAAGTTATAGCATAAAATAACAGAAAACAAAAATATCAACCTAGCAACTAAATTATTAACATACCAGAATGTTTGTACAGTTAAGTTTGCACTGAAAAGATTTTTGATACATGTAATATAATACACTATTAAATCATACATAAATGAGTCTTACAGTAATCACTAATATGTAAAGTATTAAACATGTTGCTTAAATATTTAAACTTTCATACTAGAAATATTTTCACTTAATATATTTGTATTTTTTAAATGAACAGGATAGCAGTGCACGAACCTTCATTTATGAGCTCTCAGTTGAAAATCAGCGACCGGAGTCACAGACAAAAACTTCAGCTCAAGGCTCTGGATGTGGTTTTGTTTGGACCTCTAACACGTTAGTATTCTCTCTCACTGAGTGTGATGCAAAAGGATAATCGATCATGTTTGTCATCTAAAGAAAGAAAAAGTAAGAAAGGTAGTAGTAGGCCTCTAGGAAGAATCATCTTTTAGATGTAAAAGAAATGTAATACTGTCTTAAAACAAAAGATTTATAGGGTGAGCTTTTTGTCATTGAAATATAGAGTGAAATTTTCAAAGCCGATTACTGACGTAAAAAGTTATAAACGCTATGTTAGTTGATAATTCACAATTAAATTTCTAGATTTAAATTTCTAGATCTTTGTAGCAGTTTTATTGTTGATCTTATTATAGCTGAAAGTTCACTGAAGAAACTCTTTTTAAGAGTTCGTGCAAACTAACCATCTTGAGGCATGAAGTAATAGAACCTAACTTGATTTCATTAATCTCCAAGAAGATAAGTTTTTAAATATAGAAAAAAGCAGAGACCCACTTTGAAACATTATAATGTAACAGGCTATCCTGGCAGAAAAACAAGGTGGAGAATGTTGTCTGATTGTTCTTAGATTGTTTTGAAGAGGAACATTTAAGAGATTGCACTGTCATAAAGAAAATAAACCTGTATTTATTTAATTTGAAAGGAATACTTTTTCCCAGAAGGAAAGTTTAATATGTTTATTTAATTTAATTTCAAATATCAGAAAACTTTGGGAAAAAGTTTGAAGAGTATACATTTTAGAGGAATAATGTTTTATTTTTCAGAAGCCTGAAAAGGAATAACAAAATTAATATATGAAAAATGGCTTCCACAAATTACAAATTAGGAAACTAATATTTATTTTACTTCAATTCTTGGAGTTAGGAGACTTGCAGGTTTCTCTGACACTATCTTGAGAGTAGCTCTGCTAAAAAAGGGTTACTGGAGAGTTGGATGGATTCCATGACTTTGCTGGTGGTTCTTTTTTGGCACAGGCTAAAAGAGCAGCTGGTGAAACAGCTGGAACTTCCCTTTGTGAGGGTTGGTGGAAATGCACCATTGGTGGAAATTACGAACCCTAGGAAATAGAACACGACTGAAATGCCGAGCGTTCCACAGAGATGATACCCTTTCCAACCTTTCCCTTGTCCTCAGTTTTCGACTGGATCTGTAGGGGTTTGTCTTCTGTGAGATCCTAATTTTTTCATATGACTGATTGGTGAAAATAGAATTAAACTATAGAATTTATCTCTATATACAACTTGGTCAGGAGTATTTATATTTTATTAATCCAGGAACAAACTACCCTATTAGCCTAAACAATATATTATTGTTTGAAAAGAGACCGAACTAGTCTCAAAGAATGTTGAAAATAAATGTTTCAATAAACAAACCAGCTAAGTTAATGATGCATTACTTTTTCAGTGTGTTTGTCTTAGAATTATTTTTTGAGTGAATGAGCCCTACAGTCAGAACACCCACGTTAGATTTATAAAAAACTAGCACTGTCAAAAAAAAAAGCAGAGATACATTTTAAAGGCGTTTTCACTGAAATCTTTTCCAGTTTGTGGTACTTACTGTAGTTTGAGATTTGTCCATCTATTTATTGTTATTTCTGGTGATTATATTTCAATCTGAACAGAGCTCATAATTTAACTAGAGCCTGAGCCGAACCTCTTAGTTTGAGCCAGAAATAAAAATAAATCCTTTTGAGACTTCAGTCTTGTGTAGTTCTTTTCTTCCACTGTAGGTGAGGGAGTACGCTCTACCCATGTGCAACCCTGAGGGGCTCTGACATAGAGTATGCTGTTTATCACACTGCGTAAGCACATATGAACCTGAGCCTTGTAAACATGAGAACTTTCCATTTCTGTAGAGCTCTTCATCAGATTTGCAGAATGTCTTCCTGCTTGGAGGCCAGTTATCTCTTTGGAACAAAAACATTTTATTGTATTATTTATCATTATGTCTCCTTCCAGAGAGCCCCCTGAAAATTAATAAATAAATTAATAAAGTTTCTAATAAACTAGGAAGTTATTTGAGTAGCGAATTCTGTGTTTTGTGTCACTGAAGATGGTAGGCCCTGGCTCCTTACTCTTTGCTTAGAAACAGTGCTGGGGTGGTCACTGTCATGCCTGGCCTGGTAGGGTGGGCAATCCTGTTCTTTCCTTCTAGTAACCCAGATGTCTATGGCGAATAGTCACCTAAAATAATAACTTGTTATGGTCGTTCAACCCGTGGTTTCTCAACCTTGGCACTATTCACTTTTTGGGTTGGATAGAGGTTAGGGTGGGAAAGTGATTGCAACATCCCTGGCCTCTAGACACTAGTAACAACTCCCCTCACCCGCTCCACCTTTCCAGTTGTGACAAGCAAAAATTGTCAAATGTCTGCTGGGGGAATATCTCCCTTGGTTGAGAATCACTGATGAATCCTAATTCGTTATGTGGCCATATGCTTGGGGAAGATGCTTTTTGGTGAATGATTAGGATTCCCATTTGTGTATCAAAGCATGAGAGCTGCCTAAACTTGACTAAAGGAAAGGAGTTGGAATGATGAAGGCGATGCTCTTCATGACGCCTTTTACCTGGAGGACTGTTCTCACGGTACATGATTGGAGCTGCCATTGCATTTTCAGGGGTCCCCAGGACTTTTGTCACTACCTCCTGTACCAGCAGAGGTGTGGTGCGTTGACACGGGTTTATCTCTGTTCTTCCTGTATGTCTACTATATCGGAAGGTTATAGTAAGCACATTGATTATTTGAAGAAAGAATTTTTAAAAAGCTCGGGCTTACAAATGAGAGGAACATCTTCATATTTGTTTTGTTTTTAGATACCTGCTACTTTTTTAAAAAGTGCCTCTGCGTACCGAGATTTTGTTACATTCAAAGATTAATTTAATCATCTATAATTCTCTTCATAGGCCCTCCTCATAACTGGATGAAGGATTTTATCCTTACAGTTTCTATAGTAATTGGTGTTGGAGGATGCTGGTTTGCTTACACGCAGAATAAGACATCAAAAGAACATGTTGCAAAAATGATGAAAGACTTAGAGAGTCTACAGACTGCAGAGCAAAGTCTAATGGACTTACAAGAGAGGTGAGTAAAATAAGCGATATGTCTTATTTACGTAGGAAAATACAATTTCTGGAAATGTAATATAGGCGTGTATGTACAGACTTATATTTAGGTTGGTACACACATCAGGAATATATATACACTTCATTTCATATTTTTATGAAAGTATTGTTATAGATTTTTTTTATAAAGGTATGCACTGGGAAATAAATGAGTAGTGACCAAAAGAATAAATAATATATAGGTGGAATTATATGTATAGTTGTTATATTTTTAACATGATTTAAATAATTACTTGTTTCTTAAATGTCTGTTTGCTGAGAAGAGCATTTCCCTGCTATCCCTATATTTTGAGCTCAAGATAACCAAAATAGCTGTATTTTAGGCTACCTGAGGTTTTTGTTACCCAAACTTAAGATTAATATAAAATGCTGCAAATTTTGTTTGAAACATGTATCCTGTTGCTTATACATACTTATTCTTCACCTAAAAAATGAAATTTTGGAAACCTTTGTGAGGCTTTGCATTTTTATTGTTCTATGAGGCTTGAAAAGGCACAAGAAGAAAACAGAAATGTTGCGGTAGAAAAGCAAAATCTAGAGCGCAAAATGATGGACGAAATCAATTACGCAAAGGAAGAGGCTTGTCGACTGAGAGAGCTGAGGGAGGGAGCTGAATGTGAACTCAGCAGACGTCAGTACGCAGAGCAGGAATTGGAACAGGTATTCACATTTAAAGAAAAGCGTTAGGATATTTGTATGGCTACTCTGAGGAGTGTTTCTGCTTTTGTTCAATCTCTATATTTATTTCCATTGTATTCTCTTCTTTAGTTAATAAAAGAATCATTTGTTCATATTTTTAGCATTGATCAAAGTCTAGACAGCAAAATAACAAAGTAGTAACTAAAAGTTGCCATCAGTTTCACTCATTCATGAAATCTTATCCTGTGCCATGTTAATTATCGTGAGCAAATTTAAAACATTTATTTTTTAATAGCTGTAATATGTTTCAGTAAAATATATCTAATATTAAACTTCTCTGCAAAGGTAAAGAATCTCTATTAAACATCCATTTAAATCCTGTTAAATAAATGGTTTTAGAACAAAATCTGCTGAAAATTCTGAGGTTGTCTAAAAGATGTCCTTTCCAGTATCTGCCAGTACTACAAAGGCGAATATGGGCATTCAGGTATCATACAGTCTTTGAAAAGGAGAGTGGGGTGATTCTGGGAGAATTTAATTATAGGCAGATGTATTTTTCTATTCCTTCTATAAAAAATTACTATCAACTTGTTTGCTTTGAAACAGCACCTATTTATTATCATAAAGTTCTGGAAGTCAGAGTCTAAAATAGGTCCACAGGACTGCATTCCTTCTGGAGGCTCTAAGGGAGGATCTGTTTCTCTGTCTTTTCCAACTTGTAGGGGCCGCCTACATTTCTTGGCTCATGACCCCTTCCTTCATCTTCAAAGCATGTCACTCCAGCCTCTTCCATGGTCTCATCTCCTTCTTTGACTTTGACCCTTTCCTTACTGATTAAGGAACTGAAGGAGAAAATCAGGGTGAGAAAACTAGCTCGAGGTTAGAGAGTGACGCACTTGTAAGGCAAGGTCAAGAACCTAGGTGTTCCTCTTCCCATTTTGCTTTCTGTGTTGTTCCCCTCTCAGTCAAGTGCTAAATAAGACATAAAAGTTGTGTGATGAATGAATTTCAGTTTCACCTCCTGAGAAAATGTTCACCGTGCATCACTATTTCCTCTGTTTGTTATTTTTGACTGAATTCAGCCATCTCTTTTGTTAACTGTTAATTATTCTTTCTCTCATATCCCAGACATCTGTTTTATTAAATATTATTTTACTCTTGTGAGAACTCTCTGCCTGTTCCCACTGAGACTTCTAACTCTTGATTTGTTCTGGGTACTAAACTAAAAAACTTGTTAGCTTTTTTCCTGAATGTTGCAGATAAGAAAAAGCAAATCAGAAAGCAATATGAGAATTCTTCTATAGAGGCACGATCTGGTAACAGTATTTTACAAGTGAATGTCTCACAGTGAGGGAGAAAATATAAAAGAGCACCCAAGAATCACTAACATTGTAATCTGAGGTTTTCAGCATAGGGACCTTACACTCAGTAGATCCTAAGATTACCATCATATCATGTGCCTGTACAAACATTAATAATCCTAATGAGATTGTGAGTCACTAATACGTGGCTTTTAAGAAGAGAAAGGGTATTTAAAAAGAACACTGTCCAATATGATTATAGTAATAAGAAACACAATTTTGTGAATGTTTGTGTTTTTATTCATATCGCAAATGGTTTGCTCCTAAATTTTAATCTTCACAATACATATGTATTATCCTCATTTACAGATGAGATATGTAAGGTTAAATGCCTTAATTCGCACAGCTATTTAGTGGCAAAGGCAAGATATCCTGTCTTATTCCAAAATCCATGTTTTCCCCTAATGCTATTAAAAGCTTTGTTTATACAAGTTAGTTTAACTAGGAAATTAATTTACCTATTTCATCACATAATCTACAATTCCACATAGTTTGAAGCATTACTATATCTTGTCTAGGGATAATCAGTGTCTCAAAATTAGAAGGCAGGAAAATCTGGTACATATTTTATATAGTGTTATTTTCTCTAAAACAAAATCTTTAGGGCGAGTAGTAGTACCACTTTATATTTCGTGTGGTTTAAATTCTTTTCACATAAGTTATTTTGTTTTTAAAGTCTGAAGAACCCTAAAGTCAGGACAAGTCATAGTACCCCTGTTCTACATGAGTCAGTAAGCCTAAGAAAGCAAAGACCTTGCTGAAAGTCACAGGGGTAATACATGATAAAGTTGGGGCTAGAATCCAAGTTTTAAGATATTTAGGCTGGTTTTTTTTTTTCTTTCTGTCATAACATGTTTTTACTTATTGCTGTTTTATTCCTAAGAACAAAAATTTTTTAAATTTTTCATATTTTTAAATAATTTAATAATTTATTATTTGTAAAAGCTATTAATTACTTGATTTTCACTGCTATTATTCCCCTGTAACTAACAAGGCAATTCAAACTAAGAGTTGGAATTTAGGTCAAATGATAAATTTAGGAATAATAGCAGAGAAAGCAGTTAAAATAGTTGCTATTGCTGGAAAGTCAGATTTTTTAAAATTTTGAGACATTATTTGACAGTCAACCAAAACATTGTTCGGCCTCAGTTTATGCTAGAAATATATCAATTCCATGTCAAATATGTTTATTGAGTTCTTTTGTGAGAAATAAATTTGTGGATATAATATTAAGGAATATTAAGGATATAATATTAAGAAACTTGAGTGCAAGTTCTTTGGATTTTCTATACTTCCTTGACAATGGAAATTATATAGAAATTTTAGCTTTAAAGTCTTGTGAGAAGAAGGGCCTGTAGCCCTATACTTCGTGGTGTTACGTGGACCTGCGTTTCATAGGACCTGAGCTCAGATTCTCTTCTCCGGGGAGATTAGCAAGGACGCCTCACAGCTTAGCCAAGCCTCTTATTAAACACAGTGTTGCCCCAAGCACGTGGCACAGTGAATCATGTCAGAGAAATGTTGCTTAGGATTTGTTTTCAGAGAGTAAGTGCTGTCTTACCCTTGCTTTTAATGTCTTCTTATAAAAATTGTCTACTAAGTGTCCCATTGTGAATTTTTTTTTTTAATTCTTAGAGTTTTAAAAAACTTTTCTATATAATTTTTTTCCCTACAGTATCTGACAGCTATTCTGTTTCTTTATCAGCGATTTGTATATAGTACTCTTCTTAGTGTAGTCTGGCACACGATAAAGTTTATTTAAATAGGTTGGATTTGTTCAGATCAAACATTCTTTTGCATGTTAGCTTAGGAATTGAGTTTTAGTAATCTTATTTAGCTTTGAGGAAAATTAATCTGCAGTTATGGTGTTCCCAAAGCAGGATCCTCCATAGTTCACTCAGCACTCTGTCTGAAGATCTTGAGCATATGTACCTAATTCCATAAATTCTATCCTGTGTCTTTACATAACTTTAGCTTGAATTCTTGCTTGTTGAAGTGAATTATTCCTGGAATGGGTCGTCTCTTCCTTCTGTGTCCTTTACTTAGGGAGGCTTTCTTAAGAGTTTTTTCCTTAGCATTTAATGCCACTTCACACACTAAACATTTTAGTTTTCTCTTTATTATATGGCTCCCCTAAAGGGCAGCTGGAAGAAAGACTTTGACACTGAAGGCTGTGTATAGTTTCTCATGGAAAAATCAAGTAGACTCTCAGTCAGATTTACTTTCTCAAAATTTATACTTGGTTCATAAATGCTGATTCATGTCCTTTCTGGTATATTAGAAGCAGTGAGTTAAACAGAAATGGTACAAGACACTATAACAGGCAGATGTATTTGTAACATTGAGAAATAACTGGCCATAAAGAAGACATTATGAAAAACTTCAAAAAATGCTATAATTACTTTAAAAAGTAAGTGTATAGTTAAGGAGCTACACTAAGGTTTTATGAGAAATGTGATCAGCTTTAGTTTGTATATGTCCTGGATTTTTCTCTCTCCGTGAGTCTGGCTATGATAAAATATAAAAAGTAAAGATTGCAGCTTATATATATAAGGGCTTTACACCTGTGCTTAGTGAGTTTAAGATGCACTTAAAACGTCAGCCTTAGTTTTAATGTTAAAAATATATTGTTTTAAACTTTGTGATTTAAAAAGATATTTACAAAGAGCATAATTAAAATGGCTTTTCCTCATAAATTTGGTACTAAAATATCTCAATTTCTTTTAAAAAATTTAATGTAAATATCTTAAAGAATTTCTCTCTCTCTTTCCCCCTTCCCCTCCCTGCCTCCCTCCTGCCTAGGTTCGAATGGCTTTAAAAAAGGCTGAAAAAGAATTTGAACTCAGAAGCAGCTGGTCTGTTCCAGATGCACTTCAAAAATGGCTTCAATTAACACATGAAGTGGAAGTTCAGTACTACAATATTAAAAGACAAAATGCTGAAATGCAATTAGCTATTGCTAAGGATGAGGTACTCTGTTATATTTCAAAATTTACTAAATTTCTAGAAGGATTAACCAATTGGGATAAAAAAGTGTGAATAAAATTTTGTTATTGCAGAATCTTTTCTTGAATTTGAGCTTATTACATAAATTGACGCTCATAATCATAGGTTATATAGTAAAATGACTTTATTTAGAGAAGTATATACCTTTCAGAATGACCTCAGTGTCATTTAAAAATCATCTCTATTGTTATTATCATAAATGTTTTATACAGAGCTTTTCTCCTCCAGGTTGCTGCTTCATGTCTGATTCAGGTTAGTAGTTACTAGAAATTAATGTCTGACTTTATTAAATTGTGTGAAATAAGATTGTCTTAATCTGATTTCTAGCAAAAAAAAAAAAAAGCTCAGTTCATTCACTAACACCTCCATTGCAGTAGGATATAATGTCATTCTGTTAGTTTTAGTAGAAAAATTCTCTAGAACAAAGTTTTGAATTATTGATTTGCTTAGGAAAGCATGCTTTTTCCCCCCCCTCATCTGTTTTCTCTTTTGGAAAATAGGACTATATGTTGCCTAATAATTCTCCATTGATTTTATGATTATTAATATATTCAAAACAAAATAAACTTCATTAGTATATGTGTGTTTTTCCCCAAAGCTAGCCTCGTTTTTCTTTCCTTTGGTTTCTAGGCAGAGAAAATTAAAAAGAAGAGAAGCACAGTTTTTGGGACTCTGCATGTTGCACATAGCTCCTCCCTAGATGAGGTAGACCACAAAATACTGGAGGCAAAGTAAGAATGTTATTTTAGCTATTTGTTTATTTCCGTTGTGTTGAAATGTGTAATTTATGGACAATTTATATTTTAATTTGTCATTTTATCATATATAATTACATAATTTATATACTAATTCTAAGAGTACGTAATTTCTTCTTGAAATTAGTTAATTGCCATGATCTGCTCATGTAGTTGCCTTTTTTCAGTACCATATTAAAGACTCTTTGAAACAACAAGTAATTTACTTCCTATATTGGCTTTTCCAGGAAAGCTCTCTCTGAGTTAACAACTTGTTTACGAGAACGACTTTTTCGCTGGCAACAGATTGAGAAGATCTGTGGCTTTCAGATAGCCCATAACTCCGGACTCCCCAGCCTGACCTCTTCTCTTTACTCTGATCATAGCTGGGTAGTGATGCCCAGAGTCTCCATTCCACCCTATCCAATTGCTGGAGGAGTTGATGACTTAGATGAAGATACACCCCCAATAGTGTCGCAGTTTCCTGGTAAGTTGTAGGTTCAAAAAAGAGAGTTAGTACAGTTTTTAAAATAACTTTATGCCATGCCCTTTGTAGATCATTTACTTTGAAATCTATGATAAATATTTTTTTCATTCTTTATTTTCTCTTTTTGTTGTTAATAATAACTTGTATTTACTATTTGAGAATACTGTATGAGTGTGTGTATATATGTACACATATATTTTACACATATGTAATAACACATACATCATACATGCCAAACCATTTACACGAATGAAGTGCTGAGCTTTGAGGAAAATCATTCTTTCAAATGACAGCTTAATCTAAACAGTAAAAAGCGAAGATCAGGAGACCTTGGAAACCTGAATTCCAGTCTTAGCTCTGTCACTGATTTGCTGTGTGACTTTGAGCCAGTCTGTGATTTATTTTAAATTGAGTTGTCAATCCCATTAGGCATGCTTTTTAATATTTTGTTTTGATTTTTTCAATTCTGTTTTTTTATTGAAAGAGTATTAACTCATGAAGCATCAAATTGATTTTTCTTTATACAAAATTTAACTGTCTATTTTAGAAAATCTTGTATATTTTTTTGTTGCTAGAAAGTGGAGCTCCTCTCAAAGGTGGTTTTAATATGTGCAGTTCCCATTATGTCCCTTTGTTATGCTCTATTCTTTGAAAATTTTTATATTGTAGAGAATACATTTTGGTAGGAAATGGAAATTGAAATATTTTAGATTTTTTAAAATAAATTTCAGGATTTATTAATAAATATTTGGAATTTTTATAAAGTTATGGTTTGAATTTAAAATTATGTATTTCATATATTAGAAATCATTTGAATAATTCTTTACCCTTATTATTCCCTAACCAATTCATTTTCTCAAGCTTTCTGACCTTTTTGAACAGTATGGCTTAAACAGGATTTCAGGGAATGGAGAGTAGAATTTAATCATTGATTGGTTGAAAACTTACGTGGAAATTTTAGTCTTTGAGACAAAATCATGATGTATGAGCATCTTCCAGATTGAATTTTTCTATTTAAATGTTACAGTTTTTATGAAGTTATGATTTAAAAAGGGTTCTAATTTTTTAAATAATTTTATGAAATAATGCTCTAAGTTTGCAAGTAAATAATCAGTGACTATGTGATTTTGTTCATTTCTGTGGTGTTAATTCCCTGATTTAATGACAGGCAAATAATGCAATTTCGGGGAGACAATAAACTTGTAAGAGGACAGACTGTAAATGTCATGGGTGCTGCAGGTGTGCGACTGCACTTCTTTCACTGGCCCCACGCTGCGAGATAGTGATGGCTGCAAAGTTATATCTAGATAAGGGCCAGCTCTACTGTTTGAACAACGTCAGCTTGTGTGTGTTTGAATTATGTGCCTAAGCTTGCCAAATGCAACACTGATTCATAAGTGTATAATTTTGCTTGAAAACTATAGCTTTTTAAAGTTGCAGTTCCTCCTTACAGTACATAATTATTCAATATCAGAAGTGTGCGTGAAAGTGTATTCCGTAAATTAACTAGATTATTTCTTTGTTGTTGTTTTTTTTTTTTTAACAACTGCTTTTGGGGAAAAGATATCCATATGTGCATTAAAACACTTAGCAATAAATGTGAATAATTATCTTAAGTTTTCAGTGATTGCAATATAGAGAGAAATTTGAACTTTTAAGTAGGAAAAAAGTACAAGAGTTGATTTTAAATTTAGTATGCTGTTTTAGAAATGCTGAGATCAAATTTTTTATCTCTGAAAAATAACTCGACTCCTGCCAAAGATTATACTTTTAGAGCTCTGCCTCCACCCAGTGGCACAATAGTAATACTCTACTCTGCTTAGTTATAAAAGCATGATTTCTGGACCCGATAAATAAGAATCTCTTGGCAGTAGGATGAGGGTCTAAGATAGGATGAAGGCTCTTCATTATATACCCTCCTGAACAGTTTTAAATGTGTACCATGGGTATGTAAATTATATAAGTGTGTGATAATGACAAGGAAACATACCTGTAGCATGTTAAGAATAAAATAACCTTCTAAAACTATACATACACAATATAATATTGTCTTTTTTTAAATTATGTGTAAAGAAAAAGAAAATATTGAAGGTTAGCTCGGTCATGGTAGTAGAACAGATGATATTTTGTTTTCCTATTAGTACTTTTATAGGACTGCTAAATATTCATGGTGGGAATGTAGTAGCAATTTATGTACTTAAAAATCCTGGAAATAATATGCTTACCTACTACAAAGGTAAATAGATTTTAAGATTTTGCTTTATTCATTTCTGTGTTTCTCTGAAAGAAACCATTACAGATACACCTAAGCCACATTGCCTCCCCTTTCTCCTCGTCTAAAATTGTTTTTCATTCTAAAAAGCCTGTTATACTTTTATTACACGCGGATATATCCGTAAGCAATAGGTACTATTGTTTGTTTAAAAATTTACATAAATGTTATTGTTTTGCAACTTTTTACTCAAAGCATGTTTTAGAAATTTTCCACGTTTATATATAGATTAATTAAATTCCTGTAACTGTTTAATATGAGTTAGCCATAGTTTATTCATTTATTGTAGTAATAAGCCACAGTTTATCCATTTTTCTATTGAGATGGTTCTTTCTGCTTTTTGCCCTTACAAAACAATACTGCAGTGAGCATCCTTATCTTTATCTCTATGTGCATAGCTTTGAGAGTTTCTCTGCGTGGACACCTAGAAGTGGATTGCCGAGTTGTTGGGAAGGCACCTCTTACTAGTTAGTTATTGCCAAGCTGCTCTCAAAATGGTTCTATCAGGTTATACACCCACAGTAAATAAGAGTGACTGAGAACCTCCACAGTAGTTCCAGCATCACTCACAGACCTATTAGTTCTTATTCTGATTCTCTCTGTTTTTGCATCTGAGAATTTTGTCTTCTTCCTTTCAAACTCAGCTGTGCATTTTAAAAGTATTGTTATTCATCATATCGAATTTATTCATCATATCGAAGTGTTGGAGGGTATTTAAAGTGTGTTGTTGTGGTATTGGAAAATGGTGATCAGGTAATCTTTGACCACCATATTACTAGAACCAAAAATCCATATATTACTTACTGTTTTTGGTTGGTGATAGCAAAGGGAAATACTTTATTGCAAAACAAAATTTTATCTTCTCTGCCATAAGAATATAGTTTGCAAAATAGGGTCATATTAAATTGCTATGCTTCTGTATGTAATTATTGATATCAGAATGAAAATTATCTCAGAAATAAATGTTTATGTAGTGAACTTTAATGTTTTATTTAACTACTCTTATAAATAGCAGGTGGGGTGGATGTCTGCCTTGATTGGGAAATAATAATATCCTGAATGTATCATAAAATGTATTCACATTATATAAAGGAAAGCTTGTTACAAGGTCAAAGTGCACTGCTTTTTAATCTTATGTGAGTTTTATGGTGTTATAACTGTATGTGGCCCTGTGTAGGTCTCTTCAGGCAACAGGGAAGAAAGACTCTCAACTCCAAGTGATATAACTCTAATAAAGGGATTTGTACATTTTTCCAGGCAAAATATGTGGCAATATATAAAAGAAGAAAATTTTTGGAAAAGATTATAGAGCCGTGAACAATTTTTAGATGTGATCTATTTACTGATACTCATCTTTGTTATATTCCTTGTTAGATTGTTTAGAATTTTCCTCATAAACTATTTACTTCTTCTGAAAACTTCTTTATGAAATATTTTTCCATCTCCGTAAGTAGTACTTATTTTTCCAAGCACTGAATCCTGATTCTGCTCAGCTCTTCTCATCATACCTACAGTCATGACCGAACTTGACTGTATTTTACTGCATATTCCAAATAACCAGTGACTGATGAGAATGACTACAGCATATACTGAGAATTACAGAACTTAATTACTTGAAGCACATTGGACATATCCTTTTAGTATTTGTAGGATATTGTTTCTTTGGCAAAGTGAGAACATCAGACTACAGATTTCTGTTTGAATCATTGTGATTCACTCAGTAAAAATTTATTGCGCATCTATGTTTTGCCTGGCATTGTGCTAGTTGTTGAGATGCAGTGTTAAACATGATGCACAGTTATCACCTTCATGGAGTTTACAGTTTAATAGAGGACAGACAAGAGCAATGTTTTGAGATAAGTTATGTGATGGAGAAATATACTGTGGCACTGCCATGTGAACACAAAAGAGCAAACACTGACCTCCAACTTGGAGGGTTTGGGAAACTTCCTGGAGGAACTGCCATTTAAGCAGAGACCTGAAGAGAGGTCAAGGGAGAGATGGAGAAAGGAAGCATGGAGGCAAGAGAGAGAATATTATATTTCTGGGAGCTACAAGAGGTAGTTTCTGTAACAGAGAAGAGGGATACTAGTTCCAGAATAGAGGCTACATAATAAATAAAACATTCATTCTAAGCCATCTTAAAGCATTTGACTTTAATTCTAAAAGTAATAGGGCGCCATTTCAGAGTTTTAAGCAATAAAATGTCATTTCTTTTCCATTTTAGAGTGATTGTGCAATATGGAGAATAACTTGGAGGAGAAAGATCAGTTGTTAGGCTGGTACAGTAGTCCAGCATAATACAGGATGGTGGAGATGGAGGGAAGTGGACAGATTTGGAATTAAAAACACTTTATTGTTAACTAGATATGGATTACGATGGAGGAAGAATCAAGAATGTCTGTGTTTCCAATTTAGCTAACTGGGTGGGTGGTATTGCTATTTACCAAGATAAAGAGCACAGAAGGAATGGGTTTGGGAAGGAAAATGTCGAATGCAGTTTGGGTATCTGTGGGGCATCCAAATGTCCAGTAGGTAGTTGGATGTAGGGTTATAAAGTTTAGGAAAAAGAATAAAGCTGGAGTTACAGATTTGTGCTTCTGTATGTTGCAATGATAATTGAGTCATGGAAATGAGTGACATTTCTTAACATGTGTACATGGCACAAGAATAGAACAAGGTCTAGAACAGAACTTTGAAGATGACTAACAATTAAGGGGCAGATAAAGGAAGAGGTGAGAATGTGGTTAGAGAAGTCAAGGAAAGGACAAAGTAATAATGTCGAGTGCTGGTCAGATGTCAAAGAAGGATTGAGATATTGAATTTAACAACAAGAAAGTAGATCGTGACTTTGTTAAGAATAGTTGCAGCAAAATTATATGTAAGTACTTTACAATTGCTTTGGTGAATGAGTGAAGATGAAGTAGTGGATAAAGTAACATAGATAATTCTTTTTCATAAAAGAAGAAAGATGTGTCAGCTGAAAAACAGTCTGAAGGTGGAGATTTTTTGTTATGGTTGTTATTTATCTGTGTTTTAGAGTTGTTTTTTTTTTTTTCCCAGCATTGATTTTTAAATGCTGATGGGAAATAGAAGATGAAAAATAAATGCAACAGAAGGGATTATCGGCAGAGGACGGTCCTTTAGCTTGGAGCAGAGAATAGGACACATACGTGGAACAGAATGTGTGAACTAGAAATATAGAAACGTGGTCAGAATCTAAATTGATATCTTTATTTATAATTTCAAAAGGAACAATTCTGAATGATGGCAAGACAAGGCATGAGGAATGGGTCGTGGTGAAATGGAGTAGAAGTACATGTCTGGTGAGAAGAGATGAAAACCGTAATTGGTTAAGGCGAGAGACGGGTTTTAAAATGAGATTGGTCAAGTTGATGAAAGGTTGGATGGATTGGTAAGAAAGAGAATGACTGGGAAGTGACTAGTGAAGTGGACGTGAAGTATTCACATGGCTCACTACGGTGAATTTCAGAGGAGTACGTTTCATGAAAGGGTGTAGGAGTAAGGGTTTACACACAATGTCGGCGAGTGAGAAGGCTACCAACCCGAAGTTCTGATGCTGCAGTATAGGAGGTGTGCAGAAACGCTCAGCTTCAGCTTGAGGAGGTGGTTCTCTGGAGAGCCGTGCCTCAATTAAGGCAAAAAAATAGAATGTCCGTTGAATGAAGACATTAAGCACGTGGGGGAAGTTTGTGTACCACTGTGTGGGTCTGCACTGAGACTGGTAATGGAAACAAGATGATCTAAGACTCCTGGTTAGTTCTGCAATAATCAGTGTTCAAGAAACAAGTTGTAGTCTGACCTCTGCCCAACTCACTTTGAGACTATGTGTGTAGTATTCAAATGACCTTTGATTTAAAACTTCTTGAAGTTAAAACAATTGCACTATCTCGAGATATCTGTTGAAAAATCCAATCTATTTTTTAATGATAATGTTCTTTTAATGTTAAAATTTATTTTACAACAAAGTACAGATTCCTTATGCTGTATTGATTTTTAAATTCAAGGATTTGTTGTCTTTGTGTACATTTTTAAGTCTGTGGTTAGTGATGTCAAATTTTATATTAAAGCCTCATTTGTTTATGTTCATTTCTGTTTATTTTTAGATCCGCTTTCATTTTTTGTTGCCTTTCATTTTTATTTCTTTCCTGAGAAACAATATTGGTGATGGAGGATGGTAGTAATTACACAGTTACTTACTTCAATAAAGGCCGATTAAATGGTGACATGTTAGTAACATCAGTTATCTTTCGTGTGTGTTTTTGGTGTGTATAAAAGGAGAATTGGATTTTGTGAGCTTTTTTATTTCTCTCTGCTTGGTTTTCAGGGACCATGGCTAAACCTGCCGGATCGTTAGCCAGAAGCAGTAGCTTGTGTCGCTCTCGCCGCAGCATCGTGCCGTCCTCGCCACAGCCTCAGCGAGCTCAGCTTCCTCCCCATGCGCCTCACCTGCCACACCCTCGGCACCCCAGCCACCCCCAGCACACGCAGCACGCGTTGCCTTCCCCTGACCCAGACATCCTCTCAGTGTCCAGTTGTCCTGCTCTTTATCGAAACGAAGAGGAGGAGGAGGCCATTTATTTTTCTGCTGAAAAGCAATGGTACTGGCAGTGAATGAACTACATATGTTGGACTGGGTGTGGGGGTTGGGAGTGGGGGATAGGAGTGGTCTGTCATGTTAGTTTTCTGTTGCTGCGTAAGAAGTTACCGCGAACTTAGTGGCTTCAGACAACACCCATTTATTCACTCTCAGTTTTCATGGCAAAGACCAAGCTTGCTGTGACTGGGTTTTCTGCTCAGGGTCTCATGAGGCTAAAATCAAGGTATTGGCTGAGCTTTATTCTTACTGCCTTTATATGAGAAACAAAACCAGAGGGAATGGGCTGATGCTCTCCATGATCCCATGTAGCTCTCTCATTTGATTCTTTAGTCGACATCATCATCAAATATTTTCCATACATAATTGTTTCATCTACTAATGAAAGTACATTTTATGATCAACAAGTGATCATTATAGCCTATTCCTAAGGAGATAGTCCATGTTTTGTATTCTCATTGCAATTGGAGAATTTAAAGCAGCTGTGCTTAGTAGTACTTTATGACTAGCATTTTTTGTGTGTAACCTTTACAGTATAACTGCAGGCAGCAGCAGGATGGCTTTACTGACAAAACTAATGTCTGGCTTGTGGAGATGAGTAGGCGAATCTTAGAGCTCAGCTGCCCAAGAGAAGTTTTTGCATTGATGGAAATGTTCAGTCCTGATTTTAAATAGCGAGGTCTGAAATTCACAGCGAACTCATAAGTATGAGGAGAGTTTGGATTCAGGAAACATTTCCCCCTCTCTGTTTTCAGTCTCTTAAGTGTTGAACCAGCAGAATCCTTCCAAAATAACGACATTTTGTACTTAACTGGTCTTTTATGTTCGATGCATTATGCACACATATGTTCGTTTAAACTCATCTTGAGTTAAGCCTTCTTATACATGCATTAAACTCATATGAATTCAGTTACACGTCGCTGTGGGGAGAAAAGAGAAATAGAAAAATACCATAAATGGTATACATAATTAAGTTCAACATTCCAAAGAATATATGCTCTAGAAAAAGTGGGAGTTTTTTTCTAGCTGTACTGTACGTACATTCCAAATATTATGAAGAAGCAACACTTCAGAGTGTTATTTGTTTTGGAAATAGAACGTTGGAACTGGAAGTAATGTTAGCGATTAATCAAATTCTCTTCCTTGACCAGACAGAGAAATTGAAACCTGGTTAAACTAAGTGATTTGCCCAAGGCTGTGCAGCTGATTATGCAGGGCCGGGACAGTATTCCTAACCTAGATCAGTGTTCTTCTCACACATTATTTAGACGTGCGGACTAGTTTTTGGATTATTTTTAACTTAGCTTAGAATTATTTCACCTACAGAGAAGCCAAACATAACAAAATAGAAAGTAATAGAATTGTAACTTAGACAGCTTCCGGCGCGGCAAGCTGAACAGCTAGCTCCAGGGAACAGTGGTATATGCTATTTGACTAATGGACATCTGCTCCAAAAAGAAGCCCAGCAGGGAATCCCTACCAGTGACTGAATTTTGAGTCATTTCTTCCCATCTGAACTGCTTCTTGCCCTCTGTGAGCAGTAGCCATTTTCACATTTTAAAAGCATTTGAAAATTATGTAGCACATGTAACTGTGTTATATGAAAGCATTATTTAAGTCTTGATTTGCTCAAGGGATTTTCTTCCTTCTGAAAGCTTGTAGTGTAATAAAGACGATCTTCACATACATGTGTGAAGAAAGTGCAAGAAATGACTAAATGACATTCAGAAATCTAATATATATCTAAAATATGGAATTAACATAGAATACATGTCAAAAGTAATGAATATGCATATCAGCATGAATAATTATAATAATCATAGGTATTCCGAGGTGAGCAATCATTCAGTTCATTCATTCTAAGAAGGTGAATTTAGTCTGCTGTGTGCTATGCACTTGCTGATAACTCGAACTGCCAAGAGAAGTACGACCAGGTCCTGGCCTAGTTCCAGCTGATAGATGATGATCGTATCTGTTTTTGCCTTTCTCGTCTGTCTTCAGCTCTCTTCTCCCACCTTATTTCTTTTGCCAGTTACTTTTTAACTTCACTGTACTTTTTATTTTTTATTTTTTTATTTTTAATTTATTTAAATTAGTTTCAAGTATACAGTACATTGGTTAGACATCCATATAGTTCATAATATGATCCCGCCAATTGCTCCCTCCCTCCCCGATCCTCCAGCTAGCCAGTGTATTAATACTAACTGCATTCCCTATGCTTTGTTACCCATCCCTGTGACCATCCATCAGCTACTAACTTGTACTTATTTAACCCTTCATCCCATCCTCCCAGCCCCCAAACCCCCCTCCGCTCTGTCACCAAATTGTCCACTATGTTTGTGATTCTGTTTTTGATTAGTTTGTTCTTTTTGTTTCTTAGATTCCACATATAAGTGAAATCATATGGTATTTATCTTTCTCTGTCTGACTTATTTCACTCAGTGTAATAACCTCTAGGTCCATCCATGTCATTGCAACTGGTAGGATTTCATTTTTTTGAATGGCTGAGTAATATTCCATTGTATATATGAACCATAATTTCTTTATCCAACCGTCTGTTGATGGGCATTTAGATTGCTTTCATATCTTAGCTATTGTAAATTGCGCTGCCATGAATATTGGGGTGCATAGATCTTTACGAATTATTATTTTGATTTTCTTTGGATAAATACCCAAGAAGTGCAATTTCTGGGTCAAAAGATATATCCATTTTTTGAGAAACCGCCATACTGTTTTCCATAATGGCTGTACCAGTTTGCAGTCCCACCAACAATGTATGCGGGTCCCCTTTTCTCTGCATCCTCACCAACACTTGTTTTTGATTTATTGATGATAGCCATTCTGACAGGTGTCAGGTGATATCTCATTGTGGTTTTAATTTGCATTTCTCTGATGGTTAGCAACCTTGAGCGTCTTTTCATATGTCTATTAGCCAACTGTATTTCCTCTTTGGAGAAGTATCTGTTCAGATCTTCTGCCCATTTTTTAATTGGATTGTTTGTTTGTTTTTTTTGTTGAGTTGTATAAGTTCTTTATATATTTTGTACTTTTTAGTTAAAAAAATTTTTTTTCATAGAGTGAACAATATTTGTCAGGTGCAGTACAAACAAAACAAGATATGATCCCTGTTCTTCAAGATTTCTTTCTTCCCTTCCCCTTCCTTTTTTCCTTCCCCTCTTCCCTCCATTTATTTATTACATATTTATTGAGTATCCACTGTGAGCTTGCCACTATTCCAGTGCAGAAAATACAGACGTTAATAAGACTCCCTGTCCTTTCTTCTAGGTAAACTATAAACAAGTTAATAAAAAACATCATTTTAGGTAGTGTAAGTGCTGGGATGCTAAACAAAGATAGATAAAAGGGAAAAAACCCCGCTGATTTAGGTGGGGTGGTTAGGGGTGGCATCTCTGGAGAGAGCATTTGAGCAACGACCTAAATGACACGGAGACATAAGCCATGTAGAGATGGAGGGGAAGAGATTGTGAAGCAGAGGAAACAGCAAGTGCTAAAGCCCCAAGTGAGTCACCAGATTGGCACCTAAGAGGGACCAGGAGGGGACAGTGGTAGGACAAGGCAGAAGTGGTTGTGCTCCCGTGCAGTGGGAGGGACAGCCATGGACCTGATCACACAGGGCTTTGTGATTTCGGCACAGACTGCATTTTAGCCTGAGTATGAGAGGGAGCGTTGTAAATTCTGAGAAGGGGAGTTCGCTGTGATTGAGTTTTTAAAAGCCACTTTAAAGGCTGTATAGAGAAGTAATAAGAGGGAGGAACAAGAACAGAAGCAGGGAGACCAGTTAGGAAGCTGTTGCTGTCACTGAGGTGCCGTGGTGGTGGGTCAAGAGGATGGATGGTAGCAGTGGGCGTGAGAAGTGGGACTCCAGGTCTACTTTGAAGGAACAGCTGGTAGCATTTACTATGTGTTGGCTTTGGTGTTGTGAACTTTGTTTTTCCACTTCTCTTTATTTCTCTTCTCTTACTGCGGAGAAAGGGAGGAATATCACAAAGGAATAAACCAGTGAGAATTTATCGAATGTCTCTTTCTTAAAAAATAGCATTATATCATTGCCTTTCACCGCCCATTCATTTCTCTACCCTATTATACCTCGAGTCCCTTCCCCCTTTTTTTAAATTTAGGAAAACTTACGTTTTCACTTAGTATATTTCTTCCTTTCTTCCTTAAAAAGCTATATGTCATCAATTTAATGACTTAAAAAATCAAGGGGAGAAGCAGTGACTAAAATTCATGTTTTCAAATATATAATGTCAACTGTGATTTAGGAAGAAAAATACTATTGAGACAAAACACAAAAGTTACTGAAATAATAAAAATCTGTAAAATTTAAACATTTTCGTTTTCTCTGACAATTGAAGAAGGTATAACTTAATGTTTCTTTGATTAGAAGATTTCATTATTAGTTTATGTTAAAAATTAAACACTAAATTTGATGTTATATTTTTTAAAGTTGTAATTTTCTAATTTTGTTGAAGTGGGTATAAATTTTAGCATTTCCCCTTTTTACATATTGATAACCGAAATGATGAAAGTTGTTTTAATTAGAATTAGAGTATCTACTTGTACTCTTAAAGTATTGATTTAAAATTTTACCTTTGCCTCTGCCTCATCCAGGGAAGTGCCAGACACAGCTTCAGAATGTGACTCCTTAAATTCTTCCATTGGAAGGAAACAGTCTCCTCCTTCAAGCCTTGAGATATACCAAACATTGTCTCCTCGAAAGATATCAAGAGATGAGCTCTCTCTAGAAGATTCCTCCAGAGGAGATTCGCCTGTCACTGCAGATCTCTCTCGGGGCTCTCCTGATTGTGGAGGTCTGACGGAAACTAAGAGCATGATCTTCAGTCCTGCAAGCAAAGTGTACAATGGCATCTTGGAGAAGTCCTGTAGCATGAACCAGCTTTCTAGCGGGATCCCGGTGCCTAAGCCTCGCCACACGTCCTGTTCCTCAGCTGGCAGCAACAGTAAACGGGTTCAGGAAGCCCCACATGTTGCCAGGATAAGCAGCATCCCACACGACCTTTGTCATAATGGAGAGAAAAGCAAAAAGCCATCGAAAATCAAAAGCCTTTTTAAGAAGAAATCTAAATGAACTGGCTGACTTGATGGAGTTCCATCCAAGTGGCATCTCTAAACTTTTACCCGCCCTCCCATCTTCCAGTCTCTTTTTTTTTGTTTGTTTAATTTTAGGAATGTAACTCCATTGGGGCTTTCCAGACTGGATGCCATAGTGAAATGTCCTAAGGGCAACTGTCTGCTGTCTGCTTATTTAAATGACTACATAATCAATTGGTCAAGCCAGTTATTACTGAAAAATCATTAAGAGATGAGACAGTTTACAGTCCTTTCTGCCTATTTATTTCTGCTTTGTTATTAGTGATGTATATACAACGTTTTGTTGAAAGCCACTATGGACTTACAAGCTTTAATGGACTAGTAAGCCAGCATGGGCTTGCAAAAATTTCTTGTTTACCAGAGCATCTTCTTATCTTTCCACAGAGCTATTTACATCCTGGACTAAATAAAAGAAGTAAAACTAATTGCACTACTGTTTTCCAGACTGGAAAAAAAATTCTGCAAGTGAAACTGTATAAAGTTTATAAAATGTCTGAATAGGGGACTGTTTTCACTTTTAGATCAAATGGGTTTTTAAGTAGAACCTAGGGTTTCTAATTGACCTGATTTCTGGAAATGAAAACCCACGCTTTTATTAGGGGAAGCTTCTTTAAATGCATTTAATATTATAAAGTTCCAAGTCCTGCTGTAAAGATCATGTCGTTTTGTTTTTTCCCAGGGCTTTCACTGTGATTTACTGCACCGCAGGCTGTATGATAAATATCAGTAATTAGAAGAGAGAAAGTTCTTGATTCCTTACGCAAGTGGAAGTTAAAACTTGATCAGAGGACTTAAAACATTCACAAGCTTAAACTAAGGTGTGGGGATGTCGGGATTCAGACACTTGTTTACAGACTTTAACTGCAAAGGATTTATGGTTTGTGAAAAAATTTGTACTGTGGAAAAGATAATAAATTGGAGATATTATTGTGTGGGGCTGTGCTGAGTTTTGTTGAAACACTCCACTAAAAAACACTACATGTTTTCTGGAGAGCTATGTAAGCTGTCTTGTTGCTTAATTGCAATATAAGATACAGTGATGTTTTGGAAGTACATTGTCAACAAATTTCTTTCTATTTTATATTGTTTGTCATATTTTTATGTAGTTCGAAATGTTTAAATGTTCTAATATCAAGATTAACAAATATAAATTTATGGTGCATTTAGATTGTGTTGTATTAATTTGTAGTTTTGGGGTTAATTAAACTGATAGGTTGTTATAAGGGCAGTTTTTACTGTGAAGATGGTTACATAGAGCAACAAAGTACTCTAATATCTGGGAAGTTTTACATAAACAACTTCTTTTAAAAATTCAGTCATAAATAATCTGGATAATGCAGTGTGGATGGATGTTTGGGTGAACAACCGATGCATATTCGCTGGAATGGTTTTTTAGCATCATGCCCAAAGTACACAACATCCAACCCAGTCCTGTTTGGATGAAAATGCAGATTGGTAAACAGGAAATTTATTTGAGATTTTCTCCAAAGAAACAATGTATTAACAGTATGAACAGTTTCCTGAATTCTCTTGTAAATTATGATTGTTTATTCTTTTTTAATACTCTTGTTAAAAACTGAAGGTCTTGAATGATATTTATATGCACAGATATTTATGTTTTGAATAGTGCTATAAGGGCAAAAATTGATTGACTGAAATGAACATAGAATTTTAGACCAGCGGTCCCCAACCTTTGTGGTCCCCAACCTTTGTGGTATGAGGAACCGGTACTCCTATGAGAATCCTTTATGGTCTGAGGTGGAGCTGAGGCGGTAATGCTAGCGCTGGGGAGCGGCTGCAAATACAGACAAAGCATCACAGGCTCGTCCCCGTTCACCTCCTGCTGTGTGGCCCGGTTCCTAGCAGGCTATGGACCAGTGCCGGTCCCCAGCCTGGGGGTTTGGGGACCCATATTTTAGACTAATTATAAGGTGAGAAAATCTGAAAGGTCAATCGCTGAGGAACATACGCTCTTAAAGCTGTTTACAAAGGGGAAAAGTTGTGTGTAAAGAATTGAAAAGCGTCTGGAAAGTTTCTTCAAAGTGAAGGGACTACCTTATCTTTTTCCTCCTTACTACCAGACAGAAGTTCTTCCCTTTGAAAACTGCAGAAGGGATGAGAACTTTATAGGTTGCTGGATAGAAAAGGTAAAAGCCCCTGGAGCATGGATGAAGCTGGGAGGAGGAATGGCTGTAGGAGCTCCAGCAAGCCTGCTGTTTGTCTAAGGTTAGAAGGAAATTCTGGATCGGAACCACCCAATGCTGGAACTTGTGGTGGGGTGTGGGTGAGGCTGGCCTGAGTACAGTGTGTGCCGTCTTAAGTCAGGGGATGCATTGTTTGTGCTAAGTTTCACACACTCATTTATAAACATTCAACCAAGGGATACTTACGGCTTTATGTTTCTTATAATATTTACTTTGCATTAGTACAATGCTCTGTATTTGTAAATTCAACAGAAAATAATTGAGTCTTGGAAAACCATGTAATTTTTGTATTACATCATTTACATGTGAAGAATTGGGTGTTAATATAACTTTTTTAAATTATCCATTTGTTATCCTATTTTACCCTTATAAAACCATGGTGTTTTCCTGATTTTTAAAGCAATACCTTCCTTACTATAAAAAACAATTCATGATAGAAAAGTATAAAGAAGAAAAACAACAAGTAGGTCAAATTCTACTGCTTATATACTTGCTTTTAGTATTTTGGTATGTTTCCTGCTAGATCATTTTTCTTTATATTGATACTGTAATTTATATCAGGCTTTTTCATTTAATATAAGCATTCATTTCTCTTAATATCATCAAGAACTCCTCATGAACATTTTAATGACTATATTATGTCATTGTATGGATTAGCTATAATCTCTTTAATCATCCTTTTATTAGTAGACTGTGTCTGAATTTTCTGGTATGTGAACTAATAGCATTTAACGTTTATTGAACGCTCTATGTGCCAGGCACTGTTCTAAACTCATTAATAGATATTACCTTCTATGGTAGGTACTTTTTTCCTTTGCTTTTTAAAATCGTTTTACCGATGAGGAAACAGCCCAGAAAATTAATAATTTACTGAAGGCCACATAGTAAGTGGTAGAACCATGTGGTTAATTTCTAAGTTATGTCACATAAATTCTAGTCAACATTTTGATTCCTTATGATACATATTTTTAGAAATGTATAGAAAAGCATATAGATTTTTAGTTTATAAGTAAATATATATCTATGTACATACAGAGTCTCACACATATACCTTGAGTATAATTTTATACTCACCCAGTAAATTGAGTGTATGAGTGCCCCTTTACTAATACCATCATTTTTGAACTACCAATTGGTTAAAACTTTGCTGATATAATAGGTAAATACATCTGCTATAGTTGGAAAGTTTTTCATGTTTCATATTTTCCATTTTAGTGAATTGTCTGTGACTTTTGCCCATTGAGTTATTGGGGTCCTCGTGTTTTTCTAAGTCTTACACAGTCTTTCAAATGTAGCTATTCTTGTATTCGTTATTTACCAACTAAAACTCATTTTTTAAAAACATATATATATATTTTATTTAAAAATATCAGTGAAGGAAAACCTAGATTTACATTTTAGTCTTATTTATCTCTTATTTTTAGGTCTTGAATGTGTAGATTTTCCTCAAATAATTACAGATAAGAGTCAGTACAGAATCTACTTAATTCATTTAACAAATGTTTAATAATCTATCATGTATCACATCATGATAAGCTCTGGAAGTGTAGAGACTAATGTGACAGGTACCTGCCCTAAACGAACTAATAAGATATAGAGAGCAAACAAACATCCTTGTAATAAGGACAGTGATAGAAATGTAAACCAGATAAATGTTGGGGAGATGGGAGCTAATGGGGAGAGGGGTTGTGTAGCTCAAAAGTATTTATTAAATTAAGGATAATTTAAAGGTGCTAATTTGCTGAAGATGTGGAGAGATTTGCTATGGCTGAAACAGAGTAGGCCCAGGAGCAAGTTAGTTTTGGGGCTCCTACTAACTAGTAGTCTTGTTGAGGCAAATGAACTTGCAGTTCCTAGTTCCAGCCAAACACTTTGTAATAGCTGTGTGGGTGCTTGTTCGAAGTTGCTTACTGGAGAGAAACAGCATTTGAGCAATCTCAAATAAGCCCTCATAATACTGATCAAAGACTGTCCTTTCCCGCATCCCTAGCCCTAAAACAGAATAGTCTCTGTTGAAAGATACTCTCCTTCAGATTTGTCCAGGCCAGCCTGTTCCTATCTTGAATCAGTTGTTGTCAATGGGCTTCAGGCCAAGTTTCAGGAGTTTATCTTGTCCTGTGATTGGGATTTCTCGAAGTTACCTACATGTCTCCAAAGTGGCCTTTAAAGGGGCCTCTCTATGGCACTGTTTGCTGTAGGCCCAGAAGGGACACTGTAGAGGGGACCTCGGTCCAGACCTTGGCTTCTTACCAATGTGAAGGGATTGAGACAGAATGCCCAGGGTCCTTTTGTAAGTTACAGAGTTTCGACTGCCAGATTCTCCGTTATCTTGATGTTTCAGTTTTTACTGTATGTGTTGTAATGTCTTCATAAGCCTCGAAAAGTGAGAGAGCAAGCGAGCAATGAGCTCAAGGTAAGGCAAGTGGTTCACTTCTACCTTGTGAGAGAAACTCTTCAAGTGTGTCCCAGGGAGTCACAGTGGCTCAGCCATTCCAAGTCTGCAGTCCTTGAAGCGATGGCAGTGCTTCTGCTTCCACTCCCCACAGTGTTCTGGCAAGCTCTAGTTCCCTGTGAAAGCAGGACTTTTACAATATGGCAGCCATCCCAGTGCTGCATTTCCATTAAGAATATTTTGTGTTTATGTATTAATTCCCACCTGTTTAGTAGAAGCATCTTAGTCCTAAAATATCCACGTGTGAGTATGCCAACTCTTAAAATACTACAGACCTGCAGTTCTGGGAGTGATGGTACTTTTAGGGATTTTAGGGAGATCAAAGGGTACCACCACTTAGGAAGTGGAAAAGATTTCTAAAATAAGAATGTGGCTTTTATGTTCTGTTTTTGAAATAACCAGCTATTCAAGTTTTATCCTCGAAAAAGCTTTCTATTAACACTCGAGATGTGCATCTGTAGCTAAAAGAAAGGGAGTTTGAGGGGGAATAAAATGAAGTCTGGATGCAACAGTGAACTACTTCCTGTGCCAGAGGTTGCCTTTGACCTTCAAAGTGAAGGTAAGAAAACAAACCTGGAAATATGACTAGGCATGGGACCTTGGGAAAGGAGGGGACGTAGGGAGGGAAAAGGTGCATTTGTTGTCAAATGTGTCACTAAATCTTGTCCATTTAATCCCTGAGTCTCTGGGCTAATGCCTCTCCCTGTTGCCCGGGGCCTTTCCTTCTTCATTTTTCATTTTATCAACTTCAACAAGCTAATTGAACCCAGGCTCACCCTCTTTCACTCTCTTGTTGGTGAGCTTTCTTAGCCACATGCTGCTTTCCTCTGATTAAAATATTTTTATGCCTTTCCATTGCCCGTAGGATAAGACATAAACCTAACAGCGACTAGCAAAAAGACCACGATGTGGCCTGGTGGCTTGCCATTATGGATGGAACCAGTTGCACAGTACTTAACGCAGCTCCCGAAAGAGCCTGGGCTGCTCCGCTCCCCCACCCCCACACCCCACCCCCTGCCTGCCCTGGCTGAGGCTTTTCCCTGGAATGTCCTCTCCGTCCTGGGCCACTAACTCTACACCTTTAACTCAGCTTGGGTATCTCTAGGAAGCCTTCTGTACACGCCCCAAACAGTGCATACCACTTCTGTGAAAGTCCAGAACTTTGTGTTTCTGACGCATTTGTCACATCATATTACAACGACCTTTAAGCTGCAGATGGTTAAGTTTAATGATCAGGAAACAGACTGTGACCCAATGCAAGTGAGCGTTGTATGCTGTCTTTCCATCGTCTTATATGGAGGCTCCAGGGAAGGAAGGGACCACAATGGCACGGAATAACTAATATGCTGCCTTCGAGAAACCTTCGGAAGAGCTGGACTCTGAGTGACGAGTGTGTTCGGAATAGGCCTAACGGGGGAACCGGATTATTTCCTCTCAGGCTCCATCGAGGCGTTTGCTCTGTACAGTGACGTAGCCTCTCCAGGCCTGGTGCTCTCCTTCCTCTCCTGAGCCCAGCATTTAATGGTTATACTACATATCTGGCAATTAATGTGGTTTTTGTATTAATAGATCTTATTCTTTCAGTACTTGTATAGTGGGAACCTGTGATGTGCTGAATGCAGGACTTAACGACAATAAGATAAACATAGTCCTTACTATAACCTGCCTTGTTAAACCTCTAAACAATTATTTAGATTACTACACTTGTTATTAGTGCTAAGAAGGAAAGGTTCACGGGGCTATGCGATTATTTAATGGAGGCCTAACCTCACTTGAAGGTGAGGTGGGGCCTGGCTGAGGAAGTGACATTTGCACTTAACCCCGTGGCGTCAGTAGGAAGCAGGAGGAGAGTGGGCTTCCACTGGCCCGGGCAGTGGTGGTAACGTGCGCAAAGGCTGCGGGAGGGAGAGACGGCAAGTTCAGGAGACTGAACAGAGGCGGAGGCGGAGGCGAGTACGTGGCCGGAGCGGGGAGCGAGCGGAAGGGGCAGGACTGCAGCGCCTCGCAGGCCGGAGCTAAGACCTTGGACTTGATCCTGAGATCAACGGGAAATCATCGAAAGCGTTAAGCATGGGAAAAAGGATTCTCTTATTATATATGTTGCTTCCAGATGGCTTGAGAGATAAATACATTGGTTTATATATTTACAGATTCCCTTTTACCGTCAGCACTAAGTTATTCAGTAAATATTTAGCAACTTGGTTTCCAAACGGAAGACAAGTATAAAGGAGAGAATGAGTAGGGTCTTTCAGGAGACTAGTAAGGACCCCCGAGAGACGTGGGGAGCAGAGGAAAGTAAAGTTAGAGGGGTGCTTACCACCTTGACTTAGAGGCTTTGTATCAGTCACCTACCGCTGCCGTAAGCAAACATCACAGACTGGGGGGACTTCAACGAAAGAAACCTAATTACCGCCCAGTTTTGGAGGCTGGAAGTTGAGATCAAGGGCTCAGGCTGATCTGGCGCTGGTGACAGCCCTCTTTCTGGCTTGCAGACAGCTGCCTTCTTGCCGTGTCCTCATATGGAGGGCTTGCGTGTACGAGTGTGTGTGCGTTGGGGGGGTTGGTAGAGCGAGGGAGCGAGCAGGCACGAGTGTGTTCCAGTCCTATCGGATTAGGAAGACCTTACGGTCTCGTTTAACCGTCATTGCCGCCTTGGAGTCCCTGTCTCCAAATCCAGTCACACTGGGGGTTACAGCGTCAACATGAACTTGTGGGGACGCAATTCAACTTATAACAAGTTTCACACTGCGAGACCACTGGAGAGGCGGTTCTCAACCAGGGCGTAAGTCAGCAGCACGAGGGGAGCCTTCTCAAAGTCGACCCTTAAGCGACCTGACTTGGGAGTTTCTGTTTTGTTTAATTTTAGGCTAGGGACTCAGGATATACAGTTTTCAAAAATCTTTCTGATTATGATTCTGATTGTATCGGTGAACACACGCTATCTCTGCATTTTATTCCTAGCCTGTAAACCAAGAGACTCCCCTTCCTTCCCCTCTCCTCCCCTCCTGTCCATTTGGGAAATATTTCATTCCTCCTTCCTACTTTCTCTGAGACTTTATTTTTTTTTTTAACGATGAGAGAAATTTGGGAAAACCCAACATTTTCTAGGCCTGCACAGGAAAAGCAGCTGGCCTTTTACTCTCTTGTCCTCTGTAGCACTTGTCCTGCGGTGACTGATGGGTTGTTTGTTAAACAAACCATAATCTTCCATAGAGTTGGCTGGATGGGTGCCAAGTACACCTAACTTTCCCACAAGTGAATTGCAAAGGCCTAGACCTTCGGTTTTAACAGGATTACATTTAGCTGCAAGTCACAGCTCACACAACTAAGCAGTGGCTCAAAAAATTAGGGGTTTCTTTTTCCTCATGTGACTGGACGCCCAAAGGGAGGCATTCCAGGGGTTGTTCAGTGGCTCCGTGAAGCCATCAGCAACTAGGCTTCTCCACTTACCCTTCCTGAGTTGCCAGATGGCCCAAGATAACTGCTACCTCTGGTGTCCCATTCGCATGGCAGGCAGAAAGAGGGCCTAAAGCAAAATGGCATGTGCCAGTTAACGCGATAGCCTGACAAAGAGCTTTTCAAGAAGTCTCACCCAGCAACCTGCTTTTACAGCTCATCAGCCAGAGCCATGCACAGAGCCATCCTCAGCTAGAGAAGCTCGGAGATAGAATAGTTTAGTACTTTATCTACCTACCTACCTACCTACCCACCCACCCACCTATCTATCCATCTAATCTACCTATCTCTCTATTTTTGGTATGCTGCTGCCCTTAATTCTACCGATAAGAAGAGGGGGTGGATTTCGAGTAAAGACAAACATCTGCCAGAGGACAAGCTGAATTCTCATGTCTAGCTTTACCCGAGAACTCTGTTCTTCTCGGTGTGTGTGTGTGTGTGTGTGTGTGTGTGTGTGTGTGTGTGTGTTTAGGGAGTGTCATTGGATATTTGCTTGACCTCAAGATAAAATTTAAACTTTTTGACTTTCTACCATGTGCCAAGAACCATTCTAGATGCTAGAATACAACAGTTAAAAAAAAATAAAAGGCCCCATCCTCGTGGGGTTTACATTCTAGTGGGGAATACAGCAAACAAATGAGTTGTGTGACGTGTTCGATGAAGGCACGGCTGCGGTGGCGGGTGGCAGCCTTCGGCTGAGTGCCAGGGAAGACCAGCATTAAGAAGATGACACAGGAGGAAAGACCCGGAGGAAGTGATGGAAGGAGACGAGCAGACACCTGGAAAGGAGCAGACACCTGAGGCCGGGCATCAGCAACAACGGGTGCAAAACCCCGGCTGCTTCTCCGTATTTCCCAGGTATGTTTGTTTTATGGATTCTCAATATTTTTTATCTTAATTTCATCATGCGGACATCGGTACGTAAGAATTGCTACCTATAGAAAGATAACTCTAGAAGGACCTGCACCTTTGGAAAAAACAAGGTGCCTGAATGTATATCTTTTTTATTTTTTAATTTTATTACATTTATTGGGGTGACATTGGTTGATAAAATTATATAGGTTTCAAGTGTACAGTTCTGTAATACATCTTCTGTACATTGCATTGTGTGTTCACCACCAGAAGTCAGATCTCCTTCTGTCGCCGTGTATTTGACCCACTTTATCCTTTTCTCCCTCCTTTCCCACCCGCCTTCCCCTCTGGTAACCCCCATACTGCTGTCTGTGTCTATGAGTTTTTATTTATTGTTTTTGTTAGTCTTGTTCGTAGCTTTCGTTTTTATATCTTGAAAAATCGTGAAGCACCTTTTGCCACTTCTCTCCCTCTCCTAATTCTGTGTGTGTGTTTGTTTTGTTTCCATATTCTTCAAGGAACTATATGCTGTAGTAATTATGAAAATGTACTTCGGAGTCTTGATAGCTCTGAGCACAAGCCCTGACATTTCCTGCCTGTGATAGAGGGCAAATATACTTACCCTCTTCGAGCCTATGTACTCAACTCAGTTGGGATGCTGATGCCTCCATTATTGTCATATTAAATGAAATGGTATGTATGAAGCACCTATCACAGTGCTGGATACCTATGCAGTATCTCCTCGTTACTGTGTTTTTAGTATCTGTCTTTCCATGGCTTTTTGGTTTTGTTTTGTTTGTTTTATATTGTGATACGGGCTCAGATCTTCATTATCTTAAAAGAAAAAGCAAAATCCTTAATTCTCTCTAGCTTTCATATCTTACCGAAGCATCTATATATATATTTAAGTGAGTCTCTGTCAAAGATTTATTAAACTCATTAACGAAGGACTCAGCAGAGTGGTGAAGCCGGTTCAAAGAAAATTTAAAAGATGAAGTATGTAAAGTCATTGAAAGGATCCTGGAATAAGCTTGCTAAATTATGTATCAAATAAACCATAACTTGTGGGTTATACTATTTTCATTTGCATCTCTCCAGGGACAAATTTCATTTTCATTTTTATGGAACAAGAATAACTTACATGTCTATCTGTTTTCTGTGCTTTAACTTCTACCCTTACAGAATTGAAAAATATCCTAAATAGTAAGTAGCAAGTGAAATAAAGGTGCAGACACCTAGAGAATCAGAATAACTGCTAGACGGCACTCAACACAGCACTGAAACACCAGGCAGAAACCCTTTGCTTTTTTTCCAGGTTTAAGACACTTTTCTTAATAGCCAGCCATCCTCTTTGATCATAAAAATTCCTGAAGATTATTCCTAATCACAAAAGCTAGTCTTATTTTATTTTGTTCCGATTTATCAGCACTGGTGCAGAAGTGTCCATTAAATATACCAATTTCCTGGAAATATGGCGAGCCAACCTAGTGCCACATGGTATCAAGCAACCACAAAGGCCAAAAGATTAACCTCTGTTTGGAGAACGTACGTGAAATCTAGTATTGTCTTTTCAGTAAGCCGGAGAAGTTTTTGTTGCTCTAATTTTCACTCCTGTTTTCAGACTAGAAAACCAAACCCAAGAAAATCATTTCTACCAGTTTTGCCCAGAGTACCTATAAACGTGAATGAATTTCTCTCCCACTGTGAGGTTCCCTGAATCTGCTAAAATACCTGGCCTACTAGGAAACGATTCTCTTCTCCACCTCATATTTTTGGACCCAAAAGCCATAGGACAGGTGCCAGAATGGGCTTCCACATATGAAGGAAGCACAGCTCCTGTTCCCCAACAGAACGTGTCTCATACCTGATTAAATGAGAGTTGTTTTCATATGATTCTTTAAGTATAGCTTTGGTTATACAACTGATTTTTTTCTAACTATATCCTGTTTAAAAAGAAAAACAACTTATCGACCCCTTGAAAAACTACCTTTCTTTTAAAAGCAGAGACAGTAAAAAGCATTCGTTTCTAAATTTTGAGGTGTCAGTGAGAACAAAACACTTATTTCAATAACGTTTCATTTCAGTTTGCAAAAAGCATAGTCGAAAAACGGGGATCAGCAAACTTTGTCTATAAAGGACCAGATAGTCAATGTTTTAGCTTTGTGGGCCATGGGTCTCTACTGTGAGATCTGTGGCCCAACCTGCATTGTAGTGTGAAAGAAGTCATAGACACACCGTGTACACACTGGTCATGTTATGGACTAGCTTTGACATGTGGTGAGCTGGGTTTGGCCCATGTATCATAGTTTGCTCACTATGTATCATAGTTTGCTAGTTTAAAATAAGGTTAATAAATTGATCAAAAAGAAGATGCCCATAAGAAAATAGAACATTAAAAATAATGCCAATATAGAATAAGTAGATAAATAATATCCCAGTACAAATAGCCACAACTGTATTCACCTTATCGGTTCATTGAGTCCCATATAATTAACACATTTGTTGCACTGGATGTTGATCGTGTCTGCAGTCTGCGTTTTACAAAGTGGCTGCTTCTGAACTCAAAAAGAGTCCTGGAAACCCTGACTCAGTCCCCTGCTGCAATCTGCAGTTGTCTATGTGGTGTCAGCTTAAAGTCTGTACGCATGAGTCTATTACTTAAATTGTCACTACGTAAGGATACCTTGTCCTTTTCACGGAGGTTCTGAGGAGGCCTGTTTTTGCTAAACACCTACTTTTTAGCCTGTTGCATATAGCAAAGTCCTCAGGAAAAGCCAGAAGTTGATGGTGAGAGCGAATGGTGGTGGTACTTTTTAAAAATACAGTCACCAACAATATTAGAATGGAGGAGAGCAAAATCATCTGTAAGGATGATGTAATGAATAAGTATTTTATAAGATTTGGATCAGTGCTGTTCCTGAGGGTAAGACCATTTTACAGACACTGAGGACATTGACAGCTCTTTGGGACCTTCCTAAAATGTTCAACCTCAGAGGGAAAATTACCCCAGGGAAGGCTGAGCTCCTCTGTTCACTCGACATCTTTCCATTTAGCTCTTGGGTAGCTCTCACCTTTAGTTTTACCCTTGCCTCCATCTTTTGTCCTTTTCATTCATCATTTCTGTTTTTTTTTTTTAATCTCTCTTGATTTAATTCCAAGTGTCATACACTAACAAGCTGTATTTTTTAGAAATTTTGCTCATCTTCATCCTCTGCTCCTTGTGCATCTCTACTCATAGGTCTCAGAATTATTGAAAACTCAACCCTTTTAAGATGGAACTTATTGGAACATCCATTCTGGCCCTGATAAAGCAACTGATCTGCCATAAGCAAATATAAAGCATGTTAATATGTATGAGGAAATTAGTTTCAGTCATTGAAAAATGAGTAATGCTAGACTATGTTTTTTGATAGAAGGGAAACACATAGAGTGAACCACAGTCACCCAGTTTTCTGCCTGGGGCACATTTTGGACTTCAGTGTGGTGTGATGGAGCCTACGGGTTTCTTATGGGTCCTTAGCTGAGAGCTGGTCTGTATATAAAGAGAAGCCAGAGCGAGGCTTCATGGGGCTTAGGAGAGAATGGCTGCTGATGGGCTAGCAGTTGTACAGCGCCGTGAGACACTGAAGTTTGGCCAATCCAGAATGAGCTGTCTTTAATGAACACTGTAGGCATTCAGGTGAGACCTCACAAGGCCACATGCTAGGAGTAAGTACCATGCCTTAGGCAGGAGTTGGGAAGCAATGGCCAGAGTTGGCTTGTGACCTGTTTTCGTATGTCCTATGAGCTAAGAATGATTTGCACATTATTTAAAGGGTGTGAAAAAGCAGCATCGGCAGCAGGAGGAGACAGAGGAAGAGGCAGAGGGAGAGATAGAGGAGGAAAGGAAGACAGAGGCCGCATACCGCTCACAAAGGCTGAGATATTTACTCCCTGGTTTTTTACAGACAATATTTGCAAACTCTTGCAACAGAGTAAAGGCAATGACCTTTAATGAAGACTAAATGAGAAATGGAATCACCCTAACGAGAATAAAACCAAGCCAGAGTAAGAAAAATTGTCAATAATTAGCTTCTTTGCAGAACAAAACTAACCATCTTTAAAGAAAACAACATAATCCCGACTCATTATATCACCATAATATCCAGCACACACTAGAAAGTTGCTAGACATGTGAGGATTAGGATCGTGTTACCTGTGATCAAGGGAACAAACACCAGTCAATAAAAACGGATTTTGATATGACTCAGATGTGGTACTTAGCAGGCTGGGATGTTAAAACTGGCATTATAAATACGTTCAGCGACTAAAAGGGAAAAATGGGCAGAATAATTTAAGTAATGCAAGGTCTCAATGGGGAAATGGGCACTAAAAAAGAACCAGATGGAAACTTTAAAACTGAGAGGTATGATATTGGAAATGGAAAATTCACTGGACAAATTCAACAGCAGAAGGGAGACACAAGGACAAACAAGAAAGATTGGAAAAATAGAAAACAAATACGAGATAGTAGAATCAGCCCAATCACATTAATTACTTAAAGTGAACTGACTAAACTTTTTGTTTAAGGGGTAGAGACTGTCTGATTGGATAAAAATGTAAGACTCAACACATGCTATCTTATAAACGATGCAATTTAAATATACATGTATTTCGAATGTAAAAAAATTTATATATATAGTGAAATAGTAAGTGTAAGAAAGCTGCTGTGTCTATTTCAATTTCACACAAAATAAACTACAAAGCAAAGACATATAAATAAGGACATTTCATAATGAAGGCACAGGAATCCTAACTCTGTGTATGCACATGGTAATAGAGCTTTAAAGCACATGGAACAAAAAACTCACGGAATTGAAGCAAGAACTAGACGAATCCACAGTTATAACTGGAGATTTTAACACCATGTTTTTATAAACTGATGAAGCAGGAAGACAAAGAAAAAGGCGAGAGGAGGCACATCCCCTTCACTTCACTGTCCACTTATGCCCCTGTGATGCTTCTTCCTGGTCTCTCCCATACATATATTCGAAATGTCCTTTACCCCTCTGTTTATCAAAAGTATGTGGAATCAGCTAAACAAATTATGAAACATATGCCATGGTTCTCTTTGTGACAGCATAAATCTGCGATTATTTAATCAAGAGGGAAAACAGAATGTTCAGCACCTTGGTGCAGTCGGTCAGCTGAAGAGTGCGAATGAATTACCATGTCCCAGCTTGCCTGGTGTTTTGCTCGCTACCTGCAAAAATTTATTTGCTCAATAAGGACACAGGCAGAGCTTGGCATCGCTTTGTATATAAATTTTTTATTCTTTTTTGGTTATTTGATATCGTGGCCCTAGTTAATATTTTTAACTTGTTCATTGCAGTTATTTGAAAACAATATCAGAACAAAACCCCCTGTTTTTTTCTTTGCTCCTTGTTTCCTCTGCCTTTGGCATTTTTTCCTAAGCTTTCTTCTCCTTCCTTTCTTTCTCATCATGTCTTCCATCACCTGGTTCACAGTTTTTGGGGGGAGATTTCTCAGATGTAAACAGGATTAGGAGAAAGGACCGGCCTAACACACTAATGATTCAGCATTATTGACACTTTTATATGTGTGACAAGCTGTGCAAATAGCTTATTGCATTTGCATGTCGAAGACTGAACATTTCATGAAGATCTATACTGCAGAAATCTATGAATGACAGAGTGGGTAGCTAAAGCTAATGTTATGTTAGAACCTTGTCTTCCTACTTGACTAGATTGGCATTTCTGGGTATGGCACAAGTTCTCACTTTATGAATATCCAAGCTGGTAACAACCTCCTAGCTTCTCTCTTCCTTTCTTGTTTGGTCAGTCGTCACTAGGAATATATATAAATATATTTTCCGTTTCAAGTGTCACAAATCAACTGCCCGTTGAGCCAAAGTTGGCCATAAGATATGTTTTATTTCGACCAAATAACTAAAATTTTTTTAAGTTGCCAAATTAAAATATCTTGAGATTTCACGTTAGAAATACAAATTTTCAGCTTTTCTTAAACAAACAAACAAACAAACAAACAAAAAAAGGAACACCAGGCGTTACAATGTCTGGGCTCGCCCATTCATTCAGGTTCCTGCCGGTCCTGGTGGATATCTGAGTTTGTGGCTTCTCGTTTTGGTCAGCCTCTTCAAACTTCCAAACATCCCAAGGTTCGTGGAAGTGAAAAAAGTTTGGAGAGCTCTGACTTAAACCATGTTAGAATAATAGGAATCTCATTATTTATAAATTCATGTCTCCTTTTCCTGTCATTATCAAATATACCAGCAAACTCCTTTGTTTTGCTTATTTTACATCTCTGGAACAAAGCAGTCAGAAAAATTTTAAAAAGGGGACTGTAGTTTCTTATTATTTCCTCTAGATGGCAACATTGTACTGGTATTAGTTATTTCTCATTTCAGCCACCTTCAAAATGTTAATTGCATAATTTTTCAGTGGGAATAATTTTTGTACCTAAATTTATTACAGTATTTTTTTTAAAATAATGTAAAATTTATCAGTAAACAGGTAGGGTCCATAAGATGCAATATTTAAAAGAACAAAACGACAATCTTTTCCCCCCTCTTCTGGAGCTTCCTGAGTTAATTAGTAGAAACAGAACATATTGCAACGTATAATTGTCACGATTATGCAGGCTGTTCATTTAGAGTGTGTGTGTGCACATGTATTCAGCTGCCACATCTGCAGTGCATGTTGGAAAAATAGCCCTTCTCTGTGCATTTTGAAACATCAAATGTTTCTCATTTGGAGCAATTTCTTTATTTTATTTTGTGGATAATGAATGTTCCCCATAATTATGGGAGGCAAGGGAGCAGAAAATAGTCTGTACTACAAGGGGGAGGCTCTTAGAGATATACACATACATAAGTAGACAAATGTGAGCTGTGTGTCGGCCTCATACACAGACGAGGCAAGGGCCGCGAAATGCAAGCTGTGTGTGTTAATTAGATTAATGGTTTGAGAACAAATCCATTGCAGAGCAGCTAATTAAATATTTCATTTTTGAGTTATTTTTGTGTAATTTGCTTTGGTATGCAACAGACAAATATTAAGTGTTCCATTTTACCTTCAAGCACAGCCCACTAATAGTTCACTGATTTAATTCTTTGGTTTTGATGCCTTGGGTTTTGAAAGCGCTGTCTTTTTACTTCTGGTTAATCCACTTGGCAGCTGAATGTGAACCTGGGATCCTGCCGTTCCCTTTTGTACGAGCTTGGTCAATCACATCCTGGACGAACCTAAGTAGAGTTTAAGCTTTCTTGTTGTCATTACCTTGATTACATCCTAAAATGTTAGGGTTGGAAGAACGCCATGAGGTCCCGTCTCATCTAGCATTCAAGTGTTTTAATTTTCCCTACAGGTTGGTCCTCTAGTCCCCCAGGGACCGAATGTCGTGGGTGCCCCTGCGTCAATACTGGCCTCACTGAGGGACAGAGCTAGCTGAGCGCACATTTTCCTCACCGTGAGCCAAGGGGAGGTGGAGGTGGAGGGGGAGGAAATGCAGGCAGACAGATGAGCAGGGTGCCCTTTGGAGATCCCTGCCGGCCACTGCGAGGAGTTTGGGACCTTCCCACGTGGCCCTCTAGGTAGTTACTATGATTTCATTGGACATGGCACATGGGGTGGACCCCTTCTGCCTTCCTGGGCTTATCCAGACAACTGAACACCATGCAGAGTCCTCTGTGATCTGGCCCTGCTGTTAGGAGCTTTATTTCCATGGTCCAGACTCTCCCCCTCCCCCACCCTACCCCCTTGCTGAATTGGATGCCTCGAATCTTGGACCCAAGCAATGGCTTTTACTGTTGTTCTACTGGCGTACTCCTCTTTCTATGTCCTGTGTGGAGTCTGGCTTTTGGGGCAAGTTCGGCAGCACCTGTGTAAGAGGTCTGTAAAAATGTCATCCATAGCTGTGGCTCTCAGGCATCTCCCCTGTTCGCATCAGCCAGATCCTGCCCTGAAAGCTCAGAGAGGCAGCCTGACCGCCTCACATCCAGCTCTCATTTCTGCCAGACCAGGAGTCAATCCTGACTCCAATCCCGGGCCCTTCACAGCAGCCTCCCTGCCTCCTTTCCACCTCTACCTCTCTGCCCTTCGAGACCTAAATGAAGACCATATGTCTTTCACCAAGCCTTCCTGATGTGCTTCTGCCTTCACGACAGACTCTTTCCTCTTTCTGAATGCCTCCAGGTCCTCTGTCCACCCCATTAGACATAATAAGGATTCCTCAGACAGTTATGGGGCCTGACTATCTTTTTGTCTAGGTTTTCAGTGGGTAAATGGGTAAATGGAATCTGAATGAGAACATATAAATATTCACCTTCTCTGGAGTATTTAAAATTCTGACAACCTCTCTAGTTTCAAGAAAAATTTCAAGACAAGTCACCTTTTATACATAGCATGTGTTTTCAACACTATTAGCCTTTGGCTAATGGCATCTTGTTATAGGAAGCATGAGGTCTCCATTGCCACCTTGGGACAATCTCGTCTCAGGTCTGGAAGTCCTGTGTTAAACCCAGCTCTCCTGTCAAATGCTCACCGCGTGATTGACAGAATTTACAAAGGCTCCGTGACTTGAGGGAACAGGAAGAGAAGAGCTGGGCTGAGAAGCAGGTCTGGTGGGAAGATGTCCTAGACTTAAAAGTTTTTAAAGGAAGAAGAGGTGATTTCTGAGAAAATGAAATACAAAGGTGTTCCAGGTAGAAGGAATAGTATGTTTAAAGACATGGAAACATGAAACAACTCACTACCTACACACGGCCTTTGCTTCAAGCCTCGACTAAATTCCTGCCTTCTTCCTAAAGCTTTCCCTGATAATCTCAGGCCACAGAGATGATCACTGCTGTTGCCTGATTCTTACAGAGCGAGACTGGAAGCCCCTGGAGACCACCCATCCTTTCCTGCATCCTTTCCCTGGGACTGTGCTCTACGACCGCTCAGAGGCTGCCGTCCTGCAGCGGGAGTCCAGGGTGAATGTAATAAAAAGTTTCAGGTCGCCAGCTTCTTATTGTTTCTGCAACGAAAGGGAAAAAAAAAAAAAAATCTCCCTTTATAGAATGTCAAAGGTGAAAAAAATCCTCAAGTTTCTCTTGGTGGAAAACAAAACATAGTTTGCTTAAATATGACTCTGCCTTTTCAGCATGTAAAGTGTTGTTTTTCTGCAAAATGGGATTTTTAATATTTGATAAGTTTTTAAGAACACTGCACAGTAGCAACTTTGAATTGTGGGGCCCGGTTCAAAGGTTTGTATAAATATTTCTAAAGGAGAGCCATGTTAAAGATCCCAGCGTCCTCAATTTGCACTTTAACTTCATTTACTCATAAATCTTCAGAAGAGTTTCTCTTCTCAATTTCACATTCTTGCAGACTCCAATGCTGCCCTTTTTATGGGCCAGAAACCTGGCCAATTTGTATTCCTCCGGTAGCTCCAACAATAAAGCCACCCTCATTATTGAATAAAATTTAAAACTGCCTCCCAATTGTGCAGTTGATTTGAATGAAATCTATTGTGTTTGTTCTACTACAATGTAATTGGTGATAGATGGCAAGGAGAATTTGGGGGACCCTGGGGATTTTGACACTAGGCATGATAAATAGAGCTGCAACCACACAGCTTTCTATCACTACAGGAAATGAAGGTGGAGATCTGCCACCTGAAGCTAGCATGCACCGCTGAACGGGAGGGAAGAGGCTGGGTTTGTTCAGATTCATCACGTGATGCCTTCAGTGCAGAACCGGGGAGCGGTCCGAATCTACTGAGAAAAATCAGAGATTTTTATGTGTGTGTGTGTGTGTGTGTGTGTGTGTGTGTGTGTAGAAGAATGCAATCATTCACTTACCAACATGAACATTATCATTTGGCCTACCACGTGTATTGCTTGTGGGAAGAATGTCTGTCATCTGTGTGGCCCTGTCTCCTGGATCAACTACAAATGTGGTTCTGTGGACGAACAGCTGAGCGTCTTGCTTTGCCCTCCTCTCTTTTTTTAGATTGGAGAGAAATCGCCTTCCCCTGCCGTGGTGACCTTCAGGCTGGTCTTGCTCTCTCACTCTTTCTCCTGTTTCCGGCTATGTGAGGGACCATGCTAGGCTAGGACTGGCTTGGAACTCTAACACATCTTCTGTCCCCAGAGTCATTATTGCCTTTAATTAAGCCATATCATGTTGCTGGGGGAGGAGGGGGTCAGTGAATAATTATCTCTTTTTGATTTGCCAAAGTGTATTTGGCTCAAAATAAAATCCAGGTGAAGGCACATTCCTTTCCCTGAGAACACAGAATTACAGAAATATTGTGCTGAGCAAGAGTGAAGACTGGCTTCCGCTTGCGCTCCCGCTGGCCACACGGAGGAGAAATGGAGAATTCAGGGGCCGGCTAGTCCTTTTCTGGCACTTTCGTGGCCTGGTGGTGATATAGACCAGGTATCAGACTGTTTTGGTAAAGAGCTAGAATTTCTCTTTGCTTTGTATAAGATCTTCTTTTTAATCCTTCATTTCTAAATAGGTCAGAAAAAATAAAGTTGTCTCTGTGCAGTGTATGTGTTAACTCATTACCCACTAATTGCTACTTCTCTGATGTCTGCCAACCTTGGCTCTTTACATGGCACGTATTTTATTAATTTTCACATAAACCAACGTTGGCAGTTACTCAAGGATCTACCCAGAGCAAGCAGATCCTTTCCCAACCTCATGAGTTTATTCTCTCTTAGGTTCTTTTGAATCATATTTATATCCCTTTTTGGTAACTACTTTTTTTTTTTTTAATCATCTCACATTTCCTTTTGTCTCTTTAAATGTAGAGTGCATTTTTTTGTGTGGCTAATTTCTGGAAGATTACTTTCCAAAATCTGGTTGTGTGGATTTGACTGTACTTTGTAAATATTTGAAATTATAGGATTTGATAATAAATGACCGGTTGCTGGCTCCCTGGTGAATGCGCATATGCAAATCAATTATAATTCCTGTTCCCACCACCCACCTCACCCCACCAAGGCCGTGCCTCTTATTTCTATCTTTGTCGCCTTATAGTCGATATAAATTCTGCTTCCTTTTTCTTTAAATTATTCATCATCGATTTAAAGAGCTGGTTATCACTAACTTTTCTATAAAGCAGACAATCACCCAGGTCAAATATGTAGTAGTCGTATGAGAAACTTGACACAGGAACACAGAAGAAGAAGTTGGAAAGAGGATAAAAAGAATTAACATTTACTGATGGCTGACTCTGTGCCAAGCGCTTTACACAGTTCATTCCACTTCTCTTTCACCATGACCCTGTAACACAGATATCAGATGCAAGCCATGAGACTCAGAAGTTAAATCTTTCACCCAGGGTCAGGCAGTGGCAGAGATAAGATTTGAACCAGCCAAATATGGCTTAGGATATAATCGAGAGGGCATCTGGGAGGAAAAGGGATGGGTTGAAGATAATAAATTTCACTCAGTAAGGAGCAATTAGAACACATGTGAGGACATACCATCATGCTGTCATGCACAGGTATGTAAGATTAATCTCAGGACTCAGGAATGAAACAGGTGTTATACCTCACAGCGAGAAGAAGTGTAAGGTGCTGTTGGAGTCCTACAGAGACCTCACGGCGGGAGCCAATAGCTGCAAGTTGCAGGCCAGTCCCCAGACACAATGACACTCTCCCTCCCCAAGCCCTCCCCACTGTGCCCCACTCTACCTGCAACCCAGGCATCTGAGGACTCATGGGTGACACCACTTCTGTCCCACAAAGGGCAGCCCTTCTAACTGCAACTCCATCATGGCCTCCTTCTTTTGAGACCGGAAGTATTTGGGACTTCCACGAAGCCTCATTCGATTGTTTCCTAGGGCACAGTTCTACTTTACATCCTAATCTTTCAAGCATGGGACAAAGGCCATTTCCAAGCAGAGCCAAAAGGGCACACAGGACTGAAGGGGGTGGGGTGGGAGGAGGAGAGGGTCCAAGAATATTAATTCATTGAATGTTCTACTGCAGGCTGCTGGCTTTGGGGATTCTCTCCCTCCAGAGGCCCAGAAAAGGGACCTCAACAAATGCTCAGTAAATGCTCAGTAAACACTTAATGAAAGAGGGAGGGAAGGAAGGGAGGTGGAGGGAGGGAGGGGAGAGGGAGAGAAGGAGGGAGGGTTCCATCAATTCTCATAACCGACTGTATCAGACCCAAGGAGTATTTCTCAAAGTTCCGAATGTTACAAAACTTTCTTCAATTAACTGACCCCGAAAGTCACCATGCTTACTTACTCCGCAGTGGCTACCAGGTTTTTATGTCATCCAAAGTATCTATTCTCATTTGCCAGCAGCCGGTTTTGCACAACTCAGGAGGCTGGTCACGGCTGTCGCTGCCTCGTCACTGGGATACTGACCTCCCAGTTTCTGAGATTTCAGTGTACTGTGTAGCGCTTGTTTCTGTGTGACAGGTTCTTCTTTCCCTATACAAAATCGAACCACTCTGGCTGGTTTCGTCTGTATGTGTAGGAAAACATATCCTTAGTAAGAAGAGATTCTTTTGAAAATAAATTGGAAACGGTGCCTGAAAATCCTCTCGAAGACTCCTCTGTAACTAGTCGCTTTTGCTGCAAATGTGTTCAGCTGCCAAGGGAAGCGGACTCCAGTTGACTGAGTGTTGGTGTAAGTACATTTCTGTTTAGAAAAGCAAATCTGCGTTTGTCTCCTAATTGGAGGATGATGCTGTGAAAGCACAAGACCCTGGTCGAGGCCACCCAAGCCTCCCGCCTCCCCTTTCGGCCGATCTTTCACAGGCTGTGAGCTGCCGTGGCGCCTGTTCAGCGGGGGTCGTGCACGCTCTCTCTGAGTAAGTTGTGTGTCTGAACAGAGTGCAAAAACAATGCAGGTAGAGCCAACTCGTCACGGACACCTGAACGGTGGATTTAAAACTGCACACGTCAACACCAAAACCAACAACAGAACAGGAGAAACAACCCCCACCCGCTGCCCCGAACTGGGACGGCAAAATCCTCGCGTTTGATCTGAACAACTCAGACTTTTCTGAAACGGCTGGAACGCAGCCCCGAGGAGTTCCGGGGTGGCTGTGGGAGAGGCTCCCAAGGTCAGCGGTGGGTCGATGGGGCTGGGCGTGTGTCCAGTGAGTCTGGCAATGCAGTGACCTTGGGCAGACGCTTAACGTCACTTCGTCTCCCTTTGCCGACTTCACACATCTGTCAAAGACGCGTAACAACCCATCCTCTCACGTGGGGGCTGAGGATTAATTAATAAGTGATTGCAAATTGCTTGGCACTCCTCAGAGGAAACACATTCTGTAAGTGCAAAGGATTGTTATTATCGAGCCATCCAGCTGGCTCTGAGACAATAATGACCTCAGGGAGGCTGTTGGGACACACGCTGTGGTCTCTCTCCAGGCTGGAAACTGAGGGCTGAGGGGCGATGCACTGCCTTATTTCTCGTCAACCCCACTGTAAAACAGCAATCTCTGCCCCATCGATGGCATCTCATCCCCTACGTTAGGCCAACAGATCTCTTCCTCCACTCCTGCTGGGACTTCACAATAGGCAGAGTGGTTCCCCAGTGACAATTCTCAGAGCGGAGCGGCAGGCCCAAGTGATGCATAAAACCAAAAGGACTTCGTGGGGACACCATGTCTTATGCCCTCCTCTTGGAGATGAACAATCCATTTTCCTGTGTTAAAGTCCCACCAGGGTTTTTAAGAACACATTGAACTTCACGGACCTCTCTCCCGAAATGATTTGATAAGTCTTGCGGATGTGTATGGACCCAGCACTGGAATGTGACTCCATCGGCCCCTCTCATCAGTAGGTAGGTGGATTTCTCAACTCTAATGCTGGGCAGGCCTGTGACTTGCTTTGGCCAATGGAATGTGGCCAAAATAACATACCAGTTCTGAGCTTGGGCAACAAGAGGTTCTGTCACTTCTATTCACACTCTTGGAACCCTGCCAGCCTCCACAGGCATGAGCCTGGGCAAGTTTCCTGGAGGATGAGAGACGTGTGGCTCCACTCCCCGCGCTGCCCCAGCCAACAACCAGCCTGACCCCCGACCCCTAGTAGAGCTATCTGACTTCTTGGCAGGAAGCTGACCACAGACGTATGAGAGAGACCAGCTGTGCGCAGCCCAAACTGTTGGCCAGAGACACTTGAGCCAAATACATGGTTATTGTTTTAAACCACGTAGTTTTGGGTGGTTCTGCAGCAACGGATTAATAATACAATGATGGCATCCATTAAAAAAATTCCTTTTAATAGTCCTAGGTATATAAAGTTGAGTTATAAATGGGTGATGCGTGGACTGTTTAATATTTTGGCTGGATCAGCTATGGTCAGCTGAGTATCGCTGCTGCCTCTTGGTCCATTCTTGTCTGTATTGTGGGAGGAAGCGGCCGTGCTCGCCCCACTGCTCTTACGTTCTGGCTTATATTCAGCCAATCAGAGGCACTTGAGTGAGAGAAAGTAGAAGAGCAGGTGAAGCTATTGTCCTTCAGGGCTGTTGTGGGCAGAAGTGTGGGCAGATGCTGGTGTGAGGTTTGTGGCAGCTTCTGGGCAAAGCCCTAGAAATCACCCCCTGGGGGGCTGCAGGTAGCTGCCTCTCAGCCCCGGCACTTGCTAGGTTTGTGAACTCAAGCAGCTGCTTCACTGACCTTTGCTCCCCCAGAGGCGTGTAAACCTCTGGTTGGGGAGATTTCCAATTACATCAAAAATTAGAACGTGATGACTGTTGCAGTGAGGAAATGCCCAGGGTATAGCACGTGTCTGTGACTGATGACTCCACAGAACCAGACTCCAGTCGAGAGCTTCGCCTTGCTACTTTCTCTTCTTTTAATGTTTACTGATTTATTATAAAGGGTACAATTCAGAAAAAGCCACATGGAAGAGATGTATAGACAAGATACACGGGGGGGGGGCAGGAAGAGGCACAGAGCTTCCATGCCCTCCCTCTCTGGGCGGGTCACCCTCCCAGCCCCTGGGCGTGTTCACCCACCTGGAAGCTCTGCCATATTACATTTTAGCTCAGTGACCTAGAGAAGTTCCTGGACCTTTTGCCTCATATGACTCAGGTGCAAAGTGGGAATAACGGTTCCGACCCCAAAGAGTTATTGTGAGGAGTAGATGAGGTCTCCATGTGCAGCGTTGGTGGCACATCGTCACTCCCTAAATGACACTTGCCTATTTGTTCAAGGTCATATGTAAATTTTCAGTGACTGGCGTGTAAATGATTGCATTGTGCTCTTTCCAATGGCCCCACTTTGCTCCCTTCACTTTTGTGTCAAATACGACACATTCGTACATCTCAAGAAATTATCGATAACGTTCAGAGCGTTGCCTTTGGCCCCCTCCTCCCTGATCTCTGCATCTTGTGCAGAGCTTGCTCTTCTTGCAAAGATCACTTTCTAATAAGCAACAGCATTTTACTCAGGTGAATCTGAACACCATTGCTGTGGTATTTCCCAGGGATTTGCCTTTGAAATCAACAACAAATCAAAACATCTCATTCCCCCCACCCCCCACTCCGTAAGGATCCCAGTAGGATTGTCTCAGAACTCAAAGGCAGGGAGGGTGAGGCAGGAATGAAAAAACAATCATTCATTTTCATGTATATAGTAGTAGTTGCCGTATGAGAGAGTCCCATGAGGGATCAAGACTGTATTAAAAACAAAACATCACAAAACTTTATCTAGTGTCTTGATGTTCTTAGCTTGTTGTTTGCTTACTTGTGGGGAGTCAGGGGGTGTTATGTTGCATGAACTTTTTTATGGAGGGAACTTCAAGGGCAACCAAGCGGAAACCCATCTCCCCAGAGATCTTAAATTATGGTCCAATCCCACAGACCAAAGGCAAGCATTTACTTGATCTTAACAATACATGTTAATTTTTCCTAGGCATTATATATTCGCGTTTAACATGGAAACTAAAATTTCCCCAAATCTTTATGGATAACTGATGCTCCAGGAGGAGGTGTACACCAGGTTTATTCCTTGAATGTTAATACTGTAGAGAGAATGGACTCAGGACTCAGGCAGATATGGGTTTGAATTCTGGCTTCCCCATTTGATAGTCGTGTGACCTGGGGAAAATAAATTAATTTCTCTGAGCTGGTCATTTCATCTGGAAAAAAAAACCAAAACATAATATTTCTCTGGCAGGATCGTTGTGAGGATGAGACAAAATAACACAATGTATGTGAAGGGCCTAACAAAGTAAGTGGCAGTTGGTACCCAGGAAACAGTAGTTGCTATTTTTATTGTCATTTAGAAGGAGGAAGGTGAAGAAATGGTTTTAATCTTCTCAGTGCTGGAAGACCGCTTCACTTTAGTCTTAAGCAAGGCTGAGATCTCAAAGCGAACAGTGTGAAACTTTTGCTGACGTGGGATTGAGTAAGGAGCCTGGAATAGCTAGCGAGAAGGAAATGCTATGTCTAAAGCTTGGACTCCATTTGTGTATGACTTTGGTTTTCTTCAGCTGGTGTCTTCCAGTGATCTGTTTCCGAAAGGCTTGGTTGCCAACATGTTTATGTGGGTCAAAATATTTACTCAAATGGTCATGTGTTTAAAACCACGGAGTTTTTATGGCACATGTCTGGCAATCCCTATTCATTTGATTCATTTTATCTGCTTGATTTCTTTGCTTGGACAGTTAGATTTCAGACATCCAAAGTGCCTTGTCAAGTAAATATGGTAGGATGAAATTAAAAGATTTTTCTTTCTGGTTCTTATTTTGTTTCTATCACAAAGTATTCATTGCCTCCAGAGAAGAATTGAGATAAAGGGGGGCATTAAGACATCTCTGGTTTTCAAACAAATTTCTGAATGCAATTTTAGAGATAGTAGTAAACACAATTGTCCGATGAGCAAGCTTTCTCCTACAGGAGCTTTGTTTTTTGGTTTTATTTTTGACAAAAGGTGTTGTGAGGCCAGAGGTTGTCATAAGCATAAGAGTGATGTGGTGGTTTTAAGGCCACCTACTTAAATGGAACATGGTACATCGGATCAAATAGAATAGAACATGGCAGAAGTGATGAGATGTCACTCCAAGAACAGAGTATAAAAAGACTGTAGCTTTCATTTGAGGGAGCTCTCTCTCTCTTTCTTGGGTTGCTTCTGCTGGGGGAAGCCGGCTTCTGTGTCATGAGGCGGCCTTTTGGAGAGGTCACGTGAGTGGGCTTGGAGGTAGTCTTTTGGGGCCTGCCACCTCCACCTGAGGGAGCTTGCAAGTAGATCCTCCCCCATTTGAGCCTTGAGATGACTGTAGCCCGGATAATGACAGACTGATGGCAGTCTTGGGAGAGACTGCGAGGCAGAGACACCCAGCTAGTCATACCCAGGTTCCTGACGCATAGAAACTGTGAGATCATAAATGTTTGTTTGGCTGAGCTGTTAAGTTTCGGATAATTTGTTATGCAGCGATAATAACTAATGAATACACGTGGCTAATGCTTGAGGATATAAAATCAGTTTTCTTGTCCGAAGAGGGAATGTGATCTGATGGCTTACTGTGGTAGATGTGGGAGAGAATAAGCAGAGAGAATGTCACCAAGGTTAAGACAAGGATAAATGTCCATCTTGGGACTAGACAAATGCCCCGCCTTCCTAGAGGGGCAGGTGGAAACTCTAGGTATGTTTGGGGGATTCTACAAAGCAGAGAAGACCTAAGCCTCGCTTTCTGAGGAGGCAGAAAACTTGCCAAAGAAGAAAAGAACACCTACTGCATTGAAATAACAGTAATTAGAAGTAGCAGCCAGTATGTCTAGGCTGGTAGTTAGCAAACTTTTACTGTAAAGAGTCAGATAATAATATTTTTGCTTGTGGGCTGTACATTCTCTGTCACAGCTGCTTAACTCTGCCATTGTAGAGCGAAAGCAGCCATGGACAAAATGTAGACGATCGGGCATGACTGTGTTCCAACAAAAGTTAATTTATAAAAACAGGCAGTGGGCCAGACTTGGCCCCCGAGCCCTGATTGCTGACCCCTGGTCTAGGCTAAGAGGACTGAGTCAAACCCCTGAGTCCCCACCATACCCGGGAGAAGTGAGAAGAGGCAAGGCAGGCTCCGGGACCGGGAAGGGCTTCACAGGGAGCACAAAGAGATAAAAAAGGCAGAGATGCTGAAGGAGCTATTTGGACTGGAGGAGAGAGCAGGCCTCCCACATTTCAGCTACCTCTCCAGAGGGATGAGGACTGAAGACTAAAAGTTAACGAGAATTTACATCTCTACAAGTCAGCATGGATGAATGCTGGTGACCTCAGGCCAGGAATTTCTTCCTACATTTTGATCCCTCCTTGGGGAGTGTGTGTGTGTGTGTGTGTGTGTGTGTGTGTGTGTGTGTGTGCGTTCAGAGGAGTTTGCAGGGAGAGTGTCCTGAATTGACTGAGTTCAAACCCCAAAGTCACTGAGTTTCCTTAAATTGGCAATTTCTTCCCTCCATCAAGTCTAGAGAACTAAGTTTGTATCAGTTATGGGAAAATGAAAAAGGTGACATTTTGTACACCTGAGTTCTGTGATTATGTAAAACCTGTGTTTGTTATATGCATATAAATAGTTATAAGAAACAATATCAGGAATATCCTGATTTTGGAGTTGGGGAAAAGCCAAAAGTTCAGAGCACCTGAATAGAAATATCATTTCCTGCAGCTCTTGGCTGATTCTAAAACTGGGCCAGCTACATCATTTGCAAGGCTCAGTGCAAATGAAAATGCAAAATACAGGTCCCTTTTTTTTTTTTTTAAAGCAGGAAAAAAGTGCCATTAAAGGTAGTAAAATAAAAAGTTTTTCTTTTTACCATGGTCTCTCTTTCAACTTGTCATAGTGTTTTATATTTGCACTTAATGTCGTTCTAAGTAAATTAAAATTAAATTTTTAATTATTAACATGAATTTTGCTGTTCGTTTTTATATTGTGCAATGCCTCTTTAAAATGCAAATATAAGCAGATTTAACTCATAGGATCACCGAAATGATACAATTCATATTTTGTAGCTTCTATATGCCTATGTATATTTTTTCTTACCAGAACAGCTGAAAAGCTACACAAAAGAAACTCTGCTGTTCTAAATTTCATTTCTTGATACATGCACATTGTGCTAAACTCTCTCCCTTTGGCCTACTGATGAGTAAGGAAGGATGGAAAAGAAAAGGAATTATGAGTTTGCTATCTTTCCTTCTCTGTCATCATTTTCAGCATTAGTGGCTGACTAACTCAGGGAAATTGTGTGAATTAAAAAAAGGATGCAGTAGGCTTCCGATTCACTTTCCAGGGTGCTTTAACAAAGCCCCGCACACAGAGTGGCTGAAATAACGCAAATTTATTGTCTCACCGTTCTGGAGGTTAGAAGTCTGAGATCCCGGGGTTGGCAGGGACGTCCCCATCTGAAGGCTCAGGGATGGGATCTTCCAAGTCTCTCTCCGGGCTCCTGGTATTTCCTTGGCTTTTGACAGCATCACAATCATTTTCCATGCTGTTCTTCCTGTGTGCAAGTCAGTGTCCAAATTTCCCCTTTTTGCAAAGACACCAGTTGTATTGGAGTAGGGCCCACCCTACTCTGTATGACCTCTTGTTAACCGATTATATCTGCAAAGATTCTGTTTCCCAAGAGGGTCACATTCTGAGGTCCTAGGAGTTGGGACTGCAATGTATGCATTTTGGGAGTGGGGTATACGCATTCATCTCATTAACTCTGGTTGTTTGTGTTTCTTAAAACCCATTGCCTTTCTTCTGTATTTGAAGCAAGTTCTGGTTTGAACAGAAGCACAATCTCTCAGGGCTGTCACTGCCCGTTACTCAGTCATAGATGTGAGTCTTGCTAAAGTCGCCACATTGTGGGTTCACAGACATTCTGTGCTCATGGAGAACCATGAACATTATTTGTGAATATGGTGGCAAGGAGCTGGGTAGATCTCCTCTGCTCATGTGTATGCTCCATTGTCCCGTTGGACTTCGCTTACAAAATCCAAGTTCAAAGATAAAATGGTTAAGAATTTCAAGATGACTAAAGTTGAGCATTACACCAAGCATGGGGCTTTGTTGAGCCTGGAGCTTGTGCATCTGTGTGGGCTGCACACCCACAAAGCCAGCTTCATCCCAAGCTCTCCAGATCCCTAGAAACTTGTCGGTGATTGAATCCAACAACTGAGGACCTGGAGTCCAGGATGCTTAAGTGCCTAACCCAAGGTTCCCATGGGACCAGGCAGGATTGGGTTCCAGAACCTTGCTTGCTGTCCTCCATCACTGCCACCTGCCTCTCGGCCTACCCCATTTGCTGAGTTAGCTCAGCGTGAATGCCCACTGCACAGAGAGTTCATCAGGGTCCAGTTACTCACAAGACGTTGCAGGACACTCCTTAGGTGTGTGTGTACAGGGGTCTGACCTGCTTTGCCTTCTTAGACAGCAACAGAGACAAGCGAGGAAAAGGCAGCTGCATCCCATCTAAACTAAACGTGTGACGAGCCCAGGACAATAGGACCATGAGCAAGGCTGAGCCGTTAAAAGGATCTGAATTTTTCTGTTCACTTCTCAGTGAAAAGCTTTGAATTTTGAGGAGGGGGGGAATGGGGTTGGGAAGCCAGAAGGCAGCCTTATGACAAAGCAGGGGCCCAGCACTTAGATCTGGCCTAAGGCAAAATGCTCCAACATCGGAATTGGCTTTCAAAGTCTCCCTAACACTTCCTGGCTTCCCTTCTGTCTCAGTTAACGTTTTGCTATGTAACCAACCACCCCAAAATGTAGTGGTTTAAAATAACAGCATCCATTTAGTGCACAATTCTGCAGGTAGTTTGAACTGGGTGCAGCAGGACAGTTCTGATCCGGCCCATCTTGCCAGGCATTGTGGCCTGTGGCTGGGGCTTGCTGGTTTATAAAAGATTAGAGTAGCTTTGGACTGGCCTTCTTCATGTGGTCCCTCATCTTCCAGCCCACTGGCTGGCCTTGTCCTCAGGGTGACAGCAGAGTGACAAGTACAGCCAAAGGGAAGCTGCCAGGCCTGTGGAAATCTAGGAACGGAGCTTGCATAATTTCCCTTCTACCACATTCTGTGGATCAAAGCAGGTCACAGACCAGCTCAGACTCAAGGGGAGGAGAAACAGATTCCACTTCTCTTGGGGAGGAGCTACAGAGTATCGTGGCCATTTTGCAATCCCCCCGTCACCTCCGGAAACCTCGCAGCATCTCATGCCTTCCCGCCAGGCCTCTGATGATCTACCTGTTCTTTGGTCTAACTCCTTTCTTTATCTCTTCCCTTGTTATTCCAGGGCTCTTTCTTCAGGGTAAAGAGCCAGATTCTTTCAGAATAATTTCTACCAGGTAATAGATAACGGAAGGGGGAGCACTGGTGAGTTACCCTGAGACCTCTCTTGTAGTAGAAGTTCCGGGCTTTTTGGAAAATCAGGCCTTAAGTCAAGTCTGTCTTCAACTTTCGTGATCCTAAGAATTGCCTGGGGAGCTTGTTGAAAATGCAGATTCCGGATACCATTTCTGCATTTTCTGGGAGGAGCCTAGGAGTCTGTGTATTTTCAAGCTTCCTGGGTGGTCCTATTGGAAACACATTATCTCAAAAGCATAAGAAGCATCCCCGCAGGAGGCAGGGAAAGTGTTTGACTCTTTGACTCTTAGACCCCAAGACAACTAGACTGCACCTTATTTATTTCTCTGTCCCCACCGTGCCTGGCACCTCTATGGTATATGAGAATCTTACCATGTTTAATTGAACTCAGCAAAGCCACAGTTCTCATGTGTGGCTCGTGGTCCAGCAGCATCGCTTTTCTGGGACCACGGTAGGAATGTAAGTTCCTGGGCCCCACCGCCGTGCGCCTGCCTGGACCAGAGACTCTGGGATTGGACCTCAGTCTGCTTTACGGAGCCATGCTGAGATTCTGATGGCCGCTCAGTGTGAAGCCGCCGGGTCAGACGTAAGTGCGCCTGTGAGTGGGAACTGGGTGTCCCCATGTGTGAGTGAGAGGGCGCACCCTGGCCTCGGTGGGCTGACTGTATCCCAACCAGGTTAGACCCGCTCGCCCTTGGGCACAGTCTTCCTGTGGTGTCTGAGCTCTTTGAGGAAGCCCGTCCTGGACCCCCCACACCTGCGCTAACACACTCGCCATTTGTTACGATTCTTTTTTCTGCATTCTGGACGGGGCCTCTGAACCCGCCTGGCAGGCAAGGTCTCTGTGCTGATAGCAAAATGATGGTTCCTGCTGGGCAAATAGAGCTTTAAAGTTGGTGTCAAGATTTTTTCTCCTTTACTGAGCAGCTTTTAAAATCTGGTGTGTTAGAACACTGAGGAATTGAAAAGGAATTGACACGGTGGGGGGAATCACCATTCCTGCCGAGTTTCAGAGGCGCACTTAATTATTAAAGGGGGTACATATACACACACACACACACACGCACGCACACACACAGAGCTTGGGGATCAAGTTCCTTGAAGCCAAGTTCTGCTGCTTCTTTATGGTTTCCTGGACAGACCTTAGCAAAAAGGAGCATCGTGGTGAGTACTTGTCCAGCCACAGTGGCCACTGCAGCTTCGCTCCTTGGGCCATCAGGCCCCTGTGAGAGAACAGAGACTTGAGAAGAGAGACTCTGAAGCTCTTATCCCAGACGCTCCGCGAATTCTTGAACACATTGCTTCGTCTCCCTGAGGTGCAGCTCCTTATCTGTAAACGAGACACATATTGAGATTCTTCCTTCCCCTAAAACATTTTTGAAGATACATATAAATACGAATGCATGAAAAAACAGCAGTTAGAAGTATATAAGCAGAAATTAGGAATTCTACAGGAGAATTGAAGGGACACTAGTGGTTGGAACTTGGAATGAGACAATCTGAACATTAAGTTAGATTCTGAGAAGACGGAGGAGGCCTGGAAGAGGTAGAATGGAATGTTCACTCTCGCCCTATCCTGGGAAAGAAGGAAGTGGGTGGTGAGTAGGGAGAAGGTGGGGCTTAGGAAAGCCCCTGGCGAGAAGCCTCTGCCAAATTAAAACTCCTCCACTCCAACCCCCATCCCTGTTGGCCATTCACCTGATGACTGAGATCTCCTGAAGCTGCGTGCACTATGGCTTTCCCTGGCTTAGGGGTAGTTTATATTTTGCTGGGGGCGGGAGGCAGTTAAGTAGACTATTGCTCACTTTCTAGGTGAGGTTTAATTAGGACACTGAAATTGTCTTCTAAATGCAATTCTGCTAATGGCCTGTCTGTTTTCAGATGAACTTCAAATGGAAAGTGAATCTTTCGGCTTGGAGAAGTAGAAAACACCCACCCTTTGCTGAATGTGCAAATTAAAAGGTGAGAGATGCTATATGTGGGTTAACTAGTAAAGCAAGCAGCCAGTGTCGTGTAGACTGGCTGGAAGGAGCAGGGGGAAACAAGGGTCCCTCCAGATTTGATGCTATGCTAACAGATGATTCTGGAGGGGAAGAACAAGGAGGGGGACTCTCCCTACCAGCTCTTAAGACAGATTGTGAAGCCACAGTAAAGAAAGTGTGGCGCTGGCAGAGCTCTACTTGCCTGTGCCAAGACCCACTCCATGTAAATCTGGCTGGCACTGCGGCTCAGTCGGAAAATGGCAATGTTCGATTAATGTTTTTTATTTATTGGCAATTGCTTATTAATATGGAGAAAAATACAGTGACCCTCCTAGCACCATGTGGGTTAAAACCCTAATTGTAGAAAGACTGAAATATGAAAGTCTAAACACTTTTACAAGAGCATAGAACATTTTTATGACTCGATGGAGAAAAGGATTTCATGATCCAAATTTATAATACGTTAAAACAACAACAAAAAATTATTCATCAACAGATACCATTAAGAACATGAAAAGGTAATCCACAGTTAGGAAGAAATAAAGTATCAATATCCAGAAGACATAAAGAACTTCTTTATTCAAAGAGGAAACGACAAATAGGTTAGCAAAAATGGACAAAATGATTATGATATAATTTACTGGAACGGGAACATCAATTGCCAATAAACACAGGAAAAGATGCTTAACTTCATTATTAACAAAGAAGATGCAAATTAAAACTAAAATTAGATGCCGTTTCACACCATTAGTTTGGCAAAAACTAAAACATCTGACAGTACCAAGTTTTGGTTACGATGTAAAGTAATGGGTCCTCTTGCTCAGTGCTTCTCAGTGAATGAAAATCGGTACAACTCCTTAGGAGAAAAATTTGACAGCACCCAGGAAAGTTGAAGATATGCATATACTATTACTCAAAATTATACTTCTAGATATATACGATGAAGTCACATATATATAGATATATGCATCTCTCTCTCTCTCTCTCTCTCTATATATATATATACATATATATATGTATATATATACACACACTTACACACATATGTCAGGAGACATAAAAAGTAATCATAGAAGTATTGTTTATAATAGTAAAATACTGGAAACTTTCCAGTGTCTATCCAGGGCAGAAATAAATTGTGTCATATCTATAATAGAATTCCACATAGCAGTGAAAAGGAATGAACTAGAGCTGCATGAGTCAGTATGGATTAATTCCACAAACATGATATTGATCAAAAGAAAGCAACTTGCAAATGAATATTTGCAGTATAGTATCTTTATAGAAGTTCAATACATGCACCAATTCTATAAATTGAATTCTAAATATGAGAGAGAGAGAGGAGGCAGGGAGGGAGGCAGGGAACGAGGGAGGGAGGGAGGGAGAGAGAGAGAAATGAAAATAAATGAGAAACCTCTAAAATTAGGACAGAAGTTCCTCCTGGGTAGATAGAAGAGGGGGAGGGACTTGGAGGGTCCTACGAGAGGGATTTAACTACACCGGCAATGAGTTATTTTTTAAGCTGGGTAAGAGTTGTTATTCTCCATGCTGTTTTGCCTGTCTCAAACATTAATAATATAATACTGTGGTACCGTTCATTACTGACCCGATCACGTGCCTCTCCTCAGGGACGAATCAAGATTGATCTAATCCAGTCATGGTGATTTTATTTATACTCCTTTGCCAGATACTCACTTTTCCAACCTTCCTTAGAGATGGGATTAGGCACACAGCCTATTTTCAGACCTAAGAGGAAGTCAGCTGGGGGCATGGTTCTGGAAATTTCGTATTTTCTGATAGGAGAATTATTTTCCGATGGCTCTTGCATCTTCCTTTTTGGGACACTAGATGACAACATGATGTCTGCAAATGTGACAGCCATCATCATGAGGTGACGAGCACCAGAGCAGAAGACCACCTCTCTGAGACTGGTAGAAGAGAAGGGTGCTCAGAGCCGGAGTATCCGATGACATAATGGAGCCACGGAATGAACCCGAAAACATCTAGAACCTACAGGTTGTTCATTACTTACTTACTTACTTAATTAATTAATTAGCTAATTAATTAAGTCTGGGTTTCTGTTACCGGCAGACTGAACACATCGTTTTCCTTTTCACCTTATTGTCAGGCTTGCCAGTCTGTGAAAACACTCAGCATTTTCTTTCCTTCGAGTCTTTACTCCTTCGTCCAGGTACAGGGCCCCTTCTCTGCCGTGAGCACCTCGGCCCTAAGTGCTCTTCTGAACCATGTTCTCTGTCATGCTTTCCCAGAGACCCCCAGTTAGCAGCACTCTTCCTTCTCTGTGGCCCCCAACATTCTCTACCCGCCCCCTCTACATTATTGGCTTTCCCATGTTCAGCAGCACGTTCTACCATGAGTCCCTGTCAGGCAGGACCCTGACAGTTCCATCTCTGTGTCTCCAGTGGGTGACATAGGAACCCAATAAAAGCTGGGTCGAATGAATGATGCTTGCCTTGTATCTATATCTTAGAAAACAAATCAGGTCTTGAAGTGAGTAATTGAAGAGGAGAGGTGTGAGGCAGGAGATGTTTGAACAGCCTTCCCATAAATGCACATTGCAACGTGAACCCTTTTCTTAACAGCCCTTGATCCAGTCTTCCATTTAGTCACTTTCACATTAGCTGATGATTTTGTGTGTTCCATAGAATCGCATTGAAGCTCACCAGTCTATTTAAATCCTGGCTTCCTTTAATTTCCCCATCTTAATGGCGTTTAAGTGACAGTTGCTAAGGTCTTGTTATCTAGGAGATAAATGAATGCATGGGTGATGCTGGGCACTTACAGAGTGGTTGCTATCCCAGGACTTGAATTGTGGGCAAACTTTATCACTAGACAGAGACTCCTGTGTACTGGGTAATACAGAGACATGGCAAGGTGTTATTTCATTTTAAATATTTGCTCCAGTGTGCTTCTCTGTATCAGTAATCAGAGAAAAGAATAGAGATTACATTAAGTATTTTTTCTGTCTTTTGAAAGCTGTTTTTTTCTAAGTACCTGGTGTGTGTGTGTGGCGGGGGGAGGGGAGTTAGAGATGAATAGAAGACAAGGAGCATTAATCTGCAGAATAACCTGCAGACAACGATGCTTTGAAAGGTCGGCCAGAGTGCGGGGACTGATAACTGGTGTGTAAGCAGAGGAGGGCAGGCTTCAGTTGAGAGATTCCCGCTGCAACAGGCATAGACCGAGGCAAAGACAGATTGAAGCAGGTCTTCCTTCTGCAGAGGGTCATTTGGAAAACCTCATTTATGCAAATATAGGTGAATAACAACGATAGCAAAATTTTATTTAAGTTTTATTACCTACCTGGCATGTGCATGCTCAGTACTTTGCAAGTATTATCTCATCGAAATGTACAACTGTCATACGAGGTCGGTACTATTATTATTTTCATTTTGCAGAAAACAGACTTAGAAAACTTGTTCAGGGGTCAAAGAACCTGTAAGGCCAGGAAATTCACATTTTCCTGGGAATAGGGTATAAGTATTGTTTTGTGGTTTGACAAAGGTTGCCTCTCCCTTTGAGGTCTTGGAGGGAGGGGACTTGTAGGAATAAGATTCCCAGGAGCCTTCAGAGCTTAAAAGAACCCATGCCTCATCCTCTGAGGCACAAAAGTTGACATTAGGGCAGGCTGATTCCACGTAAGGCCCAGGGCAGTGAGAGCCAGCAGAGTCTTCGAAAGCTTTACCATCAGACTGGAGACCTGGGGCGAAAGGGCAGGCCTGGCACATGGTCAGAAAGGAAGAAGTCGGCATGGCCGTTCTGGGTTGTGGCTGCTGGAACCTGGTCTACGGTTTTTATGGCACATAGAAGCATCTTCTGTCTTCTTATTGTGGATTGAAAGAAATGATGTTTTTTTACCCTTGTATAAACAGGACCTTGGCCCCTTGCAATCAATGAGATCGCAAACTATAGTAGTCCCAGTAGCCCCTGCTCTTATCCACGGCTTTGCTTTCCACAATTTCAGTTACCTGCAGTCAGCTATGCTCTGAAAATATTAAATGGAAAATTCCAGAAGGAAACAGCTCATAAGTTTTAAGCTGCACGCCATTCTGAGTGCTCCATCCCGCCCGAGACGTGAATCATCCCTTTGTCCAGCATCTCCACGCTGTACGTATAGTGCAATCAGCTATTTTGAGAGGGAGTCCACATAACTTTTATTATGGTATGTTGTTATAATTGTCCTATTTTATTATTATCATTGTTTATCTTTTACTGTGCCTAATTTATAAATTAAACTTTAACATTGGTATGTATGTATAGGAAAAAAACATAATATATTTAGAGTTCGGTACTATCCGTACTTTCAGGCATCCACTGGGGATGTTGGATCTATGTATAAAGCATTCCTGACACTCTTTTCGTCCTCTAAAGTGGAGCTGACAGTAGCCCTGCTCACCAGATGGATGGCAGAGAGAACAGAGTGAGGGGGTGTATGGGAATCAACAAGCAGTGTCAGCTACTGCTAAGGCTCCTTGTCAGAGATGCTGTGGCGAGTCAGAGGTTCCAGTAATTCTCATATCCTCTGTGTCTCTTCACCTGAAGTGGTCCTTCCAGGGTCCTAGTGGGTCTCAGATGATCATCTCCATCTGCACGGCACAGAGGAGGGCTCCTGACATCCAGACTCTTCTGTCTGCCTTAGGGTGGACTCGTGACACCATCCCCTTGAGCCAGTCTTCACCCACCGTTGTGTGGGCTCGGCCTCCTGTGGCTGCTCGCCTTCATTCTCTGGCCCTTCTCTCTGTCCGTCAAAATATATCTGCTTTGTTTCCCTTGGGGTCTTATCTCTTTCAGTGTTAACAACCTTTATATACACTTCAGTGCTTTAATTAAAAAGAGGTAGTTAAGGGGATGGGACCCAGGAATTCCAGAGCAAGAAAGCAGACCAAGAGGGCTCTTTCCAGAGCATCTGACAAAACGCTGATGGCAACTTCCTATTTCCTACACTTAAGGCCCAACTGCACGGAGTATCTGTGCAAAATAGGACAGAACAGGGCCTAATAACATGCTTCTCGTCATCCTCACCCTTGCAGACTTGACCGCCACACATGAAAAATGTGGTGACTGGGCACAAGAGCTTATCGTGTAACCTGTTTTAGGTTTTGGAGAAAAACTGATTTCCTAATGTTCTACCAGTCCAAACTTTCCCTCAGTAAAAGTTAATCTAAAGAGAAGTGAGGGTAGGTTGTTGAGAAGACAATGGAATCATCGTGCACTAAAAATATTTGGTGACTGGAGTTGACAGTTCTAACTCTTTCGGTTCCACACACCTGCCCTCCCTCTCCTCCTTCAGAGGCCAATGATAAGTCCAGGTTGTCGATGGGTATAGATCAGAGGTTCCAGTGACCCATTAATTGGGTTCCATTAATGTGCTAGGGCGGCTCACAGAAGTCAGAGAAACACTTTACTTTCTAGGTCACCATTTTATTATAAAAGGATATAACTCAGAAGAGCCTGATGGAAGAGATGCCTAGGGCAAGGTATGAGGAAAGGGCTCGGAGCTTGCACTCCACTCTCCCCGAATCCATGTGTCCACCAGCCCAGAAGCTCTCCAAACCCTGAACTTTGGGGATTTTTTCTTTACGATTTTTCTTTTTATTAGTTTCAGGTATACAATGCATTGGTTAGACATTTATATAGTTTATGAAACGATCTCCCTGATTACTCTATCTTCCCTCTGGCTCTCCACCTAGCTATCGTATTAATGCTAACTACATTCCCTGTGCCATGCTCCGCATCCCCATGACCATCTATCAACTACTAATTTGTACCTCTTTAACCCTTCACCCCATTCTCTCAGCCCCCAATCTCCCTCCCCTCTAGCCGTCACCAGATTGTCCTCTGTATTTGTGAGTCTGTTTTTGATTAGTGTGTTCTTTTTGTTCCTTAGATTCCACATATAAGTGAAGTCATATGGTATTTATCTTTCTCCGTCTGACTTATTTCACTCAGCGTAATAACTTCTAGGTCCATCCCTGTCATTGCAAATGGTAGGATTTCATTTTTTTAATGGCTGAGTAATATTCTGCTGTATGTGTGAACTGTAACTTCTTTATCCAGTCGTCTGTGGATGGGCATTTTTAGGGATTTTCTGGAGGCTTTGTTACCCACAAATCCCATGGTTGGTTCCTCTGGCAAACAGCCCCCAGCCCTAGGTAATTTCCAAAAGTAATCTCATTTGCATAAGAAAAGACACCTTTATCGCTCTCATCTTATACAATTCCAGGGGTTTGGGGAGCTCTTTGCCAAGAACAAATGACTAAGACCAAATATATATTTCTTATTATGAATCACAATTCACAGTCACCAAAATTCAAGATTCAAAGTCCTGGGAGGAGGGCTTGGACACGCCTCTTCACTGGCCCATCAAGGACTGTGTGTCAAAGATTGGAGGTCTTGGCAAAGGGATCATAAACTTCCCATAAGTCCTTTTCTAAAATCACTCTGGATTCCAGAACTGTATGGGGATCAGGAATAAAGATCTCAGTCCTTCATACACAAAATAACACAATTGTTTTGTGAAGAAAGTGATAAGAAAATAACCTTATGGAATATTCTTGTCACTGGCCATTGTCCTTTCAAGAGAGACTACTGTTTGTAAATGTTGAGCCTTACTGAGTACCAGCAAGTCATAATTCCTTCGATGCTGTTCACTGAACACTTACCATATCCTAGGCTGGTTTCAAAGGGATTTCTCCAGGGCATTCTGATCTGTTGGGATGAGTCTCTTTGCCTTTCCCTGGGCTTCTGTCCTCTCTTCTCCCTGAACTTTAAAAATTTTGGTTTTGCTTACAGTTGCATGAGGAGAGAGGGGCCAATAATAGCACTAACCAGGGACGTGGGAGAGCTAACGACTAGCTAGGGCTCTCTCACTGGCTAAGAGTGAGATGGGGCAAGTCACTTCTCCCTTCGAGGCTGATTCGCCATCTGTCAAGTGAGGCCATTGAATTAGATTATTGTTACTTTGCCTTTCAGTTCTGACATTTCTGGTCCTTCTTCCTCTGCCAGTTGAAGCGTTTTATCTGTGGAAGTTCTTTCAAGAGGACATTTATTTGTTGTACTTTAATGTACCTTCATTATGGTAAGTGCCTCTAAGTAGTTCTTTTTTTTATTGTGAGATTTTTTTTTTAATATGTTTTTTCCTCTGGTATAATCATATTTGCAAGAGCCTGGGTCTCTAGCATGTACTGATGGAGACTGACTTCACTCTTTATACTTTTCAAGGGGAACACACATAAGTCTGGGTGCATTAGGATTGAGCACAGGCTACCTATCAAATTCTGCTCTTGTGTACTGACTGTCTGTCCATTCACAAGGCTGGCAGCCCATGAAGGATGTGGTAGCTACAGAGACAATGGACCACTTAGAAGCCTGAGATATAGGATAAACTCAGTAGAGCTATAGGGGTATCTCCTAGGTTATCTGCTCAACATTTCTGCTTTAAGAACCACAAAACTGGGTGACGCCTTACAGCCACATTTTCACCCCTGCCCTGACTGATAAAGGTGGGTGTTTGACCCAAGTTTGGCCAATCAGAGATTCTCCCCTGAGAATTTAAAATTGGGGTAGAGAAAGAGAGTCTCTCCTTCTGGGTATCTGGGCCACCCCAAAAGGAGATGTGGGCAGGGTGAATTCCTCCAGGCAGAACCACTTTTACCTCTGCCTCACCCTTCATTTGGCCTCTTCCTTTTCTCTGTGTCTCTCCTCTAGGTGTCTCTCATAAGGACACTTACTATTGGGTTTAGGGCCCATCTGGACAATCCAGGATGAACTCATAGCGAGTTCTTTAACTTAATTATACCTACAAAGACCCTTCTTCCAAATAAGGTTGCATTCACAGGTCCCAGAATGTAGGATGTGGATATATCTTTTGGGGGGCTACCATTCAACCCACTGCAGATGGTGAGCAATTGTCAGGAGTGTGGGGAGTGTTACAAGGGGGACTCCTAGGCTGCTCAAGAAAAGAGGGGCGCAGCAGCCCCTTCTAGAAGGGGTCCGGGAAGGCTTGTCAGAGAACATAACAGCATCTGAAACCGGAGGGAAGAGCATTACAGGGAGGCAGAGCAGCACAAAGGGAGGAGGACCGGGATTTAAAGGAGGAGGCACCATACAGGGGAGGAAGACTGGAACAGAGAGGGGGGATGTGTTTTGGGGTGTGGAGGGGGCAGAGGGTGGAGCAAGGGTCTGGAGAGACAGGTGGGTTTTGATCACACAGCCCCAAGTCAGCTCGTGCTTTAACTTGGAGTAAAGTGATGTGATTTGCATTTTAATAAGATTTCCTTGCCCCCTCCCCCTTCTTCCTCCCCTCCCTCCAACTCCCTAATTTTTTGATGATCTCCAGCAAGATCGTCAGTGGGAAATCCCGGACAGTCCCAGGTGGTTTAGGTGTGGAAAGGTGCGTAGGTTGAAACGCATCTCATCAAAAGCCCCCTTATTAGCATCTAATTTGCACTGTCCCCGCAACTCCCATCCCTATCTGTCTTTTGGTTTTGCAAATTGTAAACCAGTAAAATATTGCCTCAAGCCCTGAGACACCAAAGGCAATTTAACATTTGTTAAAAATAAGAGGCATCTTTGCTTTTTTGATGTTTATTCTTCCCGGTCTCTTTCTTTTTTCCTAATGAACGTTTCTTTCTCTCCTTAGGCTTATCGGTTTTAACACATGCCATTTACCACCCCGACCTGCTGATTAGGAGGCCGGGCATGGACTTACATCACTGTCGGGGCAGGAGAAGAAAAATCGCAAAGTAAATGGCACGATGTTGCGGTGATAGCGATCAGGGAAATCTGCAGTGCTTAGGGGAACGTGGGACCCAAACGAAATCGTGCGGCTCAGACAAGGCGCGGCTGAGTGCCCCGCGTGGTGCCTGGCGCCACGTGACTGATTATTCAAATAGCCCGATGATTAACTCGGTTTGTATTGATGCAAATAATCCTGCCTGAGCTGGCCACGGCTAATGCATTTTGGAACTGTGGTTTTCCATTGATAGCACAAAATAGTGTAGAGGAAAGCCATTTTCATAATATTAATAATGGAATTACAGAATCAGGTCACTTAAAGGAACGGCGCTGACTCAGCGAAAGCAGCCTCGACTTGAATGTGGAGATTAATACTAAGCAAAAGGAAACACAAACCTGCAGCTATCTCGTGGCGTAAAACACACATCCCTTTGCTGTTTTCTTTTTAAAGGAGAAAGAGCTTTAAAAATGACTTGAGTTTAGTACAATTCTCAGGTGAATTTATTACAAAGAAAAGAACTGTCCAGGGTCCTGAGAGGAGCCCCCAGAAAGATGTTTTTCCTTTTTTTTCTTTGATTAGATATCGGGTTTACCACCTTCTCCCATGCCCTGGTTTCCTGTCCAATTCCTAGAACAATGTCTGTAAATGCTTTCTGAACAAATGGTTAAAATTGCAAATGGAGATCAATAAATGCCCTCTACAGGAATTAATGCATTTGCCAATGAAGATCTAGTTGTGTTGAGAAGAATTCTGTGGAGATCTCCCAAGGATCTTCTATAGAGCGAGCCAATGGCTTGGGGACACAATGGCAGGGGCACAGGAAGTGGCTTTCTCTGTGGACAATAATTAAAAAAAAAAAAAAAAAAACCCTTCAAAATATCCAGTAGAGGGCACAGAGATGTATATCTGATGATGTTCACTGCAGTGCATTTATAAAGGTGAACCAGCCATAACCTTAAGGCATATTATGATACATCCAGAGATGGAGTATTATGCAGACATTGAAGATCTCATTGAAGGCATAGGAGAAATTATTCATGGTATATTAAGTAAAGAAGCAGATTACAAATATATTTTAAAGAAGGGCAGAGGCTCCTGTCATGCCTATTTGTCCAGCCCAGTTCAACCCACTCTTCTAGGTTCTTGGTGACTTCTTGGTTGGAATAGTGTATGAGCCACTTTGTTAAGAAGCCAACTGCTTCTCCTTCAGAAATACCTCTTCTCAGACTAAGGAGGGGATTGGGAAAGAATTATAGGGCAAGAAGGGACTTGGAAGGGATTCAAAGGCTATTGGAAGTTAATGCATGTCATGCTTTAAAAAATGTAGAAAAATATGCATAACAGAAAATTTAGCATTTTAACTATTTTAAAATGTACAATGTATTACTAATTAAATACATTTGTACATTAAAATGTACAAATGTATTATTCACCATGTGCAAGAATCGCCAACACTCTTTCTCAGTTTTGGGGTTCCTTGCAAATTGAGAAAGTTTTTCTTTAATATATCCATCCAAAGAATTGGGACAGAGTTGAAGGCTTCTTAAACACATGGCTGGAGATCACCTGCTAGTCTAGGCTGATCACTATGCATTAGCCAAGAACTGGATGATTGTACTCTGAAGCCACCAGCTACCAGCCATAGAGCCATATTGTGGCAGGATCATGGGGTGAAGAGCCAGATCAATTTTCTTGGTTGTATCTGTCTCCCTCTGTGATTTTCTTGAGTTTTCACCTCAGCTGGATCACTTATGAACTGTCAGAGGAGGTCATCGAGAGGCTGTGACCTCTGGTTGACCTGAGAACTGGATCCTGGGACTCTCCTCCGCCCCCTCCCCCCCCATTCTTTGAATGTATGTTTGCTCTGTCCACCGTTCCCACAGCGGGAGACATTTTGATGATAGACTTGAGAGAGCACTGTGTTGCTGAGACCATCTGGATTGAATATGTGACTGAACCAAGTAAGGGCTATATATAAACTTTTAAGATTCAGGCAGGCAGCGGGCCAGAGATCCACTTGCCTTTTGGCCACTTGAGACAAGTCTTGTGTGTAAGTGCCCTCGATGACTAAACCTGCCACTTACCAATCTGGAGTGGTCTGCCTCTTCGTTTGGTCTCTCCATGTCCCCCAGTTATGTGGGCTGGTATCAGATTTCACCTGGGAAGTTTCTGAGCTGAGGTTTTGAACCAACACAGAGTGAGCTGTTCTCTCCCTCCCTACAAATGGTGCCAGTGATGCCCCTCTTTCTTTGCTCAGTCAACAAATCAGTACTGAGTGCCTCCTGCAGGCTGGCCTTGGACTAGATGAGGTGCTCCTCCTGGACGTGAGTGGGGAACAGGAAGTGGTAGTAAATGCCTTGCTGGAATTCCTTGTGAGGACATGTGTTTGAGCAGAGACAGTGGACAATCCTCTACCCACCCGGATTGTCTGAGGGGCAGAGGGAATGGGGAGGGTGAGGGAATAACTCAAAAAGTAAAAGAGGAGATTTGGCCAACTGGAGATATTCCTTTTGGTGTCCTGCACAGAAGGAAAATTTTATATTAGGGATGCTTTTTGTTTTTAGAGCCACCAGCAGGTCCTCAAATAGTGTTGTTTCGTTCCATGTCATTTTGTTATAACGTTGATGAAATATCGAAGGAACCTAACTTTATTTATATCAATTAGCCTATGGTTAAACTGGTTTTTTAAAAGTCATTTTGACTAAAATGGCAGAACCTATCCATGACGCTCAGTGAGGACTGACCATGTCTTCCTTCCTCCTTCTTTATCTCCATCTACGGTTGTTGTTTTTTTGTCAAAGCGCCTGCTGGGGGCGCTGCATGCACACCTCACCTGGCGGTGCTCCCGGAACACCCTCCGGAACTCAGTCCCCTGGGAGCTTTGCTAACACAAACCCAACCACCTTCAGGATAATGGGAACATTGGTCTCCTTATTTTTCAGCAACCAGCGTGGAACGTGGTAAGCAAAAGGTGAAAAATATTCTTTTACCCTAAATGTTTCACACTAATGAAAAAGCAACCTCTGTCTTAAAATTGGCCTTTTTTTTTTTTTCAACGTATTCGCCACCCTGGGGCAGACAAATTGGCCAAGTTGGAGTGGGCAGACTTAGCTTTCATCAGCCCTGGATTGACGTCCCGGTGGCTGGCCCAATGGGGCGTGTAGAATCTCCGGGTGCGGTGTTCTGTACACATTCATCAGGAAGCCAGCGCGGGGAGGATGCTGCTGGCGGGAAGCAGCCTGGGAGAAAAGATTCACTTTTGTGAGGACAGAATTCCCAGCCGTGGGAGCAGCTGGGATGTAATCTCCACTGGGCTGGTTCATTTACACTTGAATCTGAGCTGTTAGGGAGGAGAGCAGCGCTCCTAATGATTTAGAAGGGGCCCTAGACTCTGATGGCAGGGGAGGAGCGAGGGCGTGTCTGCCTTGCGGGCTTAGCTCTCAGGGCTGGCGGCCTGGTTGTGGGGCCACTGCACCTGCTTGAAGGCTGGAGGGCCGGCACCCACCTCTGTGTTTGCTCAGGCGGGCTTTAATCTTTTATGTAAGGGTGGCGGTGTTTGCTTGACTGGCGTTTTACCTGATCTTACTCCGATGGGTAAGGCCATACTTTTTATTTCAAGGGAAGTTCACAGGGTGAGTGCCTTTAAAAAAAAAAATTAATATAGTATTTCTTAGAGCAGTTTTAGGAACAATAAAAAAATTGTGCAGGAAGTACAGAGTTCTCATAGACTCTGTTCTCCTACAATTTCCTATTGACATCTTGCATCAATGTGATACATTTCTTACAATTGATGAACCAATATTGGTACACTGTTGTTTATTAATGTTCATAGTTTATATTAGGGTTCACTGCGTTCTGCAGTTCTACAGGTTTTGCTAATGCGTAATGTCCTTTGTCCATCAGTCTCATATAGAGCCCGTGCCTTCTCACCATGGGACAGTGCCCTCCTGGGGGCACCCGGCACCTCCTCCAAGCATTGCCCGGGCTCTGGCTGGAGCCCTTGTGGACTAGGTGAAGGGGACATGAGTGCCAAGCTGTGAGAGGTGTCACTTCTTCCTGTCCAATGGGGAAAGAGGAGCTGGTCTCAGACAGAAAGAGAGGTATCACTAACCTCTAAGAGTAGTCACTAAGGGATGTATTACGTTCCCTCTGAAACAGGTGAGGAAGCTTTCTGTACCCCCAGCTCCCAGCTAGAGGTCCCCTGCCCATCCACCTTTGGTGTCACATTTTCTTGGGCTATTGGGAGGGGTGTATGTATTCACATGCGACCGTTGGATGATGCCAAGCAGTCCCAGAGCATGGACAGGTATCGCTCTGGCTGCACAGTTGGTGGCTGAAGCTCTGTCTCATACCTGTCCTGACTAAATCACAGGTCCTGTGGAGGCAGAGATCATCACCTGCCATGAGGACTGGGCCTTGATGAGTCCTCTGCAGTAGTCCTTCTCTGGGTCCCCTCATTCTGCTTTTCCTGGGTGGAGGCCTCTCTTTTGTCTTTGATCAGCTACCTCAGGATCAGCTACCGAGGTTCGTGGTCCCCTGGATTGCTGCTGCAGCCTTAGACCTTCCAGGGGGCCTATTCCTGCATCCTCCTCATCCCTTTATCTTTTAAGAAGCTCTGTCCTCCTTTTCTTTGTCAGCAGGGCCCCTGAGACGGGGCAAGACTGGTGGACCTTGGGAGTGGAGGCATCGGATAGAACTGTCTGAAACTGTCCTTTTTCCTACTAAAACTCATTGGTGTTTTGCTCAAGCTTTCAGTAAAAACTTATCAAACACCATGGCCTGTTGTTACCCATGCATGGAGGAAAAATAGGAAAGAGGCGTTTCCTTGGCTTGGAGCTCAGCAGAAAGGAGAGGGGATAATGACTTAAAGAAATGGTTACAAGACGACAGGAAGGGAGCAGAAGAGATGCCTGCCCAGGGGTCTGAAGCGAGGGCTGGCAAGCAGCAGCTGAAACTGCTTTCTGCTCCATGGGAACGCTCCCTAAGGGCGCTCAGAAATACGAAGAGAAAAGAATCCCGTAAAAATCAGCCTGGGCTCCGACTACCCTGGATGGGTATCGAAGTGTTAGCCCTGAAGTCTGGAGAGCTTTCTATGCCATTTTAATGGTGAGAAAACTGAGGTGCAGGGGCTTCGAGAAACTGACCAAAGACACGTATTGCTAAGGCCAGGTGCTGAGATGCGAACTCGGGACTGTCGACTTCCGTAGGCTCTGGTTATTCCACTGCATTTTGATGGCTTCTTGCCTCTGGCTCAGGTAACCAGAGGAGGTGGGATGTTCAAGCTTTAAAAAAGGGGGTTAATGAAATGTGCAAAGATGAGAAGAGCCGGCATCTGCTGAGCATTTACTGAGTGCCAGGATAGTCTCCAGACCTTTGCTCTCTGTGAATTGACTCATCTAATCCTTAAAACAATGATATAGCTTATTATGATGATTATCCCCAGTGTAGGCTGAGAAAACTGAGCTTCAGAGTAGTTAAGTAGCTTGCCCAAGTGAGCGGGTCTAGAGCCTTATTCTGGAGCCTGGTTAGGGCTGAAGCCTACCACAAAAGTTGCTGTTGGTTGAACCCTGCTGCACATGGGGCTCAGTGCTAGACACATCTACAAACGCTCTCAAATTTAAGCCTCGCCCCAGCTCTGTGAGGGAAGGCTTATGTATTTCAGTTTGATAGATACAGAAACCGAGTCTCAGAGACGTCAAACAACGTATGCCTGGCCGGCCGCACAGCTGGAGCTCTGCCACTTAATTCAGATCTGTCTGAATTAAAAGCCTGGGCTCTATTTTCTTATATGCTGGGAGCTTCCATATCTGGAAAGACATCTGAATAACTCAGGGAACATTTATAAAATACAGATTCCTGAGTCCAGCCCTGGAGATGGATTCAGAATCTTGGGGTAGCCTGGGAACCTGCATTTTATAGACGCTTTCCTGCTTGGTGCTCCTGCAGCCCCTCAGCTGTCCCTGTCACTGCCTTCCTTGGAGCCATGCTGTGGTTGGGGTACAGGCCACACTGCCGCATTGCTTTGTGGTCATTTATGAAATTACCCCGATAATTCGAGTGAACATGGAGATCTGAATCCCCAGTCAACCGCTCACCTGGGGGCCAATCTGTAACTGAAGCCACTTTATTGACTTATCACAAACATCCAGGGATCAGGGCATACTTGAAGCCTGCACACCCGCCACTGTTGCATACCAGTCCCCCTTTTCTCCTGCCCATAGGAGAACCCCCAAGGGGACCCATGCTACCACCCAGAAGGTGCCTCGGTAAGATCTGGAGTCTGAGCAAAGGTCAGCATCCTGGTCAGTGTTTCTCAACCCTGGTTGCACATTAGGTTGCTCTGGAGGGACCTTTGAAAGAAGACTAATGCCCGCTCTACCCCAAACCAAGCAAATTTGAGCCTCGGTGTTGGGGGAGGGGTGGGTAGGGGCAGGGTATAGGTATTTTAAAAAAGCTTTCTAGGTGATTCTGAGAGGCGCCAGGTTGCAAAGTGCCAATTAGAACCAAGAAGCTGATGTTTACACTTGCCTCTCGGATGTTTAGTTCCTTCATTTTTTTTTTTCTTTATTAAATGCTGTGGGTTTAAAAAAAATTACTTAATACACTTAATTTTTTAGTACAGAGAGTTCCCACATACCTCTGCACCCACACAGGCACAGCTTGCCCCATCAAATGCTGTCTTCAATACAAATTTGTATGACTTGAAATAGCCAAAGGATGACTCTCAGATCCTCTCTCCTGGAAAGATGCTTCCTAAAATCGCTCATGCACAAACATAGTGTTGGCAAAAGTTTTACAGCACCTGCTTGAGTGACTGGCTGAATCCCTGGCTTCTCTGCATCTGGCCGTGCTGGCTGCTCCCTCTGCCTGGCTGGAAGTGGGCTTGTGGGATTTCTCTGGTGTGTGCTCTGTGGGTAAAACCTTCCTGTCTCAGCAATGCATCTGCAAGGCACTCCACGTGAGTGAACATACAGAAAAGGGCTCAGAAATAGATTTTAAAAGAATCATGTTCAAATCCCCTTGAAACAATCCCCTCCACCCCCAACCTTGCCCCCATTTCTTTCTAAAATTCTCTTCGGCTCTCTGAAAATCTTATTTTCAGCTCATTTTTCAGCTTCTTCAATAGAAAAACATTTCACTAGGGGGCACTTCAAGACTGAATAAAAAAAAAAACAGAAATGTGGTGACAATTGATCATTAACTTGGTAAACAGTCCTGCACAAAACAAAATATAAAAAATACATAAGGAATTAAATATGTATTTAGCTGAAACTGTGATTCAATTTCTCTGGGTTGTTTTCCTGAAAAGGGACACAGGAGGAAAGTGGCATTCTTGCACTTGTGGGCAATTTTAACTTGAGATTAGAATAATAATAATGATAACAATAATAATGGTCTCTTCCTCTGGTTTAAAATGGGCACTTTGCTTATTGCAATGCTTTCGTGCAACTGGGTGTTTGATGCTTTTACTCAAATTCATGTTTAAGAAACGTCTTCTTTCTCAGCATTGATGGAGAGCATTCATGTGTCTGCTAGCAAGTCCAGGCTGCAAGATTAATGGAGGATTTTCTACGGCAAAGAGGAAACGCGTTGTAGGTGCATCCAGGACACGCGTTCCAGACTTGGCCTGTTTTTATCCAGCGGTGTGACCTTGGGCAAGTCACTGCCTGTCTTTAGACCTCAGCATCCTCATTTATAAAATGGCAGTATTGGATTAGATATTTAAGATCTCTTTCCAATCTGACGTGCTGTAAGAATCTCCTTAGCTGTCTCCCTGTGGTTGTATCATTCATGCTGCCTTTCTCCTGACTTGGCCTGAATAGTTATATCAAACGCAGCTCCCAGGAGAAAGACAGAGAGAAAGGACATGGGTGTGAGTCCCAGTTCTATACTTGCTGGCCACTGTTGTGGGGTGAATGAGTTGAGTTGTGTCTTCCCCAAAGATGTTGAAATCCTAGTTCTCCATACCTGCGAATGAAGAGCGGTGCTGTGACTGTGACCTTATTTGGAAATATGGCGAGTAAGCAGGTGATAGAGTTAAGATGAGGTTGCTCATGCACACTCTAATCCGATATGACTGTGTCCTTATAAAAAGGGGGAATTTAGACATAGAAACAAACACAGATAGACACATCATATAAATATGAAAGCAGTGATGGGGTGCCACTTCTACAAGCCAATGAACACCGAAGATTGCCCCCAGACCATCAGAAGCTATGGGAGAGGCATGGGACAGATTCTCTCTCACAGACCTCAGAAGGAATCAGCTCTGCCAACACCTTGAGCTTGACTTCTAGCCTCCAGAATTGTATATAATTGTGCTACTATTAATAATTATTTAACAGTAAATAAATTTCTGTTATTTAATCTTCCTGATTTATGACACTTTGTTTCAGTGGCAGCCCTCGCAAACTAATACAACAGGATACCTAACCCATAAGGGCAGGATTAAATGAGATGTCATATAGGAAAGCCCCTAGCACAAAGGGCCTGGCATCTAGTGGGTGCTCATCAAATGTTAGTTATTATAAAAATGGAATAAGAGGAGGAAGGAGCATTGAAGAAGGAAGCTCTTGGTGTTAAGCACCTGTTAGGCGCTGGGAACTTTATACATTTATTCGTAGTTCTAACAATCATTTTGCTGCTGAGGGAATGGGGGCTCTCAGAGGTTAGGTCATCTGCTGAAGCTCACAAGGTAGGAAGTGGCGGACACCAAAATGTCCTGCCTGACTGCAAAACGTATGTTCTTTATGCCCCGTTATGCTCGTTATTAGGGGCAGGTGTTATTTATCCTGCTACGGTAAACATTCATTCATTCATCTGCTTAAGAGATGGAAGGAGATACAGCTAGGTCCATTCCCATGCTCCAGTGGCAGACCAGGCTCCACGGAGTGGCGGGCTTTCTGGCATGGTTGAAGTTAACTGCCCAGAAGACTGTGCACTGCCCTAGGCCAGCATGAGGCCGTTTGATGAAAGCAAATCTTAGAAGCCAAAGTACGTGGGACTGAAGTGCTTTATAATTTATACTTTTCCAGCCTCTTCCTAAGTAAACTTCCCCGCACTCTGTTTTAGAGATCATTAACTGGTGACTCAAAACCAGGCTCATTCCAGGTAAAATCTCTGCAGAGCCAAAATCTAACCTGGTTCCATATTTCTCCTCTTTGAGAAATTCTTCTCTCCTTCCCTACTCCACTCCGTCACTACCCCAGTTTAGTTAAACATTTCCCTGGAATTTATCTGGTTCCAGATGCTGAGGATATAGAGGTGGGCTGAAGAGGGAGCCCTAGCAGATATGCAGATCATTGCCATCCTGTGGGATAAGCCCGTGATGACAAGATATTAGAAGATAAGAAGTTAGATGTTGGATGGGGGCTCCTCAGGAAAACTTCCCAGGGGAGGGAAAAAGCAGTGATTTTGGAGAATGCCAAAGGGGCAGGCATTCCAGGCTCAGGGGAGAACATGCGCCTGGAGACCTGAGATAGCAAGTTAAGTACAGGCAACTGGAAATGCCTTGGAATGACTGGACATAAAGTACGGAGAGAAGAGGGGCGTGAGAGAGAGCTGGAGAAAGCAAAGGCCAGGTCGCCAAGTCCTCTTGGCATTTCAGAGCTACCCTAAAAGGTGTCCATTCAGCCCGTTATTTCTAGAAGTCTCCTTGATTGTGCTTCTCACAGTCTCTGATTCCCCTCAATTTACCTTTCTGGGATCCAGGCCAGTGCCTCTCTTCCCTCGGCTTGTGTTGAATCATGCATTCATTCGTTCCTTTAGTCCATAGACAAATCTCTGTGGGGGTGCTTACACTACGAGGCCTGCTCGAGCCACTGAGATCCAGTGGTGAACAATCGGGCCAATAGTGGGGAGTGTATTATGTCCTCCACCTCTTAGGTGAGGTATTTACAAAAAATTCAAAGATTATGGTAGGCTAGAGGGGCACCTTTTGGGGACAGTCAGCCATCCTCCCCCTGATGTGGCTGCCCAGGCACACAGCAGTTCTAGCCTCCTTCACGGACAGAGTTAAAACTCTCCCTCCTTTAGTCTCAGCTCCTCTCACCTCAGTAAGGCTCTTGGAGGTGTTTTTGTTATGGTTGACATTGCCCAGACATTTCAGAAGGATAGCTGTGGTCTGACCGCATTCTGTCCAGGTGGGATTTTGTTGGCCACTTCAGTGTGTTCCTGTCTGCAAGGCTTTTTGGGGGCCGGTGTGGATGTTTCAACTCATTACAGGGTTTGTTCAAGCCAACGGCCTCAGGGATTTCTCGTTCTCATTCCTGAGCTCCCACGTGTCCTTGGCTATAGTCATGTCCTAGGGCTGCTGTACAAATGATCACAAACTGGGTGGGTTAAAACAACAGAAATAGATTTTCTCACAGTTCTGAAGGCTGGAAGTCCAAAATCAAGGTCTGGGAAGGGCCATAATTTCTCCGAAGGCTCCAGTGGAAAATCTTTCCTTGGCTCTTCTAGCTTCTGGTGGCTTCCATAATCCTTGCTGTTCTTCGGCTGGAGGCAGCATAGTGGAACTCTGCTTTGTCTTCACATGGCCACCTTCCAGTGTGTCCACGCATCTCCAAATCCTCCTTCCTTATAAGGACGCCAATCATTTAATTAAGGCCCTCACCAATAATCCAGGATGACCATATCTTGACTTGATTCCATCTATAAAGATTCTTTTTCCAGATAAGGTCACATTCACAAGTACCAGGGGTTTGGACTTCAACATATGTTTTTGGGAGATACAATTCGACCTGCAACACTGGGTGTGAGAAGCAAAGCTTCGTTTCGAAGGGCGATGAGCCAGGCTCCCTTTCTCAGTATAAAAAGCAGAGCTCCAGGCGGCTCCCAGCCTTTCTCAAGTGATTAAGGCCTTCAAGTTCTCTCCCAGAGCTTTGCCCCTGACTTCAGGGACTCTGCCTGGGCAGAAATGAAAACGAGTCTGCTGAATTCCAGGATGTGGACAGAGAGAGAGAGAGGAAAACAAGAGAGTCTGTCTCTTTCTTAGTCTCCACTCCTTTTTTGCGGATCCCTGCAACGCCGTGCTCCGCAGTTTGGGGGCCGAGGTGGAGTGCCCGGTGCTTGGTTTAAGTGTGTATTCCCGTTCCCGAGTGCTCAGCTCTGTTCTCTGCACCTGTCCTTTCTCGTTTCCCCATTTGCTTTCAAATAGTGCCCAGGATGGACAGTAACCAAGACACACGTGGTGCGATGTTAAGGTTTGGTCGGCAGGTGTTTCCTGACTGCAAATCAGCTTCGGGAAAGAGGAGATTTCTCTGCACTGACTCAAGACCAAAAGCCAAACCTAACAGCCATGGAGCGCAGCCTATCTGCTGTGCAGCCTGTCACCCGGAGGTCTAGGAACGTGATGATTTAGATTGACTGGTGCATTCCTAGAAATGTCCAGGAAACAGCTGGGCTTGTACAAGTGGTCTGAACCCCTCTGCCCCCAAACAAACAAACAAACAAACAAATAAATACTTCTGCTTCTCCGAGTTAAGTGTTTACCAGATTGTTTTTTCCCCTGTAAAGCAAACTTTGTTTATTGTGATGAGGTTATTTTTGAGTCCCCTTGGCGTAGGTTCCCAGTCATTATGTCTTCAGCTCTGAAAACGTCAGCATTTCTCCCGACCATGGTGAGCCCACGGAACGCAAAGGTGGGTGAAGTGCGACTCTGACTCGCACCCAAGGCGAGCAGCGCGGGTCCCCTTAGCAACGCAACTTTGCAAAGTGACCGGGCCGGACGCCACTCCGGACTCCGTCGTTCCCCATGCTGGCTGGCCTGTTCCCGACCAGAGCACTTAGGCCCCGCGCTGAGAGGTTAAGTGCTGGCGGCCGCGGGACATTTTTGTTGCTGTGCTCGGCAAAGCCGCCTGCTTTTTACAAACACATTAAACATTAATATCTACAGAACGGGCAGTTTTATAGTGCACAAGCACGAGTTTCCTGGACACGGATTTATTTATTTTTTATTAATGTAACCTTAGCATGCCACATATTTCTTGCGGAGCGCCAGATCTGAAAGGCCTTGGCTGGACCCAATGAATACTTTATGATTCCATTTAAGACCAAGGGAACCAATAAACTCACTCCCATTTACATTTCAGTGGAGTCTTATAAGTAATGCATGCCGCACGCCTCTCAGCTGTCTCTTGGACTGCCTTGAACACCTCATCACATACGTGGCCTTTTCAGGAAAACAGAGCAGTAGTCTCTTCAAACAGTTTTATTTTTCTTTCTTCAGCTACTTGAATCCCCTCTTTGTGGCCATGAATAGATAATCATAGGGAGCTGACTGTTGAAGTCTATTACTCTCTCTCTCTTTCTCTCGTAAGCCTCTCATGTCTATGGTTTCAGCCGTCACCTCTGAGCAATGCCTTCTAGAACAGTGGTGGAGCCCTGAGCCAGCCAGCCAACCCTAGTCCTGAAATTCCTATTGCTTTGTCTCAGGAAGGTTGAACAGTTTGCATTTTAGACCCGACTTTCCTGAATGGGAACACTATTTTGATTTGCTTGCTTCTGCCCCATGGCTGTCAGTGCCCAGTCAGCTGGCCGGACGAGCTCAGACTGTCCTTCACTGACCCCTTTTATCCCCTCCTTCCAGGCTCCTGGATCCAGTTTGGTGCTAGCTCTGGGCGAACCCTTTTCTCCAGTGTGCTGCTTCCCTTAGCAGCCAGTGCTGTCTTTCCATGGTGTGAATCAGTTCACACCACTCTCTTGTTCAAAATCTTTCAGTGGTTTCCAATCCTTTAACTCCTGCCCAAGTTTCTACCTTCTGGCCTTTAGACTTGCCACCTCCCAAAACTGCATGTGCCAATCCTTGATATAAATATCATTTTCATGTATCCATTCATGTATATATGTGTGTGTACGCATATCTATATCTATATCTATGTATTTATGTATTATATATGAAATCTCTCGGTTCTGCTTCTCTGGAGAACCCTGACTGATTTTGGACTGCCCCTTATTGACTATTTGGTATAAAAGACTACCTTCCCACATTACTCTCTGTGATGTCTATACATTCTTTGACCTTCCTCCTGTAGAAAGGTGGAGATTAATTCCCTTTGAATATGGGCCTGCTTTAGTGACTCACTTATGTGAATAGAACTCCGTGAAAGTGATGCTTCACGAACTCTGAGGCTGGATATTAGAAAAGGCAACATAGTGTCATCCTAATGCATGCTCGCTTCTCTCTGTCTCTGTCTCTGTCTGTCTGTCTGTCTGTCTGTCTCTCTCTCTCTCTCTCTTTCTCAACTTGCACTTGAAACTTTCCCACCATATCACGAGGAAGTCCATGCCAGATGGAGAGGCCTCATGAAGTTATGCCGGACAACCGCCCCAGCTAAGGTTCCACCTGCAGCTAGCATCAGCTCCAGAGATGTGAGAGAAAGAGGCTCCAGGTGATTCCATATTCCCCTCTTTGAGCTGCCCCAGTAACACTGAGTGGAGCAGAGATGGCCTGTCTCCATTGGGCCCTGCTCAAGCTGAAGAATCATGAGCAAAACCAAATGGTAGTTATTATTTAAAGCCAGCATTTTGTGGTTGGTTGTTATACAGAAAAGGATAACTGAAACATTCTCTGTTCTGTTATAATGTTAGTTTTAAAATTTCTTCTTCTTATTTTATTATTATTTTTTCCAATAGTATTTTAAAATTTTTTTTTCAATTATAGTTAACATACAATATTATAGTAGTTTTAGGTGTACATCATTGTGATTAGATTTTATATAACTTATGAAGTGATCGCCCCAATAAGTCCTAAACCCATCTGACACCGTACATAGTTACAATATTATTGACTATATTCCCTATGCTACACGACATCCCTATGACTATTTTGTAACTGCCAGTTTGTACCTCTTGATCCCACCCGCTTCACCCATCACGCTCCCCAAATCCAGCAACCATCAAAATGCTTTCTGTATCTGTGAGCTGGTTTCTGTTTTGTTTGTTCCTTTATCCTGTTTTCTAGATTCTACATATAAGTGAAATCATATGACATTTGTCTTTCTCTGTTTGACTTACTCCACTCAGCACAATACCTTCTAGCACCATCCATATTTTTGTAGATGACAAGATGTCATTCTTTTTTATAGATGAATAATATTCCATTGTACATATGTACTATCTCTTCTTTATCCATTCATTAACAGGCACCCAAGTTGCCTCCATATCTTGGCTATTGTAAATAATGCTGCAATGAACGTATGGATTCACATGTCCCTTCAAAATAGTATTTTGGATTTCTTCAGATAAACACTTGGAAATGGGATTACTGGGTTCTTTTTTTGTCTTGTTATAGTCTTTGTTTTAAAGTCTATTTTGTCCAGTATAAGTATTGCTACATTAGCTTTTTTTTTCTTTTTGTTTTCATTTTCTTGAAATATCTCTTTTCTATCTTTTTACTTTAGCCTCTGTGTGTCTTTCTATATGAAATGACTCTCAGCATATGTAAGGGTTTTGTTTTCTTGTTCATTCAGCTACCCATGCCTTTCGATTGAAACATTTAATCCATTTACACTTAAAGTAAGTTTTGATGGATATGTAGTTATTGCCATTTTATTATTCATATTTTTTTATCTATTTTCCTCTTCTTCTTAAAGAAGCCTCTTTAACATTTCTTGTAATATTGGCTTGCTGGTGATGAATTTCTTTAGCTTTTTCTCGTCTGAGAAGCTCTTTATCTGTCCTTTAATTCTAAATGATAACTTTGCTGGGTGGAATAATCTCGGTTGTAGGTCCTTGCTTTTCATCACTTTGAATATTTTGTGCCAATCCCTTCTGGCCTGTAAAGTTTCTACTGAGAAATCAGCATTTTTCTGGCTACTTTTAAGATTCTCTTTCTGTCTTTAACTTTTGGCATTTTAATTATGATGTGTTTTGGTGTCGGCCTCTTTGGATTCCTCTTCTTTTGGACTCTCCGGGCTTATATGTCTATTTCCTTTACCAGGTTAGAGAAGTTTTCCATCATTATTTCTTGAAGTAAGTTTTCAACTCCTTGCTCTCTCTCTTCTCCTGCTGGTATCTCTATGATGTAAATGTTGTATGCTTACTGCTGTCCCAGAGGCTCCTTAAACTGACCTCAACCTTTTTTTTTTTGGATTATTTTTTCTTGTTAAGATCTGATTGAGTGTTTTCCGCTATCTTATCTTCCAAATTGCTGATTTGATTCTCTGCTTCATCTAATCTACTGTCGATTTCTTCTAATGTATTCTTCATTTCACTTATTATAGTCTTCATTTCTGACTGGTTCTTTTTTTATGTTTTCTATCTCAATTTTTCTGTTTCTTATCTCTTTGTTGAAGTTTTCACTGAGGTTGTTGAGCATCCTTATAACTAGTATTTTGAACTCTGCATCTAGTAGATTTCTTGTCTTCATTTTGTTTAGTTCTTCTTCTGGAGTTTTGTTCTGTTCTTTCATCTGAGACCTGTTTCATTGTCTCCCCATTTTGGCTGCCTCCCTGTGTTTGTTTCTAAGTATTATATAGAGCTGTTATGTCTTCCGGTCTTAGTAGAGTGGCCTTATGTAGTAGGTGTCCTGTGGGGACCAGTTGTACAGTCTTTCTGGTCCCCTGAGCTGGGTGTTCAAGGTGTGTCCTTCGTGTGGGTTCTGTGTTCTCTCTTATTGTAGTTGAGTCTTGGTTGCTGTTTTCACATCAGCAAGATTGATCCTCAGGCTGATTTGTTGTGAGGACTGGCTATGATTACAGTGAATAAGCTGTTGTGCAGGGGCTGACCCTATGAAGCAGGACTTGCTTTAACAGGGCTCTGGTATCTGCCCTGTCTGCCCTTTGGGTGTGTCTTTTGTGGAGGTGGTTGGGTGGTGCTCTGGTGTGGTATGAAGTTGGCCACTAAGTGTGCTGGTTCTGGGGCTTCTTGGAGGGGTTCTGTTGCAGGCCAAGTTCAACTATCACCTGTGCTCTGCCCAAGGCCACTTGGTATGAGCTAAAAAGTGATTTGCAAATGGTTGCTACTTGTGTTGGGCTTGGAGGTGTCTGGGAAAGGCTAAGCTGCGAACTGAGGCTGGCTGTTGGTTTGAGGTTGTGTAGCAAGAGATATGGGGCACGCTGACGCTAGATGCTGCTTGTCTGGAGTTTATGAACCTTTGAGAGATTTTAGGAAAGTCTGAAGTCTGAGTCAAGATAGGCTATTTATATGGAAATGCCACTAGAAATAGCTTGGGTGGGCCCACAAGTTGGGTGGGGCGGGATCTCAGGGAATCATCAGGATGAGGCAAACAGTGTTAGCTAGGCTGATGAAGACTCATCAAGCTATGATGGCCTCCTATGTCTACACACTGGGTTGAGGGATAGCTCAAAAAAGGAACAATGTTTCTGCCAGAACTTCTATCTGGGAGAAAGATGCCCCTCCAGCCCTCACTCTGAAGCCAGCCAATCCAGCCCCTTCCTGTATGTCCCCAGAGCCTTTTGCACTGCTGACTCACTGCTAGAGCTTGGAGCAGGTGAGTCCACAGTGAGTAAATCTATGCATGGACCCTTTAAGAGGAATGCCTGGTAATCCAGCTGCCCTCCATTACACTCAGCCACAATCTTCACTGGTTTTCACAGTAGGAAGTTGTGAGGACTTCTCTTCCTAGCACTGAAACCTGGTATAGGGCTGGGACCCCCTCACTCTTCAGGAAGGCTCTCTGCAGATGAACTATCCCTCCCGATGCTTAACTGCCACACATGGGTGTGGACCAGACTGTTCAGCATCTTCATCCCTCCTACCAGTCTCAAGTGGCCCCTTCTGTATGTCTTTAGTTATAAAACTTCTGTTCAGCCAAACTTTAGGTGATTTTCATTGATGATTGTTCTATAGGTTAGTTGTAAATTTGATGCGATCGTGAGAAGAGGCCAGCACAAGGTTTACCTACTTCACCGTCTTGACCAGAACTCATGAGTAATACAATTAAAAAAAAAAATTATTACTTATCACTATTTGGAATACGATTATTTATTTTTTATTTATCTCCTCCATTAAAAATAAGTTCCATTAGGGAAGGAACTTATTATATTATAGCTATTTTTTTTTTATCTTAGTGCCATTAAGAACACTTAGTAGTCACCTAGTAAATATTTCTTGAATAAATACTATTCCTGAATCTACTGAATTATATTCTTTCTTATTTCCTTTTTTCCTTCTTTCTTTCCTTTTCTACCTCAATCTTTCCCTTTCTTTTAACTTTCATCTTTCTTTCTTGCTTCTTCCTTCTTTCCTAGTTTTCAAATAATTTGATCTATATACATACTTTTTTCTTATAAAAAATGAAAAGATTTCAGATAAAACTAAATTCTCCTTTGCTTACAATCTATCTGCAAACCTGTCCCTCTTTCTTCCTCACCTCACCCCTTCTTTGCTTTGTTTCCACTGCCCTGGTCACTTAGCGGAGAGGTGAGTCTCTTCTTACCTCGCCCTGAATGCCCTCATTATCTCCTTCTTCCAACACATCCTTCGCGTTATCAGATTACTGATCCCCAAACTCTGCTTTTAGGAAAACTTGCCTTAAAGCTTTCAAAGTCTCCCTGTTATCTAGAGTCGAGGTTCAAACTGTAACCTGGAGCTGAAAACTCCACAATCAGAGCCCTTCTTAGGACTTGGCTCTTCTCTTCTTCCTCCGTGAATCATCTGCTCCAGCTGCAGTGGTTCCCTCCCTGCCTCCAAGGATTCTCTGGTTTTCCTGCTTCTGCTTTTGGCTGACTCTGTTCTTCATTTCTTCAACACCTACTAATTCTATTCATCTACTCAGATGCCACTTGTTTTCTAAGTCCTCTGGGAATCATCCTGCCCCTCTCTGAAGAATCTTCTCTTTGTGGGCTTTAACCACGTGGGGAGGGTCATGGCTATCTTCAAATGGGAAAAGGAGGTCGCATCAAAGGAAAATGAACCAACACACAGGGAGGAAAGGAAATACATTTTAGGAAGATATCCTGGTGATATTCAATCCCTATGCTCCAGTTGTCCTAAAATTGGCCCTCATCCCTCTCCTTTCCATGGTCTGATTTCTCAGTTTTTCTTTGGAGTTGAGCTTATAAATCTCTAATTTTGCCAAAACTGATTTAAATTGAGATTCTGTCACTTGCACCCAAACTAATAAAAGATTAATTAAAATTAGATACATCAGGTACTTTGCAGTGAAAGGGCTTCTTTTAAAATAAAGAAAAAGGCATGAGGATTGATGATTTCAAATCATTATGAACTCAATGGAATGAGAAGTGACGAGCCTGGCATAGCGTCTGACACATAGCAGACCCCCATCAATGGTAATGTCCTCCCTCTCTCCCACCCCCTTATCTTTCCTGCCTGGAAGCCTATTTCAAGTTAGATGCTGGAAAGCAAAAGACAGTTTAAAGCAGGCTTTGTGTGCCCTTTAGATTGCTAATCTTCTAAGTGGTATGAAGTAGCCCGGGCGATCTGATGCTTCTCTGATGTCCTACTTTTCTACAGCTCAAGCCGAACATGTCCTTAATATATAACCAAATTATATTGGAAAAATCTGAATCACAGAGGCATATAAACGGGGTGCTCTGTTACTGTAGCTTTTAAGAGAATAATTTTTATATAGAATACCAATCTTGGAGGTATATAACATTTTTTTTTTTTTATTATTCACTCTAATCAGAGACTGTTGGATTTGACATGCATGAACCTTACAGTTACTTTATCTTTATCTCAAGTGATTTCCTGATGAGTTTCTAGAATACCCCAGTACCTTACCTTTTCAAATGCTTTCTTTGTTCCTATGTAGTCTGCCATTTGTTGATTCCTGACTTCTGTTAACTGCATGTTTTGAATAAATCTTTACACATGACGAAGGTTTGTCTTTGAACTAGATCTCCTTCTTGCTGGATAATTGCTCTTACAGACTTTACAGTGTAACTGTCTATATTTGGAACATAATAATTTGTAACACAAAGGTTAACCGGTAAAGAAATCAAGAACATTTGCGTATAATAAGAAAGAATTTAAAAGACCACACACACACACACACACACACACGCACACAATGAAGGACCTTGCTGCCAATTCTGAGTGACAGCTGTTGTCAGAAATTCAAGAACTCTGATGTCTGCATTGAAATTCCAACAGGTGCCCGGGTTTAAGCAGTGCAGCAGTTTTCATTGCTATGCATGGCTTGCACATAACAAAATAGTTGTAACCTTTCTGCAAAGTGCAAAGTCAGGAAATGTTAATCCATAGGGAAGGCATACCTAAGCCACGGCTCTAACCTGATCAGTAATTCCTCTTCTCATTCTCCGATTAAAAAAAAGATTTCTCTCTCTACAGCAACCCAGCCTCTGTTATGCTGTGTGTGCATTAGTAAAATTGATCTCCATAAGAGTTCTTGAAACTGAATTACTTAATAGCATCGTTTAGGGCTGCCGCGGAGGGACAGAAGTCAGCGGGACTGGGACTTCAGGAAGTTGCTAACGCAGAGGCTGATTAAGGCTTCCGCACTTTGCAAAACATGCCTGGCCATCGCTTAGCGGGGAAAGCGCTGCACTTTATACCTGGAAAACAGGCCCTTTGAGCACCGGCTCTTGGCAAAAATTGCATTAAGACTATTCATTTGGAGGTGATGTGAATTTTATGTATTCATTTCGATTCGCTCCTCTGGTTCCTCAGGGTAATGGCACAATTTGGGCTGATTTTCTAGTAGAGAGCTCTCAGCCATCCAATTCTACAGTTTTCTTTAAAAATTTTAAATAAAATTTATAATAGGGCAGGCAAAAAGAGAAAAACAAAAAAAGAAAAAGAAAAAGAAAGAAAGAAAGACGACAAATCAAGTCAAGTATTACCAAGCCAGGAGCTGTTTTGTTTTGTCTTGGGATCTTATGGGGCCCCCGCCCAGGCAAGGGGTTCCTGGGAAGAAAGTGTAGGTGGGACCCGCAACGGCTGCTTATTTGGGGTGCTGGGCATGGGAAGCAGCAGGGAACAGCCTGGGGAGGGGATACAGTGACAGGAAGGAGGCATTTGTCTCAGGCACTGAATTTAAGAAGGCACTGAAAAGCTTAGGAATCAAGATACATAATATAATAACGCAGTATTTTTTGAAAAATCAAAATTAAGGCCAAAAAAGGTATGATGAAGAAAATACCAAAATTTTAAATAAAGACAGGCTCTGTCCCCACACTTGCATGACCTCTCTCTCCTCACTTGTGTCTTAGTCCTGGTCCACAGTACGTACTTAGGTGGCTCCTGCCAGTGGCTGTCACCACCAGCGCTTCAGAGCACCTTGCCCAGGTGATAAGAGCAGCTTGAAGTTACTCTCCCCACTATGGTTTCCCACCTTTACAGTAACAATGATGTCATCATTCATGGTTATCTAATGTGGATTCATCTTCCACTCCAGACACTGTGCTAAGTATTCTACACCAGTGATTTATTTAATTCTAACAGAGGAGGCAGGTGTTAGAGTCCACAGGTGTAGAGCCTGAGGCTGAGGTTGCCAACTCACCCCCCAGCATACAGTCAGTGAAAAGCCAGGGTTCTGACCTGACCCGTCTGATTTCAAGGCCATGAACTCCCCACTGCACCGCACTCCAACCTCAGCGTGAGCCGAGCTGGAATTGAAAACACCTTAAGGACCACCGAGGAGTCTGAGCAGAATTCCCCCTGACCATTCCTTCGTCAACGGAGGGTTGTCTACATTCTGCTCAGGCCTTCCCAGTGATGGGGAGTGTCTCGCTTGCTGGGGCAGCATTCTACTTACTGGCTGTGCCTTTATTGAGCCAAATCTGCTACCTCATCACTTCCACATATTGTTCCCATATTTGTCTTTTGAAATAGCCGTTTCTTTGCCTGTAATACCCTTTCTTGCCATTGTCTGCTGTGTGAACATCTAATCAACCCTTAAAACCAGATGGAATATATCCCATATTTATGGGATACATAGTTACTCTCCCATTTCTGATCTTATGGTATTTTATGCTTTATGTTCTCACCTGTACCACATTTTTTTTTTTGTATAGTTACTTGTTTGCATATTTGCATCTCCACTAGATTGTGGTTTCCTCAAGGACGAGAGCTATGTGTCGTTAAACTCCCAGCCGATCATCTGGCACCCACTAAGCCTATTAAACCCTTTTGTGAAAATCAATACAGTTAAACAAATAAACTGGAAAACCCAGTCAACGAGAGTGAGAGTGCCATTCTTATGCTGAGAGCCACCTGTGACACCTCTCCAAGCCTGTTATAAAGGAAGGAATTTGGACTTTAGAGTCAAATAGAACCAGGTTTAAATCTAAGTCTGTCTTTTCTACTCACTAGATGAGTGACCACGGACCATACATTTAAACCCTCCCTTCGTTCCCTTTTCTCTGCCCCTTCCTTGCCCTGCCTCTATTCCCATTTGCTCTATGTTGCCACTTTTGCTTCTTACCTGTCCACAGGTAGCCTCTAGCAGGGCCATCACAGAGCCAGACACTTGGCGAGTTCATGTAGTCAACTTTCCCACACCCTATCCTGAGGGTCATTTTTAAAGTCTGAGGGTGACTCTGTGAAAAGAAACCTTTGAGATTGTAAAGTTCTACTGCTTAATTTATCAGGGGCATTAAACTGGCCCTGCAAATTCCTTCCCAGAACCCAGCATTGATGTTTGCTTTTAATGATGCAAATTGCAGCAAATGGAAGTTGCTCAACGGTGAGATCCACGATGGGGAAATGTATTCAGTGATGATGTGGAAAGACAGCAGCAGATGACAACCCCTGGGCATCTGGAACTTCGAGGGTCAAGTTTGCTTGGTGTTGCCACTTGCTGGAGCACAAGACCTGAAAGCAGAAATATTTTCACGCACCAGCCCTTCTTAAGTTAGAAAATGTCCACCCAGTGGGACCTTTCCCTCCTTCGACAAGAGGAAGGCTGAATATGAAATTCTTTTCATTCTTCCCTTCATCCCCAGGTTTCTGTTACATTAAGAAAAGATCTTTAAGCACTGGCTACATTTAAAGATTTTATTAAATAATACTGATCAAGCCCGGGATAGGAAGCCTGGGGCTTTGCACTGAATTAGATGCCAAAGAGACAGAAATGCACACACAAAAATCTTCAACGAATCTTTAAAATACGTGCGCCTCTGTCTGCAGGCTCTAATTTTGTGCTGAAGAAGCTGACACCCAAAGCAGTGGGGGAAAACAGAGCAGCCCAAATCCTTTAGAAGATTCTGAGCTTGAGTCCTGTCATTTCCAAAGTCAGCATGTTAGGAATTCTGTATTTTCAAAACTCGCGGCCCAGGTGATGGAGAGCATGAAATTCAAATCTCTTGTTCTACCATCTCCTGGTGCTTTGGGACTCAGTGAGAATTTCAGAATGTTTTTCTATTTTATGCCTCCAGTTCATTCTGCACCACAACCTGAGGCCGTACCAACATGTAAAGGATGATTCTCCAGGTTGTAGCCACCATGCTGTTTGCCATGTCTGACAAGACAAGGGCAGTGAGAAGCTGTGGTGGGGAAGCCGGGAAGAAAGGGAAGATGCGACTCCAAAGGGGCCGGAGGAGGTTCTGGAAAAAGAGGCTCTTTTTTTTGTAAATCTGCTCCGTGGAAATATGTTGCCTTTGTTTGTCCAGGATCACTTAGGTGAATCGCTCCTTCTCTGCTACTGAATGCTTCTGATGGTGCTAGTAAAACCAGGCACAGGGTCACCTCCATCTGTCCCCCACATCCTTACTCCACCTCTCTGCCTGAGCTATTATTCTGCCTCCACTTCATCTTGGTGATTGATGGATGGAATAAAATGTGGCGGGGCCCTTGGGGCTTAAGAGTTCTGGACCCCAGTTATACACCTCACACTCCCCTGGGAGGGGCTGGCACAGTGCAAGGTCTTCACGGATGTGTGTTGGATAAAAGAATGAATGAAGGAAGGTCCAGAGGTAGAAGTCGCTGGGTTTGCTGTCAGTTCTGGGGCTTCTGCTTCGTGTTCCTCATTTTGGATTTCTCTCACCAGGGAACATTTGGGGGCATTGAACTCTAACAGGCCCTTTCTGTCATGCAAATTTCTGAGCAATTAGATAGCTCTAACTGCGTCCCAGAGATTGTCACCTGTGTTTATACACGGTAACATTTCATCCTCACGAGCACACGATAATGTAGGTGCCATTCTTATTCCCACTGTACAGGTGATGAAACAGAGGCACAGAGAGCTAAGTAACTTGCCTCAGACCTCTCAGCTGGTAAGTGCCGGAGTTGGGATCTGAGACCAGCAAGACTGGCCCGAGTCTACTCAGGTATCAACCCCAACTGCAGGGCAGAGTAGAACCCCCAACTGTAGTCCCCACGGCTCAGGGTCTGGTTGAACAGCCCTCACAGCTGTTGCTGTGCCTCTTCCTGTCGTACAGAATGATTTGGAGCTTGGGAAGATTAAAAACTCCAAATGACATTTGTTTTTGTCTTCTGCGTCAATTTTTTAAAAAAGTAAGTTGGGCGTTTTAAATCAGTGACTAGAAACATCCATGACACACAGGGGGGATGACCTTGGGCAAGCTACTTAACATCTCTTTGCCTCAGTTTTCCTAGCTATTAAATGGGGAAAATGACAGCACATGTTTTGTAGTGTTGTAAGAATTAAATGAGTTAATACATGCCAAGTGCTTGCAACAGTGCTGTGCTCGTAGTAGGTCTTCAATTAACTGCGTTTTCCTCACCTCCTCCTCCTTCTCTCTTCCTCTCTCTTCTTATTCCTCTCCTCCTCCTCCTCCTCCTCTCTTTTTTCTTCTCCATATCCTCAGGGAGTCCTTCCTTAAACCCTAGATCAGATCGGGTATCCTTGACAAGCTTTTTCATAGTGCTGTCCCTATTTTATAACTCTGTCTACAATTTGTGTTTATTTAAAACTATGTAATTGAAATCATTCTTCTAGATCTTCAACTACTCTAGCGGAAGGGCTGCATCTGTCTCGTTCATAACTGCACCCTAATGCCCATCATGGGGCTCAGCACAGAGCAGACACTCGACAGCTATTTAGAATGCACACTGTGTGAGAAGTTTCAGCACTGCCTGGGACTAGAAGCTGGCCCCTGAATCCCAAATCCAGTTTTCCTTTCAGAGCCTCACAGCACTGCTATATCCACAGCCCCTGCCAGCCTCTTCCAAGGAGAAATGCACCTGCCTCTGGCTGGAGTCAGGGCGCAGACCCTCCCACACAGCTCTCCCCTGACACTTCTTCTCAGCTCCGCCAGCCTGCTGTTCTCCAGCCCGGGGAACTTCTTGCCTTGTTCCATGTACTTTCTATTCTTTATAGTTTCGCATGTCGCGTCTTCACTTTTACCTTTTTCTTTATAACTTGTATTTTGTGGCACGTCTTTGAGGTGAGTTTCTGAGTTTTTCATTGTCAGAAAGGCTGAACACAAAGCACCTTTCCACATGCTCAGGAGACGTGAAAACAAATCTTTTCCTTTGGTTCTTATTGATCACTTACTGGGAGGATCTGTCCCTCTGTCCTACCTCTTATTATTATTATTTTTTTTTAGGCTGTAATTGACCAGGAAGTACATTTAACAGGAACTGAAATTGACACCCAGAATCCTCAAACAGCAAAGAGCAAGGTGATGGTTGCTTACATGAAGGCAACTCCAGAGTAAATTAATTAAAAACGTTACATGTCCTCTTTCCTTAACCTCCTCTACCCCCAAACCTCCTTGTTCACTGCAGTTCTATTCACAGCTACAAGTTTGATAAGAAACGATATTTGAAAACACTGAGTTTCTCTTTTCTATATGTTGCTTTGAAAATCTCCAGCATTCTCACAGCCTTTCCTTATCTCGACGACACCAAAGTTTAATTTTTTCCCTACTTAATGGAGACGGATGTGCTCTGGTCTGCACGAGCTCTCTGCTGACAGGAGAGCATGTGGATTCATGTCAGTAATGAGGTAAGGAATAAAAGGGAATTTCTTTTGCTTATAAAGAAACTTTTATACATGCCTCTTAAGAAATCAGCCAAGACCTATAACCAGAATTCCAGAGCCAACTCCACAGTCAGCAGCACAGGAGACAAGGGTGGAGGAGAAAGCAGGCAGGCCACCCCGCCTTACTCGGCTTGACTTCCCGGCAGCTGTCAGGATGGAGTCACAGCTGCTGTAGGCTCCTTCCTTGCACTCAGTCCCAAATTTATCCTTCCCATCCCAAACCTGTGAGAACACCAGAATTTGAGACAAGAAGAAAAGCAAAACTCTTCAGAAAGGAAACACAGGCTTCACTCAGATTCGATTCTGGATCCTAGGATACCCCTGTTTTGGACTCTCTCCTCTTTTATGCTTTCCGTCCGGCACACACGGCCCTCTCAGAGGCACTGCTCTTGTGCTCTGTTTATTCATATATCGTCTCGATGCAGCTTAAGTGAGCACGGAGGGCAGATGGAACAGACCAGGGGGTTTCTCCACACAGCCCCAGACAGCTCAACAGAGCAAATGCCGTGCCCACTCCAACTGTGATTGTTTCTCTAGATCCAGTCCCCAGCCCCATTCTCTTACTCATTTTTTTTTCTTGCCCACATCTAAGAGCAAATAAAAACATTCTGTGTGTACAGGTTAAATTTTGGAAAAGCATGGGTTTGCTTGGTTTTGTAGTCAATCTGGATCAATTTTCAGGAGGCCGGGCCCTTTCTGCACTTTTACTTTCTTTCAAATAAAAATTGCGTTGTTGTTTTCACAGATCATAAAGGTAGCAATCCACCCGGTTTATTGGCTCAGAATTCAGACAGAGGTCAAATCTCTTTTTATATTTAAATAAAATGGCTTGGACCTAGCTTGCTATTGCAGGAATGCTCTGACTTTCCTGTGGCCTCTTTTTTTTCCCCCCCTGTGTCAGATCCAAGAACTCCAGGAACTTATTGCATCTGAGTAATCAGTTCTGGTTACAGCTGCCTGGCCCGGGGAGAAGTGTGCAGCCTCCCAAGTTCTGTCTGTTGACTGCAGCCACTCAGACTGAGGCTATGAGTAGTGTGCAGTCCTCAATTAGGTGCTGCAGTGATGATGGTGACTAGCAGGGCTCCCAAGGGTGCCGGGTGAGTCTTTCATCATCACAAATTTCTTGAGTTCCTGCCTAGGCAACCTGCCCTCTATTAGGGTATCCCCTAAAGCTAGAACTTTCCTATTGCTCACTCATCGGATTTCTACTGAGTCACAAACTGATTCCTACAGTAAAAATGTGAGCACACATATGTGCATACCACACACACACCCCCCACATAGACATATACATACACAGACATATGTATCTCTCAGCAGCTTCCTTGTTACCCCATATGGCTCCCTAACCCTGGGTTTCACCACCTTATTATTCAAAGTGTGCGTATGTGCCCAGCAGCCTCTGAGCTTGTTAGAAATGCAGTCTCCTAGGCTTCACCCCAGACCAACTGACTTGGAATCTGTACTAGAACATGATCTCCAATGATTTATGCACGCTGTTCTCTCCCTGCTGGGAAATCTTCCTTTTCCACCCATCGGTCTGATTGGCAGCCTCTATCACCGCTCTTGGTCCCACCTCTGAAGACATTTTGTATACTGGTGAGTGAGTTTTATCTCTGAAGTCCAGACCCTCTTCGGTCTTCTGACACATGGCAGCTGCTGGAAGTAGTTTGTTTTTAGAAGACATGCTCAGAGACCTCTCTAGATGCTCCCATGATGCATGAGCTTAAGGGAAGGAATCCAGGAGTGAACCCCTCTGGTGAGCCGAGTCATTGGGCTTTGTCCCAGTCTTTTCCTTCCACTAATACATCTGCCTATAGATTGTGGGGTCCTAGCAATTATTCCACAGAAATCAAGAATTTCTGTCATTGAAAACGCTCACATGACAGTGACATACTTGTCCCCCAGAACCTGATTCTCCCTTTGTTTCAGGGCCAATACACTTGGAACTAAAGTCTTTTATTGCTGCAGGTGAATTAATTCCCTGAGCTCTTTGCTTTGGTGAGGAAATGTGTTCAAATACTTTTTATTTATTTATTCATTTGTTAGAAAAAATTGCTAATAGTAATATCACAGAGTTTACTGCTTATGTTTACTTCTAAAACTTTTATGGTTTCAGGTCTTATATTTAAGTAATCCATTTTGAGTTTATTCTTGTATATGGTATAAGAAGGTGGTCCAGTTTCATTTTTTTGCATGCATCCGTCCAGCTTTCCCAATGCAGTTTGTTGAAGAGACCATCTTTATCCCATTGTATAGTCTTACCACATTTGTCACAGATTAAATGACCATATAGGCATGGATTTATTTATGTGTTCTCTATTCTGTTCCATTGATCTATGTTTATCTGTTTTTATGCCAGTGCCATGTTGTTTTGATTACTATAGCCTTGTAGTATAGTTAGATATCATGTAGTACGATACTTCCTAATCAGTTCTTTTTTCCTCAAGATTGCTGTGGCTATTCGTGATCTTTTATGGTTATTCATTTTGGATTATTTGTTCTAGTTCTCTGAAAAAATGCCATTGGTATTTTGATAGGGATTGCATCGAATCTATAGATTGCTGTGAGTACTATGGCTCTTTTAATGATGTTGATTCTTCCTACCCATGAGCACAGTATATGCTCCCATTGGTTTGTGTCTTCTTCAGCTTATTTTTAAATGACTTGTAAGTTTTCAAGAACAGGTCTTTTACCTCCTTGGTCAATTTGATTTCCAGGTATTTTATTGTTTTCAGTGCAATTGTAAATGGGATTGTTTTCTTAATTTATCTGATAGTTCCTCATTGGTGTATAAAAATGCAACCATCTTCTGAATATTAATTTTGTATCCCGCTACTTTACTGAATTCATTTATCAGTTCTAACAGTTTTTTGGTGGAATCTTTAGGGTTCTCTCTATATAGTATCATGTTATCTTCAAATAAGGATAGTTTTACCACTTCCTTTCCAATTTGGATACCTTTTATTTCTCTTGTCCGATTGCTGTGGCCAGGACTTCCAATACTATGTTGAATAGAAGGGTGAAAGTGGGCATCCTTGTCTTGTTCTTGATCTTAACGCTTTTAGCCTTTCTCTATTGAGTATGATATTAGCTATAGGTTTGTCATATATAGCTATTATGTTGAGGTACGTTCCTTCTATTCCCACTTCGCTGAGGGTTTTTTTTAATCATAAATGGATACTGAATTTTGTCAAATGCTTTTTCTACATCTGTTGATATGATCATATAGTTTTTATCTTTCAATTTGTTAATGTGCTATATCACATTTATTGATTTGTGGATATTAAACCAAACTTGCATTCCAGGAATAAATACAACTTGATCATGGTGTATGATATTTTTAATGTATTGCTAAGTTCAATTTGCTATTATTTTGTTGAGGATTTTTGCATAAATGTTTATCAGAGATATTTGCCTATAGTTTTCTTTTTTTTTTTTGTAATGTGTTTGTCTTGTTTTGAAATCAGGGTAATGGCGGCCGTGTAAAAATAATTAAGGAGTCTCTTTTCCTCTTGAATTTTTTGGAATACTTTGAAAAGTTTAGGTGTTAATTCTTCTTTGAACGTTTGGTAAAATTCACCTATGAAGCCATGTGGTCCAGAACTTTTATTTTTTGGAAATTTTTTGATTAGTGATTTGATTTCATTGGTGATAATTGGTTGGTTCAGATTTTCTGTTTCTTCTTGTTTCAGTCTTGAGAGATTATATGTTTCTAGGACTGTATTCATTTCTTCCAGATTGTCCAATTTGTTGGCATATAATTGCTCATAGTATTTTCTTATAATCCTTTAAATTTCTGTAGGATCCATGGTTACTTCTCTTCTTTCATTTTTGATTTTATTTATATTGGTCCTCTGTCTTTTTTCTTGGTGAGTCTGTTTAAAGGTTTATCAATTTTGTTTGCCCTTTAAAAGAACCCTTTCTTGGTTTCATTGATTTTTTGTATTGTTTTTCTAGACTCCATTTCATCTGTTTCCACTCTGATCTTTATTATTTTCTTCCTTCCACTCATTTTGGGTTTTGTTTGCTGTTCTTTTTCTAGTTCTTTTAAGTATAAGGTTAGATTGTTTATTTGAGATTTTCTTGTTTCTTGAGGTAGTCCTGTATTGCTATGAATTTCCCTGTTAGGACTGCTTTCACTGTGTCCCACATATTTTGAGTTGTGTTTTGACTTTCATTTGTCTCTAGGTATCTTTTGATTTCTTTCTTGATCTCATTGTTAACCCATTTATTGTTTAGTAGCATGTTATTTAGGCTCCATGTGTTTGTGTATTTTCTAGTTTTTTTTTCTTGTAGTTGATTTCTAGTTTCATACCATTGTGGCTTGCCAGGTTAAAGAAGTTTTCTGTCATTATTTCTTCAAATAGGTTCTCAATCCCTTGCTCTCTTTCCTCTTCTTGTACCCCTATTATGCAGATATTGATATGCTTGACATTGGCCTAGAGATCTCTTAAACTTTCCTCATTTTTTTAAATTCTCTTTTCTTGTTGCTGTTAATATTGGGTGTTTTCTGCTACCTTGTCTTCCAACCTGCTGATTTGATCCTCTGCTTCATCTAATCTACTGTTGATTACATCTAGTGTATTCTCCATTTCAACTATAGTATTCTTCATTTTTGACTGGTTCTTTTTATGATTTCTTTGGCCTTTTTTATGCTTACTTTCTCTCTGTTGAAGTTCTCACTGAGATCATCTGTTTCTCCCCTAAGTTCATTGAGAATCCTTATAACCAGTGTTTTGAACTCTATCTCTGGTAGGTTGCTTGCCTCCATTTCTTTTAGTTTTTTTTTTTTTCTGGAATTTTTTACTGTTATTTCATTTGTGCCATGTTTCTTTGTTTTCTTGTTGTAGTTGCTTCTCTGTGTTCCTTTCTATGTATTAGGAAGATTTGTTATGTCTCTCAGCCTTGGCCAGATGGCCTTATGAAGTAGGTGTCCTGTGTGGCCCAATGGTACAGTCTTCCTGATCACCTGCATTGGAGCTCTAGGGGTGTTCCTCGTGTAGGTTGTGTGTGTTTTCCTGTTGTAGCTAAAGCTTGATTGCTGTTAGCACTTCAGTGGATGAGATTACTTCTCTGGCTGACTGGCTATGGGGATTGGCTACGCTCACGGGGTATGAGTTGCTGTGTGGGGGCTGACCCCTTAGATTGGGATTTGCCCCAGCAGGCTTGTGTATCTGCTGAGACTACTCTTTGGATGTGCCATTTATGGGGCTAATCAGGCAGTGCTCTGTTGTAGTCTGACATGAGCCTTAGGGTGTGTTGACTCTATGGCCCTTTGGGAGGGGCTCCCAAGTAGGCCAAGGTCAGCCGCTGCCTTTGGTTGCTCAGGGGCGCTACCTGGTAGGAGCTACGAAGTGATCGGTGGAGGATTGCTGCCTGTGCTGGAACTGGAGGCAAGTGGGAGAGACAACATTGCAAGCTGAAGTCTAGTTACCCCTGGTACTGAGCCTGGGCAGCTTAAGAAAAGGACCAGTGCACTGCAAGGCCTCAGGTTGCCTGCCAGCTGCCAGTAAGACTCTGCAGCTGGAAGAGCTTTTGGGTGGTACGTGAGTTGGGTGATACAGGGGCCCAGAGAGTCACCAGGGTAAAGTGAGCAGATTTCTCCTGGTCAGTGCAGAGTCAATTTTTAAGCCAGAGCTGAATCTGTGGCTTCCCATAAAATTCTCAGATTGCAGCAATGCTAGCCGCTGCCTACCTTAGGTCCACAGACACATAAGACTTGTTCAAGAAATACTGTAGCTTGGGGTGAGGTTTGTAGTCCACCATGGAAAGTCTCTCCGAGGATGCACAGGCCATGCATGGGCTGCACAAGCTGAGGGCTATTGTTTGCTGTCAAATTTGTAGCCCAGGGAAAGCACAGAGTAGGGTTTGCTGCCTGGGCATAGGTAATTCCTGGGAATAGGAATCAGAGTTATTGCCCATGATGAGCTCACGTGTTCCCACAAAAGTAACAGATCACAGCGAGGCCAACTACTATCTGCATCAGGTTCGCAGACACCCCTGTAATCCACCCAAGAGACACTGGAGTTCATGCTGGCACCAGTGGTCTGCCACTAAATATCTTCCTCAAAATGTGTAGCCACTTGAGCCAAGGGCCATTGACTGCAATTAACGTGCAGCCCTGTGCAGGGGCAGGGCAGGGCTGGCTGCTTGGCAATGAGCTGGTTGCTTGGCAATGGGCTGGCTGCTTGGCAATGGGCCTGCAGTGGGCTGTTAGCGGATTGGGTGGGGCTAGGTCTCAGGGAGACAAGGGGTGACGCGGGCTGATCTCACAGGGCCAATGCAGTTTCAGAATCAGCTGCAAGATGGAGAGTGCCCTGGAAGGGGGGCAGACAAAGGAACAATGGTGCTGTGCCTCCAGTTTTTGCCCTAGTGTCACACAGTCTTTCCCTGTGTGTCTCTTGCACCTCCTGAGCTGCTGACTTTCCTCTGGTGCCCAGGGTGAGTGTCTGCAAGCGAGTGAGTCTGTGCGTGGGCCCTTTAAGGGAGACGTCTGGGTTTTTAGGTTCCTTCTGTCTCACCCAGACGGCCAGAATCCCCACTGATTTTTATGGTTAGTTTTTGGGAACACCTTTTCCCAGGACTAGAACTCTGGGCTGGGGAGCCCTGTGTGGGGCTAGGGACCTTTGCTCCTTCAGGGGGCCTCTGTAGCCCCGCTGTCCCTCTCGGTGTTCCACTGCCACGTGCAGGTGTGGGACCAGCTGGCTTTGTGTCTCCACCCTTCCTACTGGTCTCAATGTGTCTTTTTCTTTATATCTTCAGGTGTATGTGTTATGATCAGCTAGACTTCAGGTGGTTCTACACATTGATAGTTTTATAATTTGGTTGTAATTTTAATGCTGTCCTGAGAGGAGGTGAACCCCGCTTTTACCTAGCCAGCCATCTTGACCACCCCTCCCCTTCCTCTTGTTCAATTACTTTTGATAGAAATTCAACTCAATGGCTTAACCAAATTTAGGTTATTTTCCAAGGATGCTCCAGGGACTCAAACATGCCATCAGAACTAGGGCCCTTCTAGCTTTATGCTCCATCATGCTTAGCATGTGGTTCTACCACCAGGCATGGTGTTTGTACTACAGGCAAACACCAGGCAAAGATCTGTGCCAGCTAAGTCTGTTATTGTCTATATCAGAAAAGGAATAGCTTTCAGGGAAGCCATACTTGTTGACTTTCATGTGTACTTCATTAACCCAAAGTGGGTCATGAGGGTGTGTGAATAGGAGAGAATTTGGGATTGGATAGAATACTAGCAGAGTCTTCACAGCTGTAATTCAGGATGTGTTACCAGGTAGTAGTTTTCAGAATTGATTTGACATGAGCGTGGTTGGGGAGTATAGATAAAGAATTCAAAAGCTGCTGTAATAGTCTGGGCAGGAAGTAAGGAAGGCCTCAATAAGGGTGGGTAAAAGCAACATGGATGAATTATAGGATGGACCGCCATCTCCATGGCAACATCTTCACCTAAGCTACAATCTCCCTCCATCTGCACCCTTTGGCCTCTTCCTGATAGGCCTCAGCTTCCACTGGTACCCTCAATACAGCAGCCATAGCAATCTTTAAAAATATATCCAAATTGGAACAAATGACTCTTGCTTTAAGCCTTTGAGTGCCTTCTTATTTCACTTATAAAACTCCTTGTCTTTACCATAGCCCGGGAGGCTCTAGAACAAGGGTCTCCAACCCCTGGGCCATGGACTGGTACCGGTCTGTGGCCTGTTAGGAACTGGGCTGCACAGCAGGAGGTGAGCAGCGGGCGAGGAAGCGAAGCTTCATCAGTATTGCAGCCACTCCCCAGCACTAGCATCACTGCCTCGGCTGCACCTCAGATTATCAGGCATTAGAGTCTCATAGGAGCACCAGTCCCTGGTGCCAAAAATGCCCTAGAACATCTGATGCCTGAGGCGCTTCTTTGACCTTATTCCCTCTCAATCTTCCATTTCCCTTTGCTTCACTCCGAGGGCCTTTGAAATGGTTGTCCTCCCACACACTGCAACTCTCTCTCTTGGCTAGCTCTTTCTCATTTTTCACATATCACCTCCTCTTTTCTCTGAGAGGTCCTCCTTGTCTACCTGTCTTAAGTTGTCCAGACACCCCATCAGCTACTCTCTCCTATCGACATTTCTTCTGTTTACAGCATATGAGCTAGCTGAGAGCAAAAATCCCCTCCATCTTGTGCACCTGTGTCTCTGGTGCCTAGAAGAGTGTGTGACACACAGTAGAAGTTATGTAGTTGTTAAACATGAATGTGATGCCAGGATTAAGGACTCAGTATTACTGCAGAGGCAGAAGCTGGTGTGCCTCCCTCCACATGAGATATAAAACTAAAACCAGGGGGTCCATGCCGGAAATGCCCCAGAGAGTTTTGGTCCCTGGCTAAGAAGTCAAAGGTCATGTAGAGCAGGTATAATATCAGATGGGAAGACGGAAGTCCACAGCAGCATCTGAAAACAGATGACATGACTAGAGATAGGAGCAAACTCTGAGTGGAAACTGCCTTCTGGGAACCTGGCATGGTCTGGCTCTGGCTACTTCATGGGTAAGACAGTAATGTTTGCCCAGTTATAGGTTGTCTTTAAAGCCCTGCCTCGTGCATCACCAGCTCCCTTACACAGTGACTGATTAGATTGTGAGGAAACGAGAGTCAAGGATGACGCTCAAGTTCTTAGCAGGGAGAATGTGACTTGGGTGGCTCTATTGATTGAAAGGGGTCATAGAGTAGAAATATAGTTGATCCTTGAACAACATGGGGGTTAAGGGCGCCGACCCTCCTGCACAGTCAAAAATCCACATGTAACTCTTGACTCCCTAAAAATTTAATTGCTAGTAGCCTTGTAGTGACTGGAAGCCTTACCGATAACATAAACCGTTGATTAAAACACATTTTATATGCATGTTCTATGTGTTACACACTGTATTCTTACCATAAAGTAAGCTAGAGAAAAATAAAATGTTATTAAGATTATAAGGAAAATATATTTACAGTATTTATTGAGAAAAATTTGCTAATAATTGGACTCGTGCAATTCAAACCCATGCTGCGCCAAGGTCAACTGGAGTTGGTTTAAGAGATAACGTAATGAGCTGCTGTGGTTTTACGGCGCCTTCTCCACGCCTCCTGATCCTGGAAATGAGGGTGAGTGAGGGTGGTTGCTCAAGTCTGCTGCATGCCCTACTTTCTTTCCCTTCTCCTCTTGCAGTTATTTCTTTCTTTTCATGCTGTCTGTGTAGCCGTTCCCCCATGCCGCGCTCCTTCTGCCTAGTGACGCTTCACCTGGCCCCTTCTGGCTTCCTTTGTGATAGATCTATGGGCCATATGTTTCTGGATCATACAGAAGTAAAATCGGGAATGATTTTTTTTTCCAGTTGTGAATTCCGGGGTGATGAAATTGCTTCTGTAGGAAAAAAATAAAGAGCGCCGATGTAGAAATGAAAGCCAGCCCTCTGCCTGCTGCTGCAGGCTTAACCTTGCATTTACATAAATCCTTGCATAGAGGAATTTACCAGGCTTTATAGGCTACATTTAATTCACCTCCTAGGGTTCTGAAAAGCAGGAGGAGGGCACAAACTATTGGTTGTTGTGTAACAGATGAAGAGAAACTGAGGCTGTGCTGATTCCTGCAAGGAGGCCAGCGAGCCAAGCCAAGCCCAACCCCTCACCCTGAGTTCATGCTCGGAATGGAGAGTGGGGCATCCACAAGGAGCTGCAGAGCTGGTCCCTGGGGACATGTGGGTCATGTCTGCGGTTTGCCTACTCCCTTACCTTGCATCAAGAACCTCAGGCCTATCGGCATTTGAATGAGCTGAAACCTTAACTGTGGTGCCAGGCTGGGCCAGGCTGGGTCAGTTTTTAATAGAAGCAGCTGGTCACAGAGAGCATCCCTGGAATGGCTGACATGCCTGTTTAAGACAGTTCGAGCAATGATGAGGCAAAAAAAAAACCTGAAGAATTCAGTGGGTAGGAAGTTGGTGGCACAGAACCAAGATTATTTGGTGACTAGGTGTTTCTAATCACTTGGAGCCCCCAGAATGATACACTTCTTCTTCCTGGCTTCATGCTCTGCCTGTATTTGCCCGTGGCGGGGACGCAGTCCTTTTCCTTTTCCATCTGGCTCTTTATTCATTCTTCAAGTCAGCTCATGCTTTATCTTCACGCAATTGTCCCTGGGTCCTGGTTGGAGGGGAATGCACAGTTCCATCACAGCGTTTATATACTTGCTGTTCAGTCCGCCTGGAAGCTTTTGCAGAGGTATTTGCCTGGCTCACTCCTTCACTTCTGGGTCTCAGCTCCAGTGACATCTCCTCAGAGACACTTTCTCTGATCGCCCTATTTATACTAGAACCTAAACTCATCTTTCACCCTGCTTTATTTTTCTTTAGAGCCATTAATATTATTTGACTATGTCTCTATCTCTCTATTATCTATATCTTTGTATCTATGTATCTATCTATGTAACTATCTGTCTATCATCTATCATCTCTCTATTTTCTCTATCATCTGTCTCTATTTATCATCAATCTCATCATTTATCATCTACACATTTTTTTTTGTCTGTCTTTTCTATAAAAGTATAAGCTCCATAGGTAGAGTATAAGCTTACTGGTCTTGATCACAGTGAATCTCCAGCACTTAGCCTAGTGCCCGGCACATATATTGTTCAATATTCAAATATTCGTCAATGAACGAACGAATGAATGCCTGAACTCTGTGTGCCCACGGCTTGCTCTTTTTCTTCTATTATAGCACTTTCATACACTGTAGTTTTTCTGTCTGTCTTCCCCTTGAGACTGTAAGTCTTTTGGTGTAGGAAATGCTTTTTTCCTTCCTTTAACACAATTGCTTAGTCCCTTAGCTCAGAATCTGGCACAATGTAGTGCTCAAAAATATGATGGATTGGTGATCAATGGACTGAATGTCCTGGTGAGAGACAAGGATGGACCAAGGTTATTGCTGTGAAGACAGAGAGGAGGGGTTGGATTCTGTGGCAGACTCCTCGGCAATTGGTGACAACTTGTATAGGAGGAGAAAGAGCAGAAAAGACTGACAATTTCAGCTAGAGGGATAGTGTGGGTGGTGATGTTAACTGAGATATCAAACACAGGAGAAGGTTCAGGTTGTTAGGAAAAGATGGGAGGCAACTTGTCCTAAGTCATTTGTATTATATGACCTCGAATAAGAGACAATCTCTCTGTGTTCTTTTCCCACCTATGAAATAAAAATAGTTTTTCTTCCTTCAAAGGATATCATTTAAAAAATTAAGTAATCTTGTCAAACAAATGTTGAGTGCTTATGATGTGCTGAACTTTCTGCCAAGACGACAGATAGAAAAGATGCTCATGTGCTTCGCACTCTGTTTCTAAGTATCATGTCCTGTATCTTTTCTCTTTATCTACTTTGTGAAGAAAAGTTATCACTGTCAAGGTACCACTGAGTGTAGAAACTAGTCCAAGGGTTTCTTCTAAGACCCCATGGGGCTGGCAGGAATTTGGGCTCAGGGAGAGTGTGACTCAGTATATAAAACTGCAGTTGTCTGAAGTGGACCACTCTGGAGTTGAACAGAAATGAAAATAGAACTCTTGCCTCCTCAACAAAAGGAAATGTGTATTTCCCAAGAGGAGATGTGCATCGTTACTTTCTATCCCAACCAATAACTCTTCTGCAATGGTAAAACTTCCCCTTGGGGATCCTATTGACTGAGTCAGATTTTTTTCTTCCCCTGAACATAGTTTTTAGCATAGGGTATATTCAAATATAGAGGCCAAATGAGTGTCATTGGGCAACTGGGTCAGGCCAAGTACATTCCATTTTCTAATGCCATTTATCATTTTTACTTGGAGTCCCTTTCATTCAGGTTTCTTTTGCTAAGGAAGTGCTTCATTTAAATTTCCTTGAGGAAAGTTCACCTTAGAAAATAGAAAAGAAGAGAAGCTGTTTGGCTTGGTGCTTTAGTAACCTTGGAGAATTTATTATCCCTTGTTCATAGTCTCATTTTTGCTTTGTTTCCTTTCTCTGGAGTCTTTTAAAAGGGAAAGACTAGTAGAATTGAAATGTAAGAGCATGAAAAGGATGAGAAGCAAATATGATATGAATGCGGGCTCAATAATTATTTGAGCATCTGATTTGTCTTAGAACTTCCTGGTCACCAAGGCAAAAAACGGAAAAGGAATAAACACACACTCTATTAGAGAAACTCTCTGGCTCTTTAGAGGGGACTTTTTCTGGCATAAAATTCTTGGAGAAAAACATCTTGGGAGGGATGGTATGTATATGATAAGAATTTTATGATGAATTTAGAAGTAATTTTCAGTAGCTGTTTTGTTTGTAATGATCAAAGTTGTAACACTGAAGTCCACCTTAGCAAGTTGCTTGTGTCAGAGAGGAATCAATATGAGATAATCAGGTTGACGTGGGCTGTTCTAAATGGTCTCAGAGATAGAACTTGAGATCCCTGACCTTCAAAAACCACCACTGCATTATAGTTAATCACATGATCAACACCCAACCTTGTACAGTGATCCTCCTTTATCTATGGTTTCAGTTACTCACAGTCAACCAAGGGCCAAAAATACTAAACGGAAAATATAGAAATAAACAATTTACGAGTTCTAAATTGCATGCTGTTCTGAGTGTTAGTAAAGAAATTTTGTGTGTTCTGCTCTGTCTCGCCCAGGACGTGAATCATCTTTCTGCCCAGTATCTTCACTCTGTGTATGTTACCTGCCCATTAGTCACTTAGTGGACTTCTCGTTTATCAGATCAACTGTCATGGTATCAAAGTGCTTGTCTTTAAGTTGCTCCTATTTTACTTAATAATGTCCCCAAAGTTCAAAAGTTGTGATGCTGGAAATTCAGATGTGCCAAAAAGTGGTTATGAAGTGCTTTCTTTAAGTAAAAAGGTATAGAAGTATAGGAAATAAACTTACATATAAGTTTCAGTCTATCTGAGTTTTCGGGTATCCGCGGGAGGTCTTGAAACATATCACCAACAGACAAGGGGGGACTACTGTATTTTTTTAGGGTAGAAGTTGAAGTCTTCTTTGTATTCTTTGTTCCTAGTACATTGGAGGTGCTAATACATGTTTGTTGGATGGAATCTGTCAAATAATAGATTGCTAATGAATGTTCGTTAAGCAGGTGAAAAAGACCTGTATGTATTGACTAGTAACTGTCGAATGAAGAAATATGTATTATGAATGACACTGAATCTTTGCCTCTTAATATTTTATACCAAATGAAATTGTGGGCCACAATATCTGCAGAGTTATCATCACTGTCAACTCTCAGAGAGAAACCCAGAATTATTCTACTAGAATTTATTTTACTAAAATTTCTTTAGGAAAATAAATTGAATGATGACTAGAATTTGATGCATTCCTAGGAATTTTTTTCTGTATTTACTTGCTAAGAGGCTTCTTAAAACTGACATATATTTAGCTCTCAATAGTCCTTGTTAAATTAAAAATAATAAAGAAAAAATAAAACGAAAAGACCCACTGCAATAGACATTCTAGCTGTTCACAACTATTTTGGCTCTTCTCTCCTTCCTGTTATAAGATTATATCTCTCTGATTCCTTCAGAGTTAGACATGGCTATGTAACTTGTTTTAGTCAATGAAATCTGAGCAGAAGTGGTATTGCTTGTGGTGTTGATCATGAAATCACTGGTCAACATGAAGCTTTCAATAGCTCTGCTCCCTGCTCTCCTACCTCACCCCACTATTGAATATGTAGTGTGAGTGAGATATAAAAATTTGAGGATAAGCTATTGAGATTTGTTTTTATTATACTATTAAAATAAAACCTCTCTTGTTGATTGATAGAATTATATCTGCTCATGTTTGAGAAGCACAGGAATAATTTCTGTCAGTTATCTATGAAATGTCATATAAGGTACCACTTGAATATTTGATCCATCAGTAGAGATCCTAAATTAGAAATGTTGAATTAAACAAATAATAGAAACCATATATTATTACTTATTTATATTATGTTTTGTTATATGATTTCTATTATTTTTTTTGTTCAATTAAATATGATATATTATTTATATCTATAATTTTATTTTCTACTTAAAAGAAACTTGATACAACTGTCTGCTAGCTTTAACTATGGGAATGGCAGAGTAAGGGCCTCTGAAAATCTGTTATTCCATAGAGGAAATGAGAATACTGTGAATACTTTCAAAATCAACTTTTCAGAGCTCTGGAAATTAACTAAAGGCTTGCAACAATCTAAGGCATGGTTGCTCATGAAAAACAGCTGAATCTTGTAAAAACAGTAAGCCTTGTGATGTTTTAACTTGTCCTAATTACATCCTTTTTCTTTGTGGTAGTCTTGAAAACAAATAGCCTTGCAACTATCGACCTGTAAAAATCAGCAGCTTAGTAGCCACTGGAGAAGGTGGAATGGGATTGGAGTTCCTTAAAAACCTTGTTGTCAATATCTGGCCTGCCTGACATCTTTCTTAAATGATCCATTCTCAGGCCATTATTTGACTTGACTCAAAATTCACTCTGTAAACAGGTCTACTTGCAAGGCATTTGTTGAAAATAATCAGTGACAAGTATTTAAGGTGGTGTTACCAGTTGGGCCTAACAGGAGGCTGATCACAAGACTTAAAAAGAAAAACTGAGGAAGGGGATATCGTAAGGGGCTTTGGAAAGCTCTGACATATTTTTGGGAATCTAGAAGTCATGCCAAGGAAAGACCTGAGCTGCTTTCATTTATGACTGAGCTGGAGGCACTGCACACGTAGTAAATAAAGACTGAAGCAGAATTGTAAACTACCTGCAGAAACTTTGAATTTGTGTCCCGACACCCACAGAAAGCCCTTAGGCAAAGACTAGGACAAAGATCGGTTCCAAGAGGTTAAGAAAATCTTTGTCCAATAACTAGCTGACCACCACGCAACCTAACAGAGACTTCAGTGGGTGCGTATGACAAAAGAATTTACTTTACAGAATTAGTCCAGGAAAGTCACTAAACCAACAAACATCATCAGCAGTAGCAGCATCAACAACAAACCATGGTGAGGGGGATCTGATTACCAGAATTGACACATTATATTATTTATAATTCCTGGTCTTCAACAAAAAATTATAAGATACACAAAGAAACAGGAACATATGACCAATACATGTGAAGTAAGCAATAAATAGAAACCGTCCTCAGAAGTTTAACTTACTAGAAAAAGACTTTAAATCAGCTATTATACATATGTTCAAGGAACTAAAGAAAATCACGTCTAGAGAACTAAAGGAAAGTATGAGAATGATATCTCACCAGAGAATATCAGTAATGTAATAGAAATGACAAAAAAAAAAAAAGAATTTCTAGAGTTGAGAAGTAGAATAACTGAACTAAGAATTTGTTATAGGAACTAAATTTAAACTGGATAAAGAAAGAATGCGGAACTTGGAAGACAGGCGAGTTGAAATTATCTAGGCTGAGGAACGATAAGAAAAAAAAAGTGAACAGAGCCTCAGAAACCTGTGGAACATCATCAGGTGTATCAACATGTGCATGATGGTGATTCTAGAAGGAGAGGAGAGAAAGAAAGGGGCAGGGAGGGTGTTTAAATAATAATGGCCAAAACTTCTCAAATTTGACAAAAACATGCATCACACATCCAAAAATCTCAATAAACTCCAATAGGATAAATGAAAGAAATTCACACGAAACACATAGACGGGAAACTGCATACAAAGACAAAGAACCTTGAAAGTGGCAAGAGAGAAATGACTTAGCACGTTCAAGGGGTCCTCAGCAAGATTAACTGAATTCTTTCCAGGATGGTCGGATAAGATGACATAGTCAAAACACTGAAAGAAGAGAAATGTCAACCAAAAATTTTATATCATGAGTAGGAATGCTACGTTTTCTAGGATTTGACATTTTCAGTGATTGAGAATTACTGTATTTTATAAATGAAAGTATCACTACTAAAAACAGAGTGCTATAAATAGAATGATGTCATTTGTTTCCAAAGACTGTTGATATACTAGAGCGATGTGAAAATATTGGGAGTAAGGCTAGAACTGTAATTCGCTGAGTTATCTCTGGGTAAATGCTGCAGCAGCAAGCACTGTTGGTGAGTATTCTCTGGGCAAACAGGAGATGGGTTAAAAAAAAACTTATAAGGGAATACTACGGATAACTGCATGCCAACACATTGGATAGTGTAAATGAACTGGACAAATTAACTAATCTCTTCACAGATTTTCTTGAGTCAGTTTCAGCAGTTTGTGAATACACTACAAACTACTGGGTTACATGCTTTAAAGGGATGAACTTTAATCACATGTAATTATATCTCAACAAACTGTTATTTTAAAAAACAAGTGTTTTCTTTTTGCTTTCTTAACTGCCACAAAGACTGAGTGATAACTTGGACATTTTATAGGGTATTGAATATCTCTATTATGAGCCATTTCAACCTCTTTTTTGGGGGAAAGTAGGAGAAAATGGAGAAAGCTTTAGAGAATGGCAAAGTCGATTACTTCACATTTCTTTAATTATCTTTTGTCAGTATATCCTATGATCCTCTATTTTTGCTTGTGTCATTTTCTGTCTGTCAAACTTTGAAGAATTATATTACTTCTTGGTAATTTTAGATATGTTTTTTGAAATACACCATCAAAACTCTGAACACTTTTCAAAATGTATTGTTTTTAGCTTATTATGTGCTAGTTTTATAAATACATAAGATATAGAAAAAAATGGCTCCATGAACAGATTTGGGCTTTTAATCTGAAGATTAATATCTATATAGCTTACAAAAATAATTACAAGGCATTATTCTACTGAGGGAGAATGATCCAGATTATAAATTTTCACTTCTGCTCCTATGTTAGTTATAATGTATTAGAAACACAGACCTTAACACCTCACTTTTTCCACTCTTATGTAGTACAAATTGTTTCCCAAATTTTCTACTTTCAATCTGAGATATTATGTTCATAAAACTCTGAGGAGCACCATTTCTTTGTAACTCCTTTCCTGCCATCATGGTTGCTGTGCATAATTTATATAGCATCTCTGATATTCTTTGTGCTTTGTGTAGCTGAGATTCCAACGTCAGGTATTTACCCTGAAGAGCCTAGAAATCAGAATCTAAAGCTCCACGCATTAGGAGCAACAAAGCAAGAAGTGATGGTGGTAGGTGGAGGTTTCAAAGTCTCTAAATCTTCTCTAATTAGATCCTTAAATCATCATTGAATGGGTCCTTTTTGTACTTGGTAGCTGGAATTAAAAACGGCATCTTGGGTAACCTCAGATCCTTTGCCTATAGAACTATGATAACTTTTCAGGCTCAATTTTCCTAATTTTTATGAAAACTTATCAGGTGGCAAGATGTTTAATTCATAACAATGAATATCTACTCCTAGGTACCATGATTTGTGCTATGTTATCTAGCAGGTAAATTTCTTGTGGGAATAGCTTATGTGTTTCATATTTTGAAACTACTTTAACAGTGTTAGAAAAATAATTGTGAAGCCTTATTATTTCAATGTAGAGTAATGAAAAAAAAATTCCCAGCCAAATGTGTTTAAACAAACACAAAAGGGAATTTATTGACTTAAGTAACTGAAAATTTGAGGTGTTGTCATCTTCACGCAAGGCTGGATTCAGGCTCTAATGATGATGCAAGTGATTTTCAGGTCCTGGATTCTCTCCATCCTTCAGAACTACTTCCCATGGTTTGTTTTTATGGTTATTAGCTCACACCTCTCTCTCTTGGCAACCTGAGCTAATCCAGGCTAGAAGATGAGAAGATAACGGAGCATATCTCTCTGTTTCTCGGTCTTGTCTATCTCTACATTCCCAGCTAAAGTCATTGGTTTGAATTTCATTGCCTAACCATCCCTGACCCATCATGGTAGTTGAAGGATGAAATGTTTTCATTAGCCAGACTAGATGTGGTGTTAATATAATCTGAACATCATCATGTGAGAGCAAGAAGAGGAGCATTTCACTGAACAAAATTGGACTGTTGCTTCTATGTAAGAGTGAAGGGTGCTGGATAGTCTATCACAATATCTTTTGTTGATAGATAAATCTGGATCATTTTAAATTTGGACTATCATATGGATTTATCAAACCTTCATCAGAATCTGCTGAGAAAAAAAAGCAACACAATTATTTCTATTAAGTCAATATTGATTAAGAGTGTTTGCTAGTGCATGATTGTTCAGAACCTTTAGTATTAACCATGCGAAAGTGACTCTCCAATACACACAGTATTCATGGCTCCCTTTAATCAATGATCCAGGTCAGTGTTATCTGTTTGGCCGGTGCTTTGGGGGTAGAATCTGGTTTCCTCTGCTTTGTGCAACAGTATTTGGGACCTTGATCATGGTGGTATCCAATATGCTATTGAATGAGAGTAGTTAGTAGAGGTCTCTAGAGTCCCTGCTTTCAATGGGTGACAGCACAGTACCAGGCTGGTGACAGGACACATAATTTCTTCTAATATGTTCCACCACTTCTGGATGGTTTGCTGTAAGTTAAATGAGATCGCCTTTGCTCTTCCTTTGGGCCATTCCTTTCAAGGTAAGACATTTGTTTTTGACCTTAAGGAGTCATAACAGGGACCTGACAGTGTCTTCTGGGAGCAACCTAGCTTCCCTCCTTTGTGCAGCCTTCTCTGAGTTCCCAATTCCCCATTCACTAGTTAAATTCCAACTTCAGGTTAACTGCTCCTATTAATTTGTAGACAAAAATAACAGTTAAGTAGCAAGAAGGAAGCATGCCCTTAAGGGAATACCTGAATGCTATCCTGGAATTTCATTGGAACCACCTGCATCAATTTAAAAACAGTTTTTTACCAGCACAGGAAGAATTTTCTGCAAACGTTTGTGTTTGTGAAGCTTGTTTACCTCAGCTGGAAATTGCAGCAGATTGCAATTTGAAGAGTGTTTACTTTTTCCCCCTAAATCATACTCAGTGGTAATTATTGGGATCCAGATTTTGTTGTTGTTTGAAAATGGTGGGAAGTAAACTTGGATTGGATTCAGGCTCCTGAGACTTAGATGAAATAGAATAGGTGTGATTCCAAATGACTTCTGGAAAAAGAGAACCAGTCTGAAAGAGTTCCACGGTTTGAGCTCCTCAAGATGCGGTCTCTCCCTTTGCCTTGGGAGGGGCAATTCCCTCCAAGTAGAGTGTCATGTTAAGGATGAGGACTCTCAGGTGCTACATGATTCAGAATATCAAAGATTCTTTTATCTTTATTAGACTCCACTTACTAAGTAATATGGTCTAGAGATATTTCAGGAAGAATTTGTAGTAAAGATTTGGCATAAAAATTTTCTTGGTCTTGGTGCTGCAATTGACAAGAATTTTGGTGTCCCAGGAAACCTTCTTCCTTGATAATCCCAAGGGATCAAGTTTTTACAGTGCCTGGCAGGAGGGAGTGGGGTGGTGCCAGAGTTATAGTATATCTGGAATTAAAGCCACAGAATGCTAGATTTGGGATGCATTTTAGGGGGCATCTTTAATATTTTTGTACTGTGGAAATTAAAAATAATTTTAAAATATTTTCTTTGCACATAGTGCTGGACATAGTAGGATGATGTGTAGCCAGAGAGAGCCACCTGGTATACCCCTAAAAAGCACAGGGAAGCTTTCCACAGTTCAAGAAATGACCTTCAATCTCATAAATTTAGTTTCCCTTTTTGAGTTTACTAAGAGAAGAGTCTTTTCCTACCCATGTGAATTCACATTAAAAAGGTGTGGTAGTAAAGGTAAAGCTCACAGAATATTTCATTTCCTCTCCTCCGTTTTCCATTGCCCTTGCAGTAAAGGAAAGCCACGTTGACTATTTTGGCTGGTGGGCTCTTAACAGATGTTGCATTTTTCTCTTCTTGCTAACAGAGGAGATGATGTAAGATATCTTTGCTCTCCCTTTGGCTTCTGAAACTCTGGAGGCCTTGTGTTCCACAGGATACAGCTATATCATGGTGGACTTTCAGTCCTTGAGTGAATATAAAGAGATTATCCTCTACCAACCCTTGATGGGCTTGTAGTATGTTAAGTCACTTAGATTTTTTGATTGTTTATCATTGCAGGGTAATCCTGCCTAACATACCGAGTGCACGAGATTGCTATGCAGAAACAGAATGTGAATTTTAAAACGCACAATGTGAATGTGACTGTTTAAGGGTTACACATCTCAATCCTTGGGTCAGTACATTCTTTTCCTTAAGGCAGACCGTGTATTCATTTCCTATGGCTGCTGCAACAAATTAGCATAAAACTGATCTCTTAAAACAATAGGAAACTCTTTTCTCACAGTTCTGGAAGCCAGAAGTCCAAAATGAAAGTGTTGGCAGGACCACGTTCCCTCTGAAGGCGCTGAGGGAGATCCCTTCCTGTGTCTGCCAGCTTCTGGTGGTTCCTGGCATTTCTTGGTTCATGGCTGCATAACTCCAATATCTGCTCCCATCTTCATTTGGCCTTCTTTTTTGTGTTTTGGTGTCTCAAGTTTCTCTTTCCTTTCTATTATAAATCCCATGACACAAGTCATTGACCCTAAATCCAGGATAATTTATCTTGAGATCTTCAATTACATCTGCCAAGACCCTATTTCTAAATAAGGTCGCATTCTCAGGTCCTGAATGTTAGAATTTAAGTGTATTTTGGGGCGGATGGGGGACACAATTCAACCCACTACAGACCACGTGAGAAATCAAATCACAATAAAAAGGTTGCTTGTCAACATGAACCATGAATTAAGGGATTTTATGCATGAGTAATTCTATTTCCTTAAGTTGATTTTGCTTATTTTTTCCTCTGATCCCTTCTTATTAGTCTTAAAGTCATAACGCTAATCTTATTTTTCTTATTTCTAAATTCTTTGATGACTCCTCACTAGAACCCCAAGTAATAAAAATATCAAGAATTCGCCTCAATAATGAGACAAATTTCTTGACCTTGGAGCTGCTTCCTCCATCACTTTGTTCCTAGCCCATTTTTTACTATGTAGATTTAATGGGATTTTTTTTTTTTCACATCCTGAAAATCTTGAGATTCTTAAGAGAATCTATTAACAAGGTATTGATAATGCTGGAAGTACTGGATAATATATCCTTTCTTCACTTTTTAAAAATATTTTCTGTTGCTTCCTGAGAGTTTTATCAATATGTAGGATAAATTTTTGCCTTTTTCTCTCTACTTCTATTTTTTTCCCTCATTTTTACAGTCTTTTTGGTATAGTTGCCTCCAGCATAAAGTCATATGAAAAGTACTGTTTTCTCCCACTTCATACTATGTAGGAGCCAAAATTGGGAGCAGAAATCTGTACCAGGTATAGGATCCTTGGCTTTTATTTTATACTCATTGAAAGAATGCTGTATTTAAAATCCTGGACGTTTATTGGTAGAGTAAAATCACTTGTCCTTTTCTTTGAAATCAGCAAAATTATAATCAGTTTGGATGTTGGATACATCACTTTTTTAGTCAGGAGAAGATTAATTTGTGGTGGACTCTATCTGGTTTTATAATTTAATGACTTTCTCAATTTTAGTCAGAAGCTGAAGGGCTAGATGCCGAGGAAGCAGACTGGTATCAGCAGTTTCGACCTGATTATGTTAAAGAACGTGGCCACGATAGCATTTCTAACATCATATTCATGCTATGGAGGACAAATATAAGCGTCTTGTGAACAAATATAAGTTTTCTTAAACAAGATCTATTTTTTTGGCTGAAGGTAGAGTAGGAGTGATGGAAAAGGCCTAAAGCTAATTAGAAAAGTGGATTAATCATCAGTCTAGAAACCTAGCATTACATTCCTCCATGGTTACTCTAGCCGCTTTCTCCTAGAGGCTAAAGAAATGTTTCTTGGTCCAGCTGGTCAGGAAAGGAGGGCCTTTTCTTATTTACTAGCTTTGGACTGGTGTTATGGTTATTATGCAATTAAAATTGGAGTTCCAAATGCCAGTGGAGTCCCCTCCCCCCGCAGCAGCGGACATCGTTAATCTTTTCTGCTCTTTCCCACTGAGGCTGGACCAGCCCCAGACTCCTCAAATCACGGCCGAGCCCCACTTGCCAAGCTGTGGTGAATAAGTTAGAATATATTAAAACTAGTGGGCAAACTTTCGTAAGACAATTCCTTCATGTGTGCAAATGAGGAGATAGGAGATGACTCAACAAAATGCACTGAAAGCAGGAAGAGGTAGGAGCAACATCCTTCCTTACATCTTGGTGAGTGCCAGTTACTGCTTCTGTGAAGATTTTGGGGGGTCGGGCGTGTGGCTAAGATTTGACATTGAGGAGGCAGGTCCTTGGTGAGAGTGTGGAAGTAGAAAAAAAGAGTTGGAATTTGTCCTTAGACTGGATCTCAGCGGGAAGATGACAAGGACACCTGAAGGTCAGTTTTCGAGATGCGAGAAGGGAGCCAGCAAAGGTCCCCGTTGGTTTCTTACGGCCCACACAGGACTAGGGGGCAGTTTATCGAGGAGAAGGGGTTTTGAAGTTCTTTTTTTCTTTTTCAGTTGTGATTTATTGCTATGATTAGGATCATAGACCTATGCTTTGGAGACCCAACTATTTTTACATCATTTGCATTTCTGTAATTATTTCTTTTTTCTCTCTTAGATTTTAATAAAGCTCTTTACAAAAATGTCAGGCTGTCTCAGAAATGATGTGTTTGTTCATTCTCAGGTCACAATTTTAAAGGGAGAACCACGGAGGCCTCTTCTGTGGGAGTTAAGTCAAAGTGAGAAAATTTGAAAGAAAAAAAAAAAATCCTGTCTTGGATTTTGAGAATGTTTATTTCTGTAATTCCACATTGTACCTCCTTTTGCTTTCAGGCATTATCACATCAAACATATATCAGGGAAGAACAGATTCTTTGAGATTCAAATGCTCTTTTTGAGAAAAGAAAGAAAAACCCCAGAAATACTTCCTTCCCTCTTGGGGGTGGGGGAGGCGGTCATAAGAGGAATATGAGGGCTAACCAGCCCAGCACTGAGGTCCCAGTGGCCTCCTCTTGGGACCTTATCTTTGTCTGCAGGACCTGAAGGGAACTTTGATAATGAAAAATCAGAGCCCGAGGAAGCCTACTTCCTCTATCTGGGTAGAGTCCCAATCTGAAATACTAGGTGGGGAAAGAGAACTCCGGGAAAACAGGCTGCCGCCCCCACAGTCCATGTCCTGTTAGACGCTGCCGCTTAGTTCTGATACTTTCTCACAGACCTTAGACCAAGCTTCATGATTCCCAACATAGTGCTCAGCACAGCCATCATCAGTCCATAAGATTTGAAATGCAGGGGAAATGTAATCACCATTCCTAAAATAGACTGCCTCTCTTTTCTGCCTCTGGAAGGCAGAAACCAAGTCTTGCCCTTATTTGTGTCTGCCATAGCACTTCGCTGAATTCTTGATCTGAAATGTTGCTCAGTGAAGTGCTGTGAATGGCATTGGGTGGGGAGAGTGTCAAGGATGACTTGCTAATTGCCTAGTCAAGCCAATCATGGCCAGTTCACAGATAGCTGTAAGAATGTCCCTCCGGATCCCATGATACGATTTTGGTTGATTTCTAGTAGAAGGGACTTCACTGTTGCAAATTGTGTCCATACTATTCTGAGGTTCACCATTAAGAAAAACTATGAAATCCATTTCTTTTTAGAAATATATTCAAATATATTGGTGTTTAGTTATTACTAATAAATAATTTTCTACTTTCCAGCCAATAGACTTGTTCACTTTTATATTCCCAGTGCTAAGTAGAGAGTCAGTCACAGACGTGGTGCTCAATTAATTATGTATTGGATTGCCATGTTTTTCAGAAGTCTTTTGAACTTGAAATATTGGTGGCCAAATATCTCGTGTTTCCCTGAAGACAAAATGAGAGAAAAGTGAATTAACTGCAATGAGACAGACTTAGGTTAGACAAAGGCAGAATTCCTTTCTAAGGAGAGTGAATGGAAATTGGAAAGGGTTACTGAATGAAGTTCAAATTTTTATTTATTTGGGACAGCTTTTAAGTACATTCTAGCCTGAAGGCCAGAAGAGACTAAACAACCTCTCTAAGTCCCTCCGATCCTGGGGACACAATCTTTCTAGGGAAGAAAGAAACCCTGGAGGGCAATGACTGGTACAAGCAATTACTTATATCACAGAGCATTGTTATCCCGTGACCAATGGCTAATGGGAACAGAGTAAGGACTCTCAGGGGCATCTTGAAAAATGTAAGTAAAATCTTAGAGGTCAGGGAGTTATATCCATTAAGCGTGGTCTCCTGGAGATGAGTGAGTGTACTTACAGCACTGCTAATATTTTATCCAGAGTTAAGGGCCCATTAGCCTTTCCATTTGCAACATAGGTTTGCCTAGATCCTGGTGCACACATGTGTTCCCCTTGGCTATTATTGTGTCTGCGCGTCTGTGTGCGTCTGTGTATGTTTCTTGGGCTTTTATTTCCCTTTCTCATTCTCAGCCTCAATTGTTAGGATTTAGTGGCAGAGTTTCAAAATACAGCCATTGATTTTTTTTTGTAACTGACTGTGATTCCTTAAGTGAAAAATCTTACTTGGTTAGAGGATTGACTAAGAGAAGGATTTGTAATTTCAATTTATAAATCTTTCTTTTAATTTCCTGGTTCCTTGGTTGCCTGGACGAGATGCTCGTAATTTTTTTTAAAGCATATGGAAGAGATTGTCCAGCTGTTCACCAAACCCACTTTCTCTTCTTTCTTAGCGTACGTTTAGACCATACTTACCAGACCCTCTCACAGTTATGTACAGCCGTATTACTGCATTCTGGCCAATAAAACGTCAGCAGATGTGATACATGCCACCACTACTCAACGTGTGGTACCCAGACCAACAGGGTCAGCATCACTGGGGAGTGTGTTGTAAATGCAGGTTCTTGAGCCCCATCCCAGACTCGCTGAGTCAAGGTCTCTGAGGGTGAGCCCAGAAATCTGTGCGCTTGCCCTCCAGGTCATGCTGATGCATGTTACATTTTGAGAAGTCCTGATATATGCCACATCCAGGCCAGCTCCTTAAAGACCTCCCACGTGTGATAGTTCAGGTCTTTCCCTTTCCTGGCTTGATGTAGACGGGTTTTGGCATCATCATTTGCAGGAGAGTTGCTTATCAATTAGGAACACTATTTTGGATTTTATGAGAACAAAAAAAATAAATAAACATCTCTGATGTAAAATCACTGAGATTTCAAGGTTTCATTTTATAGTACCCTGTGTTATCCTGTTACAAAGGTGGATGAGAAATGATTTGTTTAGATAACTTGAGTGAGTTACTTTTCATGTAGGAATCTCTTGGTTTGGGGTTGTATTTTAAGCCAATTAGAATTTACTGATCATATTCCATTCTTTTCATCTCTACTGAATATTAAAATATCCAGTCATGATTACAGATTGAAATTCCATTCCTTGGGTAGCTATCTTTGCTTTCTTATCCTGCCCCATGGCTTTAGGCATCCAGAAAAATATCTCTCTCTGTTCCCAGCCTTGTGGGGAGCAGCTGCAGTGAATCTGGTGAAAACCTAGAACCCTGCCTCCCTGCTTCCTTGCATTACCTGAAGGCTCAGTGTACCTGTAAGGGATTTCTCTTATCTTCTGCTCTGCTCTGTGACTTTGATGTGCTACCTCCATGCCCTCAAAGAAGGCCTTTGAGGAAGGTTTGGCAAGTGGTTGCAGACTCATTCCATTACTGAGGCCCCTAGGATTTTAATCCGTAATGCTGACCCATGTATGACCATTAAAACTTGGTGGAAAGTTCATCTGGTTTCTCCTTCTCTCTATCTATTGCCAATCCTCCCCCCTCTCACTGCTCCACTAGGGACGAAGGCAACTGCGGTGTCTTGTCTCTCATGAAGGGCTTTCTACTTTCTAGAATTTTGTTCATTTAGGTTTCTTTGCATCTTCAACTCTTATAATTATTTTTTTAACTATACTTTTGTATGTATCTTATTTTTTGTCTACTTTTGTTGTTTAGTGTGAGAAAGGTGCCCTTTTGCAACTTTTCATGCTCTAACCAAAAGAAGGAGACTTTTCAATGAGTTTTAAGTAGAACTATCACTAACATGAACTGCCTGGGTGTGTTGCCAAGCTCCCCAGCCAGCTGAGGTCACATGGCCCCTTACCGTTAAGTTAAATTAGCTGGAATCCTAATAGCCTAGATGCTGGGAGACCCAGATCGCCCCCTAATATCCCAACACAGTCCTGGGAAGCTTATCTTTTTTCCACTCACTTCTTGCTCTCATTTCATGTTTCTGTTAAATTCTCTCTATTGTTTGTATCTCACTTCTTGCTGCTGTTCCCTTTGCTCCGACTCATGTCGGCCCCACACGCATGAAGGCAGAAGACTTCAAAGGGAGGGGAAGAGTTAAAAGGGGGAAGGAATTAGAGTAAGGGAAAAGGAAATATGAGGTTAGGGAGGAGTCTGCGCTTGGCTGGTTTAGGGAATGACCAAATGGAGAGACTCCAAAAAATGGTTATGAGATCTTGTGCTCTTTGTCATTTTAATCATATGAAAGAGATGAATTTAGACTTTTTACTGTTGTCCTTCTCTATTTTGGGAACTATGATTTTATTACTGAGATCTTTGAGTAAAATGTTGCTTGAGCTCTGTGTGTGATCACTCCTTGTGGGTAATGATCAAGCTAGTAATTATTGAAAAGAATGGTGTGATCCACAGCCAATACTCCCAGAAGCCCATCTTCAGCCTATTGGTGGGTGAGTGGACCCACTTGGGGAGAATATCTGATTGGAAGGACAGTATGGCTCATCCCCTCTCCTCCTCTCCTTGCTGTCTGGAGTAAGTCTATTCCAAGAGTCGATTCCTCAAGCTTCACCATAACTGGTTCTTATAACAAAGAACTTAAAGAGAAAACTTTGCAAGAGAATAAGTCTCTAAGTGATTCAGAAAAAGTTCTTCTTAGGGTATAACTCTACTGTCATTTAGATACAAACTCATTGTGGGTTTGAAAACATTAAATGTGACTAGAAGGTAAGATTCAATCTTGTGGGGTAAATTGCACAAGGGCATCTTCATGGGAAAAAAATAAAAGGAACAAACCACATTGATGCATTAAAACGAGACAAAGAAACAGGAGACTACAAAGTTTTCTCAAGGACAGCTTTGTCCGCAGTTTCTTTAATGGACTTGAAGCTGAGGTTAAGAGGAAAGATCGGCTGTATGGCTTGTGGCTTTGTCACATCACATTCCCACCTCCAGCCTTCATCTGTTCATTCTTTGCGCGTACAGATGTGATTGCTCTTGGAGTTTCCGTCCTAACAGAAGGGGCAGCTGCAGCATCCAGCTGATGACTCGGAGGACTCTCAGAGCAGAGTGAGGGCACACAGAGTTTTTCCTCTGGGGTTCTTTGCTGAGTATGCTGCTATCTGCACATTTTCCTCCAGCTACCAAAGAAATAACTCAACTCCTCTGGAATACCACAGCCCCTTTGTTCAGACGTTTATCATAGTGTTTGACACTTTGTGGTGTATTATCTGTCTCCTTGCTTTGCCTCTCCCACAGATCTGCACTTTTTAAAAGAAGGGACTCTGTTGTGTTTGTGTAACACCCCCAGAGCCTACCACAGTACTTGGCAGTCTGCCATTGTTCAATGAATATTTGCTGAATGAATGTATGAATAAAAAATTAATATATATATAATATGTTGAACATAATTTTCGGAATTAAAAAGGCAACAATCCCCGAATTACTAAAAAAATGCAAAACAAGACTTTGATCTCTAACATTTTTATAAGTTTGAATTTAAAAATTCCTTAAAAGTAGTTCACCAATTGTATTAGGTAGGAATTTTGTTGGACTGCTGAGAACAGAGAGCCGACTCTATGGGCTTAAATTAGTTGGGGTTAATTTTCTCCTGTAAAATAAAATCCAGAGTTGGGGAGTTCTTATCAGGTAGAGCAGCTTCCTGATGTTTCCAGGGACCCAGACTTTCTCTTTCTTCACCCTTAGTTGTTTCCATTGTCAAGAATACCAGAGGGCTGCTGGAGATCCAGCTAGAACATCTGCATCAAGTCCAACATTCAAGTCAATTTCTTATTCTGCTTAGTTTTAGCTAGAGGACTTCAATGCATAGGTGGAGCAGAGCTTCTACCTGGGCCTCAGAAGTTATATAGAATCAAGACCAAGTCCTCCAGTAGACACTTCTCATCCCACAGGACTAGGAGAGTGCCAGCTTTCATACTTGTGCTGGGGAGTGTGATTGCCCAGCATCCTTGCCTTGAGTCAGGATAAATTCTGTGGTATAATTTATACTCCAGAATAGCCCTGAAGTTTCAGAATGAGGTTGAGACTTGACCTGAAATTGCATCCTTGCTCGGCAGCTTTCTTCCTCAAATCTTATTGGTTTCTCCTGGAAGCCTTCTTAATAAATTGCACGCACACGAATCTTTGTGTTAGGGTTTTTCTGCTGGGGAATCTGACCTAAGATAATGTTCAGGAAAAGCTGAGGCAAGGTTCAAGGTCAAGCAAAAGTAACCTGCATCCTAAGGCAGTGAAGGTATAGGCATTTGCTGAGGGGAAAAGAGCGGGTCTCTCTTTTCCTAACCCTTGTGTGGCCTGTGCTAGGCGAGGCCTCCCTCCTGACTAGGGCCTTATGGCCTCTGCTTTTGCTGAGGCCCTTGGCTCCCAGTACTTTGAGGAGACCCAGATGTCTTTGCTTTTGACCTTCCATGTAGTTCCTGCCATGTGGAAGAAGCTGCTCTGAGCAGTAACGATCTGCACTGCCAAGATGCTTAATGCCTGCTGGTTTGGCCTCAACAGTTAAAAACTCAGCACATCTGTAAAAAAGAGTTGTATGGATCGAAATAAACATTTAGGAAGCAGCAAGATCATAACACTTGTCCTCACATATCCTGGCCCATGACAGGGTGCCCTTGTACATACCAGAAGCTTCAACAAGTCCAGGAAGACGTAGTTGCCCCATATTTTATACCTTGACTATTTCTCCATGTTTCTGGCATATGTATCAGAAGTTAACTGTCCACTGAATTGAATGTACCCCTCCTCCTAAAACTATAGACTCTCCTGAACGGTGTCCTGCCCTTGCCAGGTAAGAAGTAGAAAAACATAGAGGAGATTGCATGCCTCTCAAATCACAAGGAGCAGTTGGGCCTGTGGCAAGTTTATCCTCCCAAACTTACCGGTCAAATACATCATGCCATTCCCCTTCTCATCAACCTGAGTTGAATGAATTTAAAGGTAGAGGGGGCCTAAGAGCTTTCTACTAATGGAGCTCTTACAACATGGGAAGAAAACATGAGGTGTGGGAAACAAATGTTCCCCCTTATATTCTAACAGAACTTCATCTTTTCGGGTATCTATTTTCTTTCCAGGTATCTGTTTTCTTCTATGGTCATGTACTTCAGGGGATGCTGGTCCCAGTCCTTGTCCTAGCCTAGGGGGGAGATTCCATTGGGTTTAAGCCTTTCACGTTGTTGTTATTCTAGTTGACTAAGGTTGGTTTAGAAAGATGGATATTGATGAAGATCATTCCTCTACCTTTTACTGTCAACTGAAGACCAAATCCTTCTTTTAATCTGAATATATATTTCTCTTGATGCATATGAACTTTTCCATTTCTGTTACTATTATTTTTTTAGCTCATGTCAAACTTAGATAAAACTAACACCCCTAGATAGATCATTTTTACACGAACAGTTATTAAACCAGATTACTATCTTTCATACCGGTGCCTGTGATTTTTCTGAACTGTGATAATCTTTCTTCACTTTCAAAATACTCTAAAATAGGGTAAAATCTACTTCCATACACCTGTTTGGTAACTGTTGAGATTTTAGTTTCAGAAAAACAGAAATGTGTGGATTGTGAGTCACTTTTGCTAGGGATAATTAGAAAAAGAGAAAATTGGGAGTTGTGAATAAAAAAGAGAAGGTAAAACAGATGGTAGAGGAAGGATGGAGATTTTTGCAGTGAATCCTTGGGGAAGACAAAGGAAGATGAAGCACAGTAAACACAGAAGGATGTTCAGGTGGCATCTGTGAGGAGGAGTTTTGGAGTCCAGAGCTGGAGTGTGGGAGAGAAGATTTCACAGGCACGTGATCCAGAAAGAGGTTGGAAGCACCTCCTGAGTCATGTGATCAGAAAGGCATTGATCATTTGCATAGAGAACCAGGAAAAGAAAAAAATAAATGGAGTTTATAAGCACTTCTCTGAAATATTAAGAAATTCTCAAAAATTTCAAGCAAAAAAGTTAAATGAAAATTAAGCTTATAATATCCATTATTACTAATTTAAGATAAATATAATGTCTTCATTCATTTATTTTTGTGAATGAAAATATCTTAAAGGGCTTTTGTAACTTTCATTCTTATATCAGTCCCTTGAATTCTATTTTTTACATTATCTTAATTTCGCAACCTCAAAATCTCTGATGAAGATTTTCTAAACTTTAATTCTGAGTTTGTTCAGAAATGACAATTTTACATGTATCTTTACTAAATTTCATCTTATTAGCATTCATAAAGGACAGATTGATAGATTTGATCACTTAAAATTATGAACTTCTGCATAGCAAAAATGTATCCTAAATAGAGTAAAAAATCAAACAATAGATTAGGAGAGAACATTTGCAAAACATATGAATGGCAATTGTTAAGATCCCTAATCTACAAAAAGCTCTTTTGAATCAATAAGAAAATGAAATACAACTCAACTAAAAAATGAGAAAGAGGTATAAATGAGCAACTCAGAAAAGTAATGATATGTGGACAGTGAACTTGAAAAGCTTCCCAGCTTCTCTAGTTATTTCAGATATGCAAATGAAAAAAAATGACATACCCGTATTGGTCAAGAGATAGGTAAAACTTTTAAAAATCATTAACAACTAGTGCTGGTGAGAATATGGGTAAATAAGATGTCTCATACATTGCTGGTGAGGTTATGAATTGCTATATGCTGTTGAAAATGTATTTATTTTAAAAATGAGTATATTCTTTGACCCAGAAATCTCCCACAATCTCCAGTCCACAGAAATACAAGTAAACATTAACTAAGAATATATGTATAAAGACGTTTGTTTCAACATTTTTGTAATGGAAAAACTTGGTCATTGATTAGGGAGTAGATGAATGCATTGTTGGGTGTTTATATCATGGAACCTCAGTAAGTTATTAAAAATAACGGTGTGTCGATTGAACACGTTTCGCATGTTGTCCCAGAATGCTCTTCGCCCAGATGATTGCACACCTCACTCTCTCACTTCATGTCTTTACTCAGTGATTTTCTTTTCTTGACCTTTTTATCTAAAATCATTGTCCAATCACTTTATCTCCTGGTCCTGCTTCATTTTTTTCTTAATTTTTAAAAAATTTATTTCATTTTTATTTTTCATTAACAATATATACAAGTCCCTGCCCTTAAGTTATGTATCTGTGTTTGCTGATTGTCTTTCTCCTCTCCTAGAGTAAAAGCTTGATGTGGGGAGGGACTTAGGAGATTCTGCTCACGTTGTCTTCTCAATAGCTAGCGTCTGGCACACAGTAGACTTTCAGTGAATTCCTTTTTTCCAGGAATGAATCTGTAATATTGGCCTAGAAGACAGTGCTTCCTCCTCTTTCCTTTCCCCCATGTCGTTCCTGAGAATTCTCCCCAAGGAATTTCTGTAGCCTCGTCTCCATCTCAGATTTTTGCTTTGCTGGAACTTGCTCTACAACAACATGAGCATACAGATATTAGCTCTGTCTTTAAAAATATAAAATATGATAATATACTTTTCTCCTCTTCTAGATCCTAATCTGAAGGACAAAATCAGCTCCAGATCTCCCCGTAGATTCAGTTGAGTCTTTGGTTGAGATTTAATCATAAACCAGATATTTCCTCTGCCTGATACTGTTTCATTCTTTCCCCTCCCACACAGGTTGACTTCTCTGAACCAATATGTGCATTTATTCTACATCTATTCTGCCCTTGTGCTTCTGAGACATCAGTAGGGCAATGCTTTCTTCCATTATTAGCTTTCTGGCCTTTACCTACAAATCATACTCATAAATTACTATCAGCCCTATTCCTTCATTCCAGCTTAATCCTGAAAAGGATCCCTTTCTTTCATAAAATTAGGATGAGAAGCTATGGGAAAATTGAGCCAAATCTGAGATACATTTGTAAAAAAGATGACACTGACTTTCTATTCTCCCTGATTTTTCTCTTCTCTCTCCATGATGTGGGAGTCCTTGATCAAATATGAAACGCTGGGGTATAGAAAAAGTGGAGGGAGATTTGGGAATAGGAAGGGTGCTGAAGGAAGGACAAGCTAGATGCAGCTTAGGTAGACATTCTTATGGATGACTTTATTTTATTTCTGTATTAATGAACATGCAAACTAGATGGAAAAATGCATTATCTATATTATGTATCACATCTATAGTATTTTCTAGGTTGTCTCTTTTTTTTGGATTAAGACATCGGAAGAAGCCAAGTCACATATTCTGCCAGTACTTGACTCTCCAGCCAAGACAATGAGGCAGAAAAGTAGCAGGACAGAAAGTTTTTTAATAGATCAGTGTAGCAGTCATTAGCACGCATGCTTAATAAACACTCATTATTGTCTTGCAAATGGAATCAAGGCTGTATTTACACTTACAAGGAGAATGCTGCTTCAGCATATTGTTAATTAGGACACTACCCGAGGCTAGTGCAGATAAATCTCAAATATGCTTACTGTATGGAGTAATCATGATTAATTAGCACATAAGATTAGGCCAAAATGAGAAGATTCGAGGGGAATCTTGTTTTGTCGCCTGTTGGATAAGCAGCAGAAAAGCTTCCAGCTGAGGCAACCTTTAGCACGGACTCTACTAGCTCATCCTAATAGGTACCATGGTGTTAAGTGATCAAGAGATGATAAATAGACAGCCAGTAATACCCTTTCAATTACCCTTGTAAAGCTGCTGCTTAGAGACCTCGAGGGTATTGGATCAAGACACCAGCAGGCTAATGGGCAAGATGCCTATGGAGCGAGCTTGGCGCTTGAGAGCTGAGGAACTTAAATTTGCTCTGATATCTGACCGTCATTTGGTTGCACTGACATTTCTCCCTTAAATTTTCAGAGTGCTTGCCTGAAGGTGACCCACTAGGTGTACCTGGGGACCAGTGTTGTTAACAGTAGGCTGATTTTGTTTTTTAATATTTCCGCAGGCCTTCACATGGTTGTATCGGGCACTGTCCTATTATAATAGCATGGACTGAATCTGCACTAGGCCCAGCTGTGTGAGCCTGTGCCTCCTCGAGCTTTGTTTTTCTGCGTCCTTCTCTGGATCTCATTCTAAAAGCCAAGTGCTGCAGCTCTTTCATCGATGGTGCCAGGTGTTCTGTGAAATATAACTGTGAACAAGAATTATTTCTAGCCATTGGCAGCTTCAAGGGTGGCTTTTGGGAGGGGGCTTTATTGTCTTTCTAATACTTACCACTCTCCTAAAGCTATCCAAAGTCATAGAGTGTGTATTAGGGTTCTCCAGAGAAATAGAATTGGTAGGATATCTATCTATCATCTATCATCTACCTATCTATCATCTATATCTATCTAAAAGGAGATCATGAGGAGTTGGCTCATGAATATAGAACCTGAGAAGGCCCACGATCTACTGTCTGCATGCTGGAGACCCAGGAAAGCTGGTGGTGTAATTCAGTCTAATTCTGAAGGCTGAGAACCAGGGGAGTCAGCGGTTTAAATCCAAAACCAAGGGCAGAGAAGATGAGATGAGATATCCCAACTCAAGCAAGTAGGCCAGAAGCAGAAAAGGAAGAATTCCTCCTTTCTCCACCTTTTATTCTGTTCAGGCCCTCAACAGATCGGACGATGCCCACCCATAGCCGAGGGCAATCCACTTTACCAAGTCCATCCATGTCAATGCTAACCTGATCCAGAAACACACTCACAGACACCCTCAGAAGCAATGAGTTACTTGGGAACCTCATGGCCAGCCAAGTTGTCACGTGAAATTAACCATCACAGAGTAGAAGTAAAAAGTGGGAGCTTGCAATGGAAGCAGCTTCAAGCAACTCCAAATAGTAAATATAAAAACCTAAGTAGAACCAATGAGCTTGCTATACAAATAGAACATCAAGCTAAGTCCCCAGCCTCTCTTTCTAATCAGATTATCACTCCCTCACTTATCCCCCATACCGACCTGAAATTTAGGAGCCTCAGCTGGACCCTTATGGGAGTGACAGTCTGGTGGAGGGGGCAGGCAATGCTCAAACAGCCTCAGTCAAAAGTAGAGTGTAGAAAGGACTCTAATTTAGATGTTGGATAAGGGCTGTGAGAGAAGAAAGAATGGGTAAAGAGCTTTGACTTTTGTCATAGAGAATATGCAAAGGTGAATCTATTGATCTAAAGTACAGTTTCCTTCAGAAGCCAGAAGAAGGATATATAATAGAGGACTATATTTTGCTGGCTCAATAGGAGAGCAACATAGAAACTCACAGAAGTTAGCTTTAACTAAGCCTCAAGGAATCTGAGCTGCATTTCATCTTAGAGCACCCAAGGAGGACTCAGCCGTCTGGGTCAAGTTAAACCAAGGGTGAAGAACTTAAGCCTGAGGTTGAAGCTGCAGACTCATTAGTTGGGAACTAAAGCCTGAAAACTAAGCTATCTGAGCTTGGGCTGAAGACCTGGCTTATGACAGCGAGCTAATAGACTCTCCCCATGCCTCTGTCAAGAAGGGCCTTTCCTCAGTGAAGATGTGGGATTATGTACCTGGGAGGTTATAGAGCTTCTCTAAGGGCAGGAAGTAAATCAATACTGATGCTGGCAACAGAATCATATAATTCTGTTGACTTGTAGTGGTGTCTCAGATATTATCCTGAGAGCCATGGAGATACCCCAGGCGAAGAGTGGTGTGTGTGTGTGTGTGTGCACACTAGTGTGCATACACAAGATATGCAAGAGCTCTCTCTCCACCCTCCTTCTGGTTTCCAGAGCACTCTGTGTGTTTATTGCAACTTGTGCCCTTTACTGCAGTTGATTATACACTCTCTATGCCCTCACTGGATGTGAGCACCACTGGGATAAGAAAAGCAAGTTCTCAGTTTGCTTTATGACACTCACAGTGCCAAGCATGTGACCGTGTACCGAGTAGGTGCACAGAGTAACGATGGCCATGCAATCTCTTCCCTATTTAAACATTAAGGTGATGATAGTCACAAGAGACAGCAAGTATATCTCTAGGATAGATGGATGTAGAGTCATAGAGGGATACAGGTATTTTACTAAGCACACATAATACTGAGTCATCCCTGTAAATCCTCCTCACATTCTAATAAGTCCCTATAGCTCTGCCCTATTCAGCCATTTACTAAGTCTGGGTTCATTTATATATGACAGATACTGTCTCACAGTATAAACAAACTCGAGACTTGAGGCAACATTGCTCTGGTCACTAAGTGTTATGAACTGAATTGTGTCCCCCGAACCCTATTCATACGTCGAAGCCCTAACCCCGAGCACCTCCAAATGTAATGGTATTTGGAGACTGGGCCTTGAAACCGGTGATTAACTTAAAAGGGGGCCATTAGGATGAGCCTAATTCCATGTGACTGGAATTCCATGTACTTATAATGAGAGGAAAAGACACCAGGGATGAAACAGAAAAGACCACGTGAGGACACGACAAGAAGCGGCCATCTGTAAACCAAGGAGAGAGGCCCCCAAAGAAACTGAACCTGCCAACATCTTGGACTTCCGGCCTCCAGAAATGTGAGAAAAGAAATCTCTATTGTCAAACTACCCAGTCCATAATATTTTGTAATGGCAGCCCTACCAAACTCATGCACTGTTTTTAACATGTTTAGGTGAATATTTTCATAGAGGAAAACAGACATGGTTTAGAATAATCTTCTACTTAATTAGCAGGTAATATTTGGTATAGTTTTGGCTATCTACAGTTGCATAAGAAACCACCTCAAAACTTATTTACTTAAAATAAACCTATTACTGTTTCTCATTTTTTTGATGGGTTGACTAGACCCAGTTGGACAGGTCTTGTTTGGAATGTCTCTTAAGGTGACAGCCAGACATCAGTGTGAACTACAGTTAATAAAAGAGTCATCTGGGTTAGGTGCCCCAGATGACTTCTTCATTTACAAGTCTGGCACCTGGACAGTGATGGCTGGAGAACTGGAAGCTGGTTAAACATCTCTTTCCTAGGGGCTTCTCTATGTGGCTTTGCCACAGGGCTTCCTCATGTCAGGCTAGTCTCAAGGCAGTCGAACTACTTATGTGGCGGCTGGCTTCCACCAAATGAATGTTCCAAGAGACCAAGATAGGAGATGTTAGAGCTATAAAGGGCTATTTCCCACTACCAAGAAACGATGCTTTTATTCTATCTTTAATATTATTTATAATATTTTTGTAGTAAGTATTTCCTGCTCCTTTCTTTCTCCCTTCATCTTTCTATTACTATGCATCCTTTTAAACAGATAAATTATCTCTCTAAAAACTTTCCTAAATGTCTTGTTAGGAGACAAAATCTTTAGTTTTCTATATCTGGACTGATATTTATCTTGGTAATTTAAATTGTGGTTTTCCTTTCAGATCTGGAAAGCGTAGATTCTGTGTGTAGCAGATGGTCAGTTGTTTGAACCTCTGCCTTCTACCAGCTGTTTGATCTTAGACTTCAGTTCACTTATCGTTACACCAGTTCTAATCATATCTATCCCATAGGGTTAGTGTAGACATTCGATGAATACATTTAAACTATCAGCCGCGTATAAGGCATTCGGAAGTAAGCTTCTCCATCTTTTGCTTTACCTGTAATGCCCGGCCTTCTGCTTTAGAAATATCATGTATTCAACAGATATTTGTTGAATGACTAAGAGAATTATTAGAATCTAATTTTCTAAAGGTTTTTCAAATAGGATAGACTCGAGTCTGCTTAGTCTTCAGATGAATGACTTCTCTACCTGAAGGCAAAGCTGAACTTTTAATTTCATAAGTTAAAAATAAAACCAAACTATATTAGTGTCAACCACAATATATCGTACATAATTTCTTCTTTAATAAATATTTAGTAACTAAATAAACTGTTGAGTCTGAAATCTGCAATAGCTGGATCTGGTATATAGGCGTGTCACATTACTAAGAAAAACATTTTATTTGTGGCAATTTATTCTTTAAAAAAAAACAGCCTTATTGGGGTACAATTGACATACAAATAACTGTACATATTTAATGCATATATTTTGATGGGTTTGGACATATGCAAAAACCCTTGATCTCATCACTGCAATCAGGTGACAGACACATCAAACGCTTCCCAAAGTTTCTTCGAGTACTTTTTATTTTGGTGGTAAGAGCACTTAACGTGAGATCGACTCTCTTAACAAATTTTGGAGTGCAGAGTACTGTATTGTTAACTATAGGTGCTGCGTTGTGCAGCAGATCTCTTAGAATTTATTTATCCAGCATAACTGAGACTTTATGTCTATTGAACAGTTCCTCATTTTCCTCACCCCCAGCACCTGGCAACCACTACTGTTTTCTCTGCTTCTAAGAGTTTGATTATTTTAGATACCTCATGCAAGTGGGATCATGCAGTATTTGAAAGTTTATTCTTGATGCCACAGCACCTGCTAAGCTGTATGGTTTCATAAACCATTCCTGTTCAACTTTTGTTTGAAGCATGTGAATTGTCGGCTTGACCTCCGCTCCTTGTGGGGGTCCCTCTTGGAGCCTCATCAGTGCATGAGTCCAAAGTGAGGCGTACGCGTGTGTGTGACCTGTGTATTGTGTGTGTGTGTGTGTGTGTGTGTGTGTGAGAGCTGGGAGGAGAGCCGTGGGGGACAAAGGAAGTAAGACCTATGCTTAATAAAAATATCTGTTTTTGCTACTGTTCTGCTTTTCCAGATTCCTGTTTCAGCACCTCTCCCTGGCCTGTTGAACATTCTAAACTTATTTTTTACCCATTTTCAGGCCGCGTTATCTTATCTTTATGCTCACACATGCACAGTGCTTTCTTTTTCATCTATCATTTCCACGTGTATTATCCTCTTTACTTATCATGACTGTATTAACTCATATAATCCTCTCTGGACATATTTTATTATTATTCCCATTTTTCAGATGAAAAAACAAAGATACACAGAGGTAAACATGATAGGTTAGGGGGTCTCAGGACAGTAAAGAGTAAAGAGGAGCAGTATTTGGAATTAAATATTTTATTCAGGGTTAATTACAATGCTCGTCTGTAAATTGCATTATTACCTTGATGGCAATGGCATTGGTGGCTTGTTTTCTGATGATAATCTGTCTCTCTGTCTCTCTCTGTCTCTCTGTCTCTCTCTGTCTCTCTGTCTCTCTGTCTCTCTCTCTCTCTCTCTCTCTCTCTCTCTCTCTCTCCTTTCCAGTTCCAGCTCTCTGACCCAATCAGTCCTGGTTGTTATTTTTGATAGGCTGTTTTAAATTCTTTTCCCTTACTGATTTTGTTATTAGAGCATCTTTCAATTTCTCTCCTAGAACTGGCCTTTTCTGGAGGACCGCTTAGGCGACCGAACTTCTCTCTCCAGCCCGCCTTCTTTTTCTCTCTGTAGTTGCTCTACTTTTTATCTTAGTTAACTGGTACACCATCCAAGGTGTCATCCAAACCAGAATCCTCAAGGCCATAGTAAGTTCACAAGAACTTGATTTGTTGCGGCAGAAATTGTTGAACAATTGACAGAGAGAGAGAACTCACTGTGAACCCTCCATGGGCCAGGCCTTGTCTGAGGCATTTAAGTGATAAAATCATGAGATTCTGCAGGATGACTGCCAGTGTGACTGGTTCCCATCCTGGAGGAGGTGGCCGTTGAGATAAACCTCAAGTAGGTGAAAGGAGTCATTAGCAAACCAGGTTACTGCTAAACAAGGAGTTAAGAGCCAGGTAGAAAGACTGGTTGCATTTCTTATGTATTCACAGCATAGGTTTTGTGATTAATTGTTATATTCAATAGATAAGACTAGGCTGCTGCAATAGAGGCCTGATAGTACAATAGCCTAATGAGCAAATAAGTTTATTTATTTCTTATTCAACAGTCCTGCTGTGAACTGTCGGGGTCGGCAGGGTGGTTACTTCGCCTAGGGTGTTGCCATTTTCTGCATGGTTGAAGCTGGATTGATGCCACATTAGGGTTACAGCCTTGGAAAAAGGGTGAGGACACACGGAGGAGGGACATCCTGTCCTCTGACCCAGGCTGACAGGACAAAATGAGGCTGGGAATGTCATCCCACTTGGCAGCCACCTGCTCCCCTTCAATTCTATCCAGTGCGATTTGGAAGATGGAGAGAATGGATTCGGGGGGCAACCTGCAGTCTCAGCTCCCCCACTGTTTCCCCCTACTTCTTTTAAAGTTTGTTGGGAGGGACAGTGGACCCATTGGAGCAGGGAAGGGTGGCTGGAACAAGCAAAGGGAAGAAAGGTCCATGGCAATGCTGAGGGCCACATGTGGGTTTCACACCGTGTCCCACCGATCACACACAGCTGTTCTACCTCTAGAATCAGACAGTAAATGGAGGCATTTTCTAATTTGTAGAAACAATAAAGTTAGCAGTTAGATTGGAATATTTACAACTTAAAATTATCTTCCTGTAATTTTTAATTAAAACGTTTGGTACCTGCTAATGCTTCAATGCAGATGAGACGGAAGTTGAACATGTGATGTATAAGGGGACATTGATGCAGAAAGCTTTCCCAGCAGCTCACCTCCCTCATAGACCAAGAGTTCATATTGTATTCCAGGGGCCTGTGTGTTTCTGGTTGGGATTTTACTTGGCATATTTATCATGTAGTCATGTTTCCTGCCAGAGAAAGCGTTCCCTATCTTGTAAGATGGAATTAAGCACATCATTATTTTGCGCAGGTGGCAAAACCCTATGACTCTCAGGCGCTCCTCCATCTGAGCGTGTCTGAGAACTGTTGGTTTAGGAGACAGGGGTGATGCGCTGTTTCATTAGCTTAGAATCATCTCACCATCTGCCCTTGATGGCAGGTGAGGGTGGGCAGGTGAGGGGCCTTCCTTACAAAGATATATGCTTAGAAATGCTGCTAGAATCTGTTCACAAGCAGAAGAGAGGCGCATGCACACACACACCACACACATGCACATGCTCACACACACTACACATGTGCACATGCACACACATGCATACACACACACCACACACACGCGTGCACATGCACAGACACACTTCAATACATCTGACAATCCAAAGTGGATGCAGGGTGAGCCTGGGTACCAGCTGGTTTGCTCCCACCTTCTCTGAAGCACATGCCAGTTGGTGGCAGTTTGAAAGCTGGTACTTAAGAAGCTTTAAAAAAAATATTTTTCCCCCAAAGAGCAAGAAGACTCTTGTGGGCTGTCATCTTCTTCAAATGCAGCCTGGTGGGAAGGAATCCTTGTAAAAATGAGCCCCAGACCATCTCTCACCACGCCTGTGAGGGCCAGGGAGGGGCACTTCGCTGTTCTTCCTTATGAGCGTTTCCCTCAGGGTCCCATCTGCCTCATCAGATTCCGTCTCTGACTCAGACACCAACCCCTTGGGAGTTGTTCTCAAATCCAAAATCAATAAGCAGAGCTGTCAATCACACCGGGCCTCTGGAGCTGTGAAGTGCTGCCTTTCTCGGCTGGGGATTTCGGGAGAGGCCCAGAGCGCCATCTTCATAGCAGCTCACTTGGCTCTCAATGAAGTTTGCTAATTCTCACGATTAATTGCCTCATTAATGAAGGAGATTCCCACAGTACATATGCTTTTAGCAAGGTTGTCAGATACTTTTGAAAGGGTTTAATGTCAATAAAAGTTTCGACGTTGCCATTAGTTTAGTTAAGGAAGCATTTAACAACTCCTCTTGGGCGATCGCTGTTCTGGGAAAAGACACAAAGAGGTTATCTGCTCATTTCAAGACTCCGTAGGTATATGAGGCCGGGGAAAATGGGCGAGGCAATGGAAAAATGAAAATGCATAAAAGCCGGATCAAGCTTGGACATTACCAATGCAGTATAGCATGAAATTAAGCATGCCTGCCATCTGACTTACTAATCCCTGGTTCAAGTTCGGAAGCTGCGGTACTAGAATTCACTGACACCCTTTATCACCTTGTTACGGCCTTCCTGACTCAGGGCATTTGTATTGGCTTTTCTTTCTACATTGATATTTTTCTTCGGGTCCTTGCATGGGTCCCTCTTGCCCGTCTTTCAGTTCTTGATTTAAATGTTACCGTGTTGGAGATCCCTTCATCACTTTTGTGAAGATAGCTCCTTCCACCTGTCATTATTCCATCCCTTCTCTTTTCTCGATACCTGATATGGAAACATGTACTGATTTACTGTCTGTCTCCCCTCTGGAGCAGAAAAAAGGACTGGGTTTGTCTCCTTTGCTGCTAAAATCCCCAAACCAGAAACTTCTTGTTGTGTTATAAGTGTTTAATAAATATGTGACATCCGGAGAAATGAAGTACTAATAATAGCAATTGTAGTAATAAAAACTTCCCAAATACTTTCATCCAGGAAAAAAAACAATAACACCATTCACATTAGGAACTCATTATTCCAGTTGTTATTCTATATATACTTCTATAAAAATAGGACACAATTTTTGGTGCTATTTTAAGAGAGTTTTTAATTTCATTTGAATTGAACAGAAGGAAAAAATGAAAATAAAACAGGTAAAATTTTAAATGGATTTTTTTTATTGTAAGAGACCATGGTGTCCTCAATGATTGCACTAAAAAGATTATGAAAAACATTAAGAAGGTAGAATCACTATCATTTGGAGTTTGAGCTTCTGCCACAAAAGATTAGTGTTTCACATTCCCTCCTTCCCAATTTTTGTTGAATACATTATTTCTTTTATCATGTCTGTGGTTTACTTTCTCCTTGGTATCTGTAATTCATATAATTGTCAAATATTTGTGTACCTTAAATGGAGTCCCCATCCACCATCAGTCCTGTCTAACGTGCTCCTCCATTTCTGAGTTTTAAATTTTGTTGAAAGTCTTTCATTGATTTCTCCGGCAAGTGGATTTTCCCAGCTGGCCCATAGGTGGCACTGTAGCATTGCTGTTAAGATCAAACTTTCCCTTTAACATCTCAGCTCCTGCTTTTCCTCGCTGTGTGATCTTGGGAAAGTTACTTACTTTCTCTGTATCTTAGTTTCTTTATTTGAAAAAAATGGGATAATAAAACCTGCTCCATAGGTCGTCGTATGGAATAAATTACGTAATTCAGTCTTCACACAGTGTGTGGCACACAGTAGGCCCACCTGACTTATGCCCCTTGAGAGAGATCAGTGTTTTCAGTGTCATCTGCCCCCGAAGATCTCTCACCCTGACTAACTGTGGAGACCAATGGATCAAAATTTTTTCTCTCCAGAGACCTCACATTGAAATTACACAAATATTGTTATTTCCTTAAGTCCAGTTCCCTCCAACGAGGACTTGCGAGTTCAAACACTATGATCACTGACATGTAGAGCTGTAACAATGACTAACAGGAGACGTTGCCCAGGGAGGCCGGGGGAGGCCAGACCGGTGCTGTTGGATCACTTTGGAATCATTCTTGTGAGCCCGCCCGCCCAGAAGAAGGTCTGTAGCTATGATTACAATCACAGCCTGCCTCTGACGAGTTTATTTCCACCGTTGGATGTGATTTGCCTTAATGCTTATCTGATATCCCTCCTGCCAAGGTGCATGCTGCTTGCTCAGATGTTGGTCACATTTCGATAATCATTTAACCTTTATTTATTGCGCACCCCCGTGGTATAGATAATCATCTCTGGCTGCCAGAGGAGGTCCACAACAGTCAATGTAGAACCCGAGGACCCTTTCCCATCGAGACTCCTCTAGAGAGATGGATGTGTCAATGTAAATGCCAAGTTCTCCACAAAACCCATTTGTAGATAGAACTGGAATTTTAAATTTCCATCAACTAAGAAAATGGGGGAAATTTTCTTTATATTTCCATTTTAGGAATTCCAATTAAACCTTCTTTTTTTTTTTTTTCCTTACTATTAAACTTATATTTTGGTCATTTCCCCATCACCTAACCCTTGACATAAAATTGCTTGAGCTCATCTATTTCCATAACTGGATGAAAGATCAGGGATTAAAGAGAATAAAATAGTGCAAAAGATTTTCAAATTTCCTGGTGAACCCGTGCCCCAATTAGTGCAATTTGGGTTTAAATTTAATTTGTATTATTTTTTATCTGTGAAATCTTTTTTAGGTTTCGATGTAAGGGTTATAGTGGCTCAGTAAAAATAATTAGGATGATTTCTATATTCTTTTATTTTCTGTTTAAACAGTATATAAATAGAATTACATATTATTTCTATTTGATTCATGAGCTTTTAAAAAGTAATCTTTTCGTTCTAAAGAGAACTTTGTATATCTAGTTATTTTTTTCAAAGACCTAATTCTTGGATGTGCTTATCAATTTTCCTCCAAGGGACTTTCAAAACACATGGGTTATTCTTAATCAAGAAAAACGTTACTTGAATTTTAGGTTCTTGCCTATGTATATTATCTTCTTTAGTCCGAGAATAAAAAACTCAGAGAGATAACACAAACAGAGAGTCGACAGAAGGGCGTTCTGAGAAGTCCTTTCATTCCAAACCATCGGAGAGCAGGATGAGGGGCTGTCACGGCCTTGACCTTCTGCTTAACACTGAGTTGGACTTTGGCATTGTGCCCTCCCCTCACACCGAGGATGTCCTCAAGAAATCAACCTTCTGTAGGGGTAGTGCTGAGGACATTTTATGCTGTATTACTCAGTAGCCTCTACATGAAGACTTAGAAAAGGTCTTTCTTTTAGACCTGTACTGTCCACACGTGGCTACTGAGCACTCGAAATATGACGAGAACAACCAAGCAAATAGATTTTACTTACTTTTTAATTAGTTTAAATTGGAAAATTAAATACTCGGCCATTCGAAAATTTTTAAATATATCGGAACAACTTGGGTATGTGAGTCTACTTTTTCAACTGTGTATTTTATGAAATATAAATATAGATCAAGTATTTCCAATGAAAATTTAGTGCTTCTATGGAGATGTTCTGTGAGTGTAAAATACACATTATATTTTGATGACTTAGTAGGTAAAAAAAATCTCATTATTAGTTTTATGTATCTAATATATTGAAGTAATAGATGTACTGAGTTAAATAAAACGTTATTAAAATTAATATTTTTTTAAGAAAACATTTTAAAATATGGTTATTAGAACATTCAAAAATACATATGTGGCTCACATTATATTTCTGTCGGACGTCTCTGGTATAGGCTAAAGATCCACGAAAAAAAAATCTGTTTCTTCCAAGAAACTTGTATGTATTCTTTTTTCTTTTCTTAAAAAAATATGAATATTATAATCAAATTAATTTATCTAAAAAGGCAAATTCTTGGCCATCAGAACTTTACAACTCTACTTTTGACTCAGTATTATTTCAAGATCTTGTCACATTCATGGCACCATTTAATTTTCCCTCCTGGCTTTATCTTCCCGTTGTGTCTGGATTTTCTCTTGCTGTGGTTTAATTTAGTTTACATTTGTCTGATTGATCATGTTGTATGTATTCTTGTGATCACGCTACAGAGAGCACGTGCTTCCCTGTGAATCTGTCAGGACACGAACAATGGTCTGACGAAATCCTTCCATTTGAAAGGAAAAAAAAAGAGAGCGATTCAAAGGGATTGGCGTTTTGAAAGCCCAAAGCTCCATCTAGGTCAACACAAGTCTTCTATTTCTAAAAGCCGTTCAGGTTTGTGGTCCATTTCTAGAGCTGTAGAAATCTTTCCTGGAGTGTTTTTAATAGAAGGACCTAGGCTTTCACTAATTGAATGTCTCCAGTTAACTGATAATGTCAGTGTTTCTGAATGTTATCATAAGGAGATGATTTCCTGCCGCTGGGTAAGGCTGAGGTGAAGCTGAAATATATGAGTGCAACATGAAAGATGCTGATAATAGGGCCACATAATGCCACCATGATTGATTGGTTATTATATGGAATTTAAAGTACTTCCATCTTTTTGCCTAGTGAAACCCAGCTGAGTGGTTCACTGTAATGATTATATTTTGGGTTATATTAAAAGATCAATTAGTCTTATAAACTAGGCTACGATACTAAAATGACCCTGAATTTTCCATGAAAACTTTTATAACCGTTTTTTTTTTTGCATTCCAGTACTTCCATTTCCCAGCTAAGTCACTTTTTTGATAAATTCCATAAAGCCCTCCTGAACCTCCCTTTCTCATCTGTGAAATGGAGATGATGATAGTTTTCTCTCATGGCTGCTATGAAGTCATATGTGAGTAGAATTTGGGGCTGTGCCTGGCACATTATAGGTGTTCAAAATCACATAATTCTCCCCTCTTCCTTCTTTGCAGCCTGTCATTTTTAGGCCACCATTTGTTATGTGAATTTCCTGACCACCTCCACCGCCCCTGACTTCCACCTCCACCGTCATTTTTTGAGCAGTTAACATCTATTAAACGTTCACTCTGTGCTAGACACTTTACTTTTATCTCCTCACAGAAGCTTTTGAACAGATGAGGACATGAGAGCTTAGGGAGCTTCAGTTATTTTGCCTGGGAAAATTATTCTTCCTATAGTTAGAAAGAAATAGAACCGAAATGCAAAAGTGTGTCTGACTCCAAACCATATGAACCTTTCAACAAATACATTAGTAGCAGTAATTAGTTGACAACAGTTCTCTCAATCTAAAGGATTTTCCCTGCATCTGGCTCGAGGCTCAGCTTACTTCTTTCTAGTGAAGACTGCAGAAAAAGAAAAAAGGGTATGTCATTTTAAGAGATAAATGTTTTATTTAGAAAGCGGAACATACATTAGCTAGCTTTAACTGTTATAAATGTGAAATTCTTCAATTAGAGTGAGGGTTAAGAAATTATAATTTATGCAACTCCATTTTAGGACTCAGTTTATACTAGCATATGCTCTTCTCTTTAAATATTACTTTAAAAGGCAAGGACAAAAGGCTGTGCTAGATTCTTCCCTGTCTAGTGAGTGTATGATTGTTGGTTCACAAACTAGCCCCCATAAGCAAAGGGCGAAGAGAGACCAAAACAAGATACAGACCACTCCAGGTGAGTAGGTGTCAGGTTTAATAAGCAAGTGAACTTACCTATAAAGCTTGTTGTGGCCATAAGACCAGTAGATCTCTGCCCCTACCCACCAGAATCTTAAAAGTGGTTTTTTTTTTCCCTCGAACTGAAGGAAATAATATAACATTTATTGAGCGCCAAACAGGTTTTTTAAAGTATTTTATTTTATTTTATTATTAGTTTCAAGTGTATAGTACATTGGTTAGATATTTATATAGTTTATGATCCCCCTAATTGCTCTTTCTCTCCTCTGGCTCTCCACCTAGCCATTACATTACTGCTAACTGCATTCCCTGTGCCGTGCTCCCCATCCCCGTGACCATCTATCAACTACTAATTTGTACTTCTTTAACCCTTCACCCCTTTCTCCCAGTCCCCCATCCCCTGCCCTGTCCCCCAGTAGTCACCAGATTGTCCTCTGTATTTGTGAGTCTGTTTTCGAGACTTAAAGGTTTATGTAGAGGCCTTACCTGGGTTCAGCCACAGAAACCATCCAGATGGTCTCAATGACACATTACCCTTTTGAAGCTGCGTCCTTGAAAATGGCTCTGGATGTGGGAACAGTGGGCAGAATGTCCATTCCTAGGATGGGGAGGGGGCGAGGAGCCTTTGATTGTTGGGCTCCAGCTTGTGGGTCAACCGGTGGTCACGTCCTCTAAATGACCTTCAACAGAGATGTTACCATCTATAATTTTATAGAGTAAGAACCTCTTCCAATGCATATCTTCCACCTTTTGGTAATCAAAATTTAAGTGTCCAAAGTAAAGCAAAACAAACCATGCTAAACCTAAAACTGATGTGAGAAACAAAATTTTGTTTGGCTTTAGATTTTCTTATCTTGCTGTCGGTCTCTCTCCATCCAAAGGTATGACTCCTTTCTAAAGAGAAAAGTCCTTATTCTTGCTTGTTATTTTGAGAACACATTGACAGGGTAAAGTTTATTTGTTTATTTAAATAGACATGGTAAAGTTTATTCGTTGATTCGTGAATCACAAAATACATATTGATTACTTTATTTGAATAAAAAAAATTATACACCTTATAAATATGAGCCATGCCCTGCTCTGGACACCAGAGATAGAGTAAAGAATGAGTGGACATGAGAGCTTTTCCATAAATTAGGTTTTGAGGGAGGAGAGTATAAATGACCAGGGGTGGACATGGATAGTCTGACGAGCAGGGGCAGATGTTGGAGGGACAGCTGGAGACACCAAAAACACGTGTCTCACTTATAACAGACATTCACAAATTATTTGTTGAACAGGCAAATGAATTTCATCAAGAATTAGCTCTTCTCCAGAAATGTGCCCCAAAATAAGGCCTGTCATTGAACTGCTTCCCAATCTCATTGAAGGTAGGTATGGTGCATAGATCAAGGCGGCATTAAGAACACTGAGAACACTTAAAGATTTTCTCTCTCTCCTGAGTGGCTTTGAATATCATGGTCAAGGATAAATAGTAAGGTTGAGAAGATTCTTCAAATGCTCCTTTGTAAAACCTACAGACATAAACATCAGTTTTACTTGCCTAATGTTGTAAATCTTGTTTGCTGTTTTAAAATATGGATTTTGAGATCTATGCATAAAGAACATTTGTCAGAAGTAAGTCTGACTAATTCAAGGTTCTTTCTCTAAGGGGTGCTGCTCATAAGCTGGGGCAGCAGAACCAAAGTTACTGCCTCCTTCAACATGTTCTGCAAAACGCTTGCTAACATTTGTGTCTGTTGTCAGGATTTTACTTTATAGCCTTTCTTGTTCGTCGTCATGTGGAATGTGTAAGGTAAAACAGTAGGCTTAAAATTCTCATCATGGACTACTAGGCTATTTTTAATTACTCACTATATTTTTCGAAGCCAATATTTTGTCATTTTGAAAAGATATTTATGAGTCTAAATATATTCTCTTATGATTGCCACTTTATTGCTTGGGGAGGGGAGTTTATGTAAAGTATTTAAATAAAAACAGCAGATTGATCCTCTGCTGCCCCCAAAATAACATTTTGCTATAAACCATTTTCACTGCAAACCTTGGAGTGAAATTCTTCTGGTGTTTCCACTGTCCTGAATGAATTTAGACTATACTCATAACTTGGTTTTTGTCATTTCATTAGATAGTCTTGCTCAAGCTAAGTCATGTGCCCCCTTCATCATGGAGAAACTTTACAAAAGGAAATCATTTCTTGCTGTGTGTCCTGATGCTTTGTTTTGTGCGGGATGGAGAGGAGGAGGCTTGATGCAGGAGGTCGCCTATAAGACCACAGGGACTTATTGGGGTCCCACAGCACATGCATCACCATGGTGACAGGCTCCCACCGGTTAGAGAAAGTTGACTCAAAGAGCTGTTTCAGTTAGGGAGGGCAACACTTAATTGACTTTTCTTCTTAAAAAATCATTTTTATTGTGGTAAAATATAGCATAAAATTTACCATTTTAACTAGTTTTAAACACAATTCAGTGGCATTAGTTATTTTCACAATGTTGCGCAGCCATCACTACGATTTCCAAAACTTTTACATTACCCTCCCTTAACAGATACTCTATAATCACGACTCAGTAACTCTGTGTCTTCCACTCTCCTAGCCTCTGGTAACCTTTAATCTACTTTCTGTCTCTGTGAATTTGCCTATTCTAGATAATTCATGTAAGTAGATTCAGACAGTATTTATCTTTCTGTGACTGGCTTATTTTACTTAGTATAATGTTTTCTTTGGTTTGTTTATTTGTTTGTTTGTTTTGTGGCTTAAACAATAGAAACTTATTTTCTCAAAATTTAGGAGGCTGGAAGTCTGAGAAGATGTCGGCAGGAATGGTTTTCTCTAAGGCCTCTCTCTTTGGCTTTTAGATGACTGTTTCCTCCCTGTGTCTTCACATAGTCTTCCCTTTGTAGTCAGAATAATGTTTTCAAGATTCATCCATGTTGTATAATGCAGCGGCCCCCAACCTTTTTGGCGCCAGGGACGGGTGCCCCTCTGAGAATCTAATGCCTGATGATCTGAGGTGGAGCTGAGGCGGTGATGCTAGCGCTGGGGAGCGGCTGCAAATACAGATGAAGCTTCACTCATTCACCCACTGCTCACCTCCTGCTGTGCAGCCCAGATCCTAACAGGCTATAGATGGGTACTGGTCCATGGCCTAGGGGTTGAGGATCCCTGGTATAATATAGTGAAACTTCATTCTTTTTACGGGCGAATAATATTCCATTGTATTACGTGGCACATTTTATTTTGTTATTCATCTGTTGATGGACATTTATTTGTCTCGAACAACTTGGGTTGTTCCTTCTATTTGGCTATTGTGAACAATGCTGAGTGACCATTGGTGCACAACTATGTTTGATTTTCTGTGTTCGGTTCTTCTGGGTATATAACTGGGTATATAACTAATCGCTGGATCCTATGATAATTCTCTTTCCCTTTATGAGGAACCGTTAAACTATTTCCACAGCAGTTTCCATCAGCGATGTAGGAAGATTCTGATTTCTCCACATTCTCACCAACACTTAATACCTTTTTAAAAAAAATTCTAGCCATTCTAGTAGGTGTGAAGTGATATCTCATTGTGGTTTGATCTGCATTTCCCACATGACTAATGATGCTGAGCATCTTTTCATGCACTTATTGGCCATTTGTATATCTTCTTTGGAGAAATGTCTATTCAAGTATTCTGACCATTTTAATTGGATCTCCCATTCTGTGTATTTTCTTTTCACTTTCTTGATAGTGTCCTTAGATGCGCAGAAGTTTGTTTTCTTTTTTTTTGAAATCTAATTTATCTCTTTTCCTTTTTTGCTCTTACTCTTTCTTAATCTAAGAATCTATTGCCAAATCCAAGGTCATGCAGAATTACCCCTATGCTTTACAGTTTTAGCTTCTATATTTAGGTTATTGATCCATTTGAATTAATTTTTGCATATGATATGAGGTAGGGGTTCATCTTAATTCTTTTGCATGTGGAAGTCAAATTATCCATGCTCACCGATTCTTAACTCTGCTCAGAAATATTTTTTCTTTCATGTCAATATCTTTAAAACTTTAAGAATTCATTTTAACCAACACAGAAAAATAAGACTTCTCATCACCTCACACTTCAAGGGTTAACTCCATTTCTGACATGTATCTGTTTCATAGCAGAGCAGCATCCCCAAATGGCTTCTCAGTAGGACCTGAAAAGTGCTACTCCCTTCTCTGAGGGGACTTACCTGTGACAGCTTGTTATAAAACTATAAACTTTTATGGATAACTCGAAATAGAGGTTTTCCAGTATCCTTTAGGGTTAGAGAGTCACCTGTGCAGTTCTTTCAGAATGTCAGAAATAAGCTTGACCTAGCTGTTTGGAAGCTACTGATATCACGAGGTTATTTTAGCATCCAGAAGATAATCAATAAGTGTATACTGACTGATGGACTTGAGGAGAGACGCCTCTGGCAGAATCTCAGCTCTATTTTGATTTTGACAGCTCAGGGCCCACAACTGTGTATGTTCATCTTTCAACATTTTTTTTTTCTTAATGAAATTTGTGGCCTTTCTTTTTTTGGTAGAAATTTTTCCTTAATAAAGACTTACAGTGCCTTTAGGAAAGTTGCAACTTTCCCAACTCATTTTATTTCAAGAAAATATAATGAGCATCTATCATGGGTTAAGTGTTATGTTAGGCATTGGGAATCCTAAGAAGAATAAGAAGCAATTCCTGCCTGAGGGTAACTTAACAGTGCAATGAGGGAGATAGATATGTATGTATCAGAAATATGAAATTATTGAAGATGGAAGATAGTACTTTCCAATAGTACAAGAGCTGCGAAATTTTATATGAGTGGTCTTCAGACCTAGAATACTGTGGTTCAGATACTATCTCTGCAAATTACTGTGTGTGTAAGAGCTGGTTACTTAACCTCTCCAAGCCTTGGTTTCCCATTTGAAAAATGGGGGTAATTGTATCTAATTGAGAGGTTGTTACAATACAGTAGAGATGTAGAGATACAATAGGTGGATATTTATGGTGGGCACACAGTAATCACTCAAGAGCTAATGTTTATGGCGTGCCCGCGCAGTTCCAATCTCTCCACATAATCATCTCAGATAATCTATAAGGCAGATATGATTCCCATTTTATAAGTGAAACTGAGATTTAATGCAGATTAAATTGTTTGCACCAAACCCCATAGCTAGCCAATAGTGGTATTGGAACCTGAAGGCAGGCCGTTTATTCATGGAAATTGTACTCCTAACCACTTTATACTGCCTTTCGCTGGAACAAGCAGTGTCTTGTGGTCACACACTTGGAAGAATAATTATCTAGAGTTGGGATAATCACGGAAGGCTTCCCGGAGGAATTAGACCTTAAGCTTGGCCTAGAGGTATAATAGAAAAACTTTATTCTCTCTCTCTAAACTCCAGTTTAAACACACTGTGTTGAGTTAACACTATGGGGAGAGAGAAGAGTATTTTGATTTTTTTAAATGCCCTAGGGTTAAAACTTATCTGCCAGCTTCCTCCTGATATTTATTAAGCTCGATGATGCTGCATTTCTCTAACCATCACATTTCACTATTCAATCCTGTGAATGACAGCATCTCCCACAAGAGCTGTGGTGCAAAGGAGAGGATAAGGCTACAGTCCAAGGCCTGTCACTCAGGGTTAGTGCTTTCATCACCTTCAGCAGGATGAGAAAAACATAGGTTAAAAGGGGGCAGAAATTGAATTTGCTTCTTCGAGGATATACCTAGTTGTCTAGTAAATACTCTTGATAATGGAGAGATGTCAAAAAAGGCCCCCAAACTTTGTAGTCTGATAAAAATGACAGCTTATGCTGCTCAAGTGAGAACGCTGCCAAGCTCTGAGTCCATCTGTTTACTTGTTGATAATGTGCACAGTTCATGATTATAGGAATTAGACCAATTTGTACCCACTACGATTGTGTGAGCATATTCTTCTAAGATGATCGACAGTGCACAATATATCGAGATCTTTTTATTCCCTGTATTAGTATAATATGAACTGTGAGAAGATTAAAGCCTCATTTACATAACCTGAGATAAAAGAAGGTGAAATATTGCAATTATCCTTTCAAGCTAAATTTTCACTGCTGTTTAAATTAACCTAGGCAAAGAGCAAGTTAACCCCGAAGAGAGCTCTTGCTCCATACAAATCTACCTGTGAAATCAGGACTGTTTATAAACTGGTCAGTCGATTAGCGATTTGCTTGAGATGCAGATTGAAAGTTGGAAATGATGACAACAAGCCAGAGATTGCTGTGCTGCTGCTGTAGGGCATTTAAATTTTTTCTCCAATGATATTCCATTTTTATTTGGGTTAAATGGACAAGATTATTACAACGGCCATGCTTTCTTCATTTTTCATAGTGAAATGGAAAGAAAAATGACCATGAGTCAGAAAATGTGTGTTTTGGTCCGAGCTCTGCTGCATATAATTCTATGACCACATGAGAATCACTTTACCCTTTTGAGGTTCAGTTCGTTTAAATTTTGGCTGATCTAGATGATATCTATACACTCTAAAATGCTGTGATACTCAAAGAAAGTTTATAGATGCCTATGGGAGAGAGATATAGTTAAACTGATATTTTAAAATCTGCTATATTATATAATTCTTAAAGTCAAACATTAATTTAAAAAATCCTGAAGTTTCCAAGTTATATAAAAACCAGAATGTTCTAATGGTTATTTTCATTTTAGCATTAGAAGAATCAACAGAACAAGAAAGCTGTAGCTTGTCTGAGGCTTTGTATTTCATTAAAAATAAAATATTAAAGTAAAAATTAGTTATTTTTTTATGATCCTGAAAATCACAGTTAAATCTTTTGGGGTTAAAAGAAGTTCTAAAGATTTTTGTTTTAATTATGTGTTGCTATATGTTTGAAGCCACAAGTTAGTGACTTAAAATATCAACATTGGTTATTTCACAATTACCATGGGTCAGGAATCTGAGCATGGCTTATCTGGGTGTCTCTGGTTCAAGGCTATGTGATCGAAGTCATATTGTCTGCTGGAGCTGTGGTTTCATCTGAAGGCTCAACTGGGAGGGAAGGTTTATTCTATGCTAATTTATGTGGTTGGTGGAAGGATCTAGCTCCTTGTAGCCTGCTGGAATAAGAACCTCAATTTCTGGATGGTGGTTGGTTAGAAGCTTCCTTTCTTAATCTTTTGCTTTGTGGGCTTCACAGGGCAGCTCAAAACATGGCAGCTAACTTCTTCAAGGTGAGCAAGAGAGTGTAAGAGAATGAACACTCAGGACAGTAGATTTTCTATAACCTGATCTCATAAGGGACATCTCATTCCTAATGCCAAATTCTATTAATTAGAAGCATGTCAATAATTTCAACTGACCTTTTAGAGGAGGGAATTATATCAGGGCATTAAAACCAGGAGGTGGGGATCTCTGGGGGCATGTTAGAGGCTGTCCGCCACAATACTTAATATTCTTTCACCGTATTTATTTCAGGAAAATAATTATAAATATAGAAAATTATTATTCTGTATATTTTACTGGGAAGGAAATTGATAATCTTTATAACTAGTTGCCATTTATTTAGGGCAGGTGAATTCCAGCTCGACCTTAAAATATGCAGAATATTGGTAATTTCAATGGCTTTAGTGGACTGTAGATATATAAACATTAATTATCATACAACATCAACAGTATAAAGGAGAAGCAAAAATGGGGTACCTTAACTGAGATAAGTCATCTAGGTTGGCTACAGGTAGCTTGTAATCACAGTTTTCAATCTTCTTTCTGTTCAGAAGTCACATGAAAACAAATTTCTTTCAGCTTGGTAATTACTGTAGCCTTTTAATATTCTAGACATGGTGAAGACTGGGCTATTATGGACCAAATAGATAGGTAGACACAGTTGTCTCTGTGCCTTTGTTAACTGCCCTCTGTTCTGGCATTCTCATCACCTCTGCCAACTCTTACTGGCAAGAAAAATAAGAAACCTGCAGCTTGGAGTTACACCAACGCATGAGCTCATCCCACGGTATTTGCATTTTAAGCCTGGCTTTGTGGAGTGAAAAACCTTGTCCCCTGGTGAAGGAATTTCAATAAACAGGTGGGAAAGATGGTTTCTCTCCAGAGGAAGCTTGCAGAGGGAAAATGCCTCAGTTTATATTTAGTGGGCAATTGCCTACCCCTCCTAAAGGTGAAGTTCTCTTTCTGTTCCCAACGAATGATCATGAATCAGCGCTGAGCTGAGGGTCATATGTTTCTAGGGCACAGCAGATATAACCTCTGTTTCCTGGTGTGTAACTCTTATGCATTGTGAGGGAGTAAAGAAAGGGACCCTATTTAACTGCTGGAGAAGAGCTCTATTCTTTCTTCTATTCAGCTAAGTGAAAATTCCTGAGAGAGAAAGAAATTGTGGGGAATAGGGAATAAGGTGGACTTGGCAAGCGGGTTTGGAATGAAGAAAATGGACATAAAGTGTGTGCTGTGCACTTCACAATTTTCTTTATTTTCATCTTTGGGAAGTAGATGTTATTATTTCTAGTTTTTTTAAATGAGAAAACTTGTGCTGAGAAAGATTGGCTGATTTTTTGCATCGTTAAAATGAGATGATAGTAGTTCTTATTTCATAAAGTCGTTGTAAGGATTAAATGGATCAACACATAACAGTTTTTGCTAAATGCTTGTTGTTGTTCTCATTATTATTATTGCTGTTTCATAAGTTCACCTAGTTAGGAATTAGCACAGTAAGATTTTGAACCACGATCCCTGACTCAACCTTTTCTGCTTCCTCTACGATAAATAATTTGATAGTGATGGGAGGTTGATCCAGGTGGGCGAGAGAGCAAGGAAGGGAGATAAAGAATTGCAGTAGTGGAGAAAAGAACGCGGTGAGACGCTGGTAAGTGACAAGAGCAACTGAAGAGTGTGGGAGTTGATGTAGGCAGACATGAATTGCTGGAGGGTGTTAAAGTCAACTGTGATTTATCTGAATTTGATATGATATTGAATGTCAAGGGAGGATGTTGGGAGGTGCATTATTTGGTCAAAGCAGAGGTGGGGAAAAAGTTTTAGAGGCGACTTTCTCAGCTATTGATAAGGGAAGGAGGGCAGAGGACAAGAGGCTCCTTTAAAAAAATGAAACAAGACCTGGAATAAGAGGGAATAGCAGGCAGTCGATACCTGAGAAGGGGTTAAATAAATCTTGGGCTGCAGAGTGCTGCCTCAGTTCATGGTGAGTTCTATAGAAATAGTGGGCTCGGCACCTAGGATGGTACATCAGCCCGGTGGGCGTGAGCTGTTTTGCATGAAGCCAGAAATCCAGTGAGACTCGCCCACACATCTTCCTGGTTTTACATTTGTCAGTAATGAGGACCAAATGAGGTGTGGGCTCCTGCAAAAGGCTGCATCAGCAGCACAGATAAGGTTTGAAGAATTGGAAGAGTGACATCACCCACAGAAGCAGGGCGGTTACCAGCCTGAGAGTGTGGTGAAAAAGTCTATGATTCATGGCTTCATGACTTGGACTGGGGCCAAGATGGATTAAAGTAAATTAGGGGCAATGAAAAGTACAGTGATGGAGAGGGAGCTGTCTGCAGTGACAGTGAGTTCTAGTCTTGAAGGGGCCTTTAAACTAAGCTACATGTTTGGGCTTCGTTTTGCGGAAGAGAGTGGTGAATCTAAGCTCCTTATCTCTGTTCAATAGAGAATCATCGACTCCGGCAGAATGAGAGGGAGGTGGTCGTCCGTTTGCATGTCCCGACTGTGTCCTTTCGGAACGGGACACAACCTTCTTTCAGCAGGGCCACAGTTTTCAAGATGCTAGGCCATGGGGAAGTGTGTTATGTTCGTCTGTGACTGCTGGAGGGTCTGCTAGAGTGAGACAGTGATATCTCCTCCTTCCACCCTCAGTCCCATCCAGTTTCCGAGCTAATCTAGACCTAGGTGGGAGATGTGTCAGCAGCCTCAGCTTTTTTACTTGATGGGATCTGGAATGTGTCTTGCTGCTTTGAACAGAGAACCCCAAGCATCAAGGATGAGACCTTCCTCGCTTCCTCTGATGGACCCTGTTCTCTGGCTGGGTGTCCTGTGAATCAACAGATTATCAGGAACCCGTGCTAACCATCACACTATTCTTAGTGGAATCATTTGCTGCCTTATTGAATCCTTTCAGATACTGGCAACTGTTTGAATTATCTTCCTTTATGTATGTTTTCTGTTCTTGCTAGTTGCAGGGTTCAGATTGTAGAAGTTTCAGAACCTGAAGGTACCAGAGTCCACTGGAGTAATGAAGAGAATGACAAGAATGGGAATAGCTTATTCTAGGCCCCACAGCCTCTTGCAGACTATGATAATATTTGCACTGCCCATGCGTGCTGGGATAAATGAACTAATTTATCTGGAGGTTCTGGTCTCCCAGGCTCAACCTTTGAGGACCAATGAGATTAATATTGTGTAATGGGAATTCATATTCACATTGGTTAAGAAGTTGTGAGACTAATATAATGTTACATTTCAATCATATTTCGATTTTTAAAAAAGTTGTGGCCTATTTTATCATGGTCAACATTATTTAGAGAATGTGGCCTAAGGCACCTAACAATTTTCTCCAAGTGAACGTTTATATGTTTGGGGCTGTGATGATCCCTCCCTGCTTTGATCACCACTGCCTACTTTTTCTGGATCTATCTTGCTTAGTTCATTCTTCTTTCTCTTGTTTCTTTAATTCTCAGTTCTTTCCACCAGCCAGCTCCTCACCTATCCTCCATCTCCTAGTCCATATCCACTAGCTTCCATTAAAGAGTACATTTCCTCATTCTGGAATGCTCTCTACAAGCACATCCTGATCACATAGGGGTTTTTGGAAGTCAGTACGGGGGATGGTTTGGCCGAGTTGAAACAACAAAGAATTTTGTGTCAGACTACCCAATATTTGAATCTCAGCTCTGCCTAGTGACCTTGGGCAAGTTTCCTATAAAGTGGAATAATACTAGGTCTGAAAGAAATAATATAGTTAAAATAGCCAACATAGCTCTAAAATATGAGCTATTATTAATTATCTATTTTTCTGTCTCTAGTTAGCACTATGTTAGACTGTAGTGAGTATTCCACCTCTGGTAGTGGATAAAACCCTTCCTCTCCCTCTGCCATCAACAGAAAGGCCTTGTGTGGTTGAATTGCCATTCCCAAGTCCATGCACTAAAGTGTACATTCTTTACTTATATCAGAGATCCGAAGTAGATTCACACTTAGGTGGTCCTGACAACCACCATGACTTAGAGCCAGTCACAGCAACAACAGAACTGTGAATCAAGAGAGGAACAAAATGGACCTAATGACACCAGTGACGACCTGAAAGAAAGGAGGAGTCAGAAAGTCTTTAGCAAAGTGATATAAGAACCATTATAACTGTGTCTTCGCCTGCTCTGGCAGAATGCCATAAACTTGGTGATTTAAGCAACATAGTTCTGGAGGAGAAATTTATTTTTCACAAGATCAAGTTCCAACAGATCAGGTACTGGCGAAGATACTCTTCCTGATTCATAGACAACTATTTTCTTACTATGTCCTTACATTGTGAAGAGAGGGAGGGACGGAGGGAGGGAATAAGAGGGTGAGAAGACAGAGAGAGAGGGATAGAGGGAGAGAGAGAGAGCGAGAGATCACATCTCTCCTTATCAGGGCACTAATCCCATTCATGAGGGCTCCGCTCTCATGACCTAATTATATCCCAAAGATCCCATCTCCAAATACCAACACATTGGGGATTTAGACTTTAACATCTGAATTTTGGGGGGACACAAACATTCAGTCCATAGCAAACTGAAATAGTTTTGGCTGCAGTGGGAGACAATTTGGAAAGAGGACATGGTTGGGACCAGATGGGATTAGAGTTAGTGAAAGCCATCCAAGCAGTGTGGAATGGCCAGTCTTAATTTTCCTGTCCCAAGCTTGTGGGGCTGCCCAGTGTGGTGTTCCTTGTGGTCCAGCATGGCTGTGCTGATGACTGGGGTAGAAGAGACAAGATGGGCCACAAAATGAACATTTAAATGTCACCTGTATGCATATACCACTGAAATCCTCTTGACTACCTTGCAGAGATAGCATTACTGTCCTTATTTTTAAGATGAGGACAGTGAGGTTTGAGAGTTTAAAGAACTTTGTAATATAGTTTGAAATCAAGAAGTGTGATGTCTCCAACTTTGTTCTTTCTCAAGATTGCTTTGACTACTTGGAGTCTTTTGTGGTTCCATATAAATTTTAGGATTGTTTGTTCTATTTCAGTAGAAAATGCCATTGGAATTTTGACAGAGATTGCACTGAATCTTTAGATTGCTTTGGGCAGGTAAATTTGCGCAGCCACTATGGAAAACAATATGAAGTTTCCTCAAAATAAAATTTAACTGTCATCTGATTCAGCAATTTTACTTCTGGATATCCAAAGGAAATGAAAACAGGACCTCAAAGAGATATATATCTGTACCCCATGTTCATTGCAGCATTATTCACAATAGGCAAGATATTGTATTCATCAGTGAATGAATGAATGAATGAATGAATGAATGGATATATATATATATTTCACCATGAGAAAGAAGGAACTCCTGCCATTTGCAACAACATGGATAGATCCTGAGGGCATTATGCTAAATGAAATAAACCAGACAGAGAAAGACAAATGCTGCGTGATATCACTTTTATGTGGAATCTTAAAAAAAAAAAAAGTCAAACTCATAGAAACAGAGAATAGAAAAGTGGTTACCATGAGGGTAGGGAAAATAGGATGAAGTTGTCAAAAGGATACAAACTTTCAGCTATAAAATGAATAAGGTCTTAGGTAACATAAAACATAGAGAGGATAGTGGATAACATTATATATCTATGTGTCTGATATATTATTATATAACTTATTATCCACATTATTATATATAATTTCTATTATATAATTAATTTGCTAAGAGGAAGAATTTAAATGGTCTCAACAAAAACAAAAATAGTGAGATGATTAATATTTTAATCAGTTAGATGGTGGAATCCTTTCACAATGTAGATGTATATGAAACCACCATGATGTACACTTAAATATTTTATAATCTTTTTTTGTCAAATATACCTTAGTAAAGCTAAAAGAAAAGTCCTTTTTTTTAAAAAAAAAAAATTTTATTGTTGCATCACACTGTCTCCCTGGCAGCAGCTGAGCCATCAGAAATAAATTACATCAAATAAATTCTGCTTGAAGATATAGGCAAGGAGGTAATACATTTTACATGTACTTAAACAAAAAGCTGACACTTAATCATGTAAGCTTTAGTTATCTGGATAAATTACTTAGGTGGACTAGACAGATAGTGAAAAGCAGCCACTGTCATGCTCTGTCATATCAGGTGGCATCCAAAGCAATTACATCAAATATTGAATAGTCACTTTAAATTTTGTCACATGAGTGGTGACATCAGCCTTTCACATCTCTCTCAATAGAGATCTGTTAACTTTGTCCTGGATCTTTATAGAATTTCTCCGCTCATCGTTCAGATCCAAATTTATTTCGTTTCTACAGTTTATAGGCTTTGAAGTCATGACACTTTTTAAAAAAACAATATCAAGAATATTCAAATTTCAGTAACTAAATTTTCTTAGATCCAGAAATGTGGTTTCTACAACACAATGAGAATGCTTTTAAAATCAATCTGTGAAGTGTAGGACAACTATATGTGTTATAAGCTTATAGATACTTATTCTGAATTTTTAATCTGATATCATTAGTTGATCATTTCTGTTATGTCAACCCTCTTCTTCCCTTTAGGTTGATCTTTTTTTCTGGCATAACATCAATTTTTCAGCATTACGTTTGTGATTTGTCTGTGAAATAAAGGCCTGCGCTCTTTTAAATAATCTCCCTGTTTTTTTTTTCCTTTTGTGTAAAATGCTTTGATTGTTTCTAAAATCATTCTGAGGATCTATAATGTGTCCATTCCATTTGTCCATGAACAATAATTTAGATAATTTTCTAAAAAAATTGAATAATAAGAATGATTACAAACCTACAATTTAGTATCAAAATCTAAATTCTGCTGAGACATATTTCAAAGAGTATTTCTATTAACTATTAAAATAACAAAGTATACTGTTTTATAAAAAGCCTCTTTGCTTTTGAAAACAGTGTTTGAGCCATTTTCTATTTTCTCCCTCGATTTTCTCTTTCTTCCCTTTTACCTCCTTTCTCTCCCCTTTCTCCCTACCTCCTTTCCTTCCTTCCTTCCTTCCTTCCTTCCTTCCTTCCTTCCTTCCTTCCTTCCTTCCTTCCTTCCTTCCTTCCTTCTTCCTTCCTTCCTTCCTTCCTTCCTTCCTTCCTTCCTTCCATAAGTAGTTATCAAATACCAACCTGTGACAAATTCTGTTCTAAGCTCTGATGTGTTTCAGGAAGAACAAGGAAGTCAGCCTGGCTGGAACAGAAATAGCAAGGAGGAGATGGTAGGAGATGAAGCCAGAAAGGCAGAGAGGTAACAAGAAACAAGATCCCAGAGGGCCTTACAGGCCATTGTGAAAACATCAGCTTTTGTTCTGATAATATGGGGGTCGCGGGAGGGTTTGAGCAGAGAAGCACATCATCTAGCTTGCAGAATCACTCTGGTTGTGTGCTGAGCATAGTTTGTAGAGGGAGCAAAGATAAAAGCTGGAAGACTAGTTAGGATACTTTTGTAATAATCCAAGCAAAAAGTGATGGTTCTTGGACCATGATGAGGATAGCAAGAAGTAGTCAGATTCTGGATATATTTTGAAGGTAGAATCAACAGAATTTGCAGGTAGAGTGGATGTGGGGTATGAGGGGAACGCAGGAGTCAGAGATGATTCCAAGGAGTTTGGTCTGAGTAATCACAACAATAACAGCAACAACAACAAAGAAAGAAAAGGAAAGAGTTGTTATTATACGAGGCAGAAAGAATAAAAGTTCAGTTTTGGACACATTGAGTCAGAGATGCATCTAGGTAGAGATGTTATCTAAAGAATGAATCTATAACTCTAGAATTGGTTAGTGAGTTTGGATTGAAGAAATATATTTTGGAACTTTCCATATATAGTTGGTGTTTAAAGCTATGAGACTGGATGAGATTTCTAAAAAAAATGACGGATGACAGAGATGATAAGAGGTTCAAGGATTGGTCTGTGGGCACACCTGCATTTGGAGGTTAGGGAGACGAGAAGGAACCACCCAAGAACTCTGAGAAGAAGTGGCTGAGTGAAGAAAGTGTTTCAAGGAGGAGAAATTTAAAATCTATGTCACGTGCTGCCATTAGGTCTATCACCATGAGAGCTGAGAACTGCCTATTAGACATAGTAATGTGGAGAATCAGTAGAGATGGCAAAAATAGGCAATTGCACTGGGGTGTTTTGCTGAAAAAAAAAAAGATGCAGAAAACTGGGTTAGTTACTGCAGGAGGGTGAGAATTTAAGGTAAATTGATATTTAACTAATGACATCAAAATGAACTGCAGTAGAAAATGGAATTCTGAGTGACTTAGAACATCGCGATTGCTTTTCATGTTGTCAAAGAAAGCTGAATATTCTATATACTCTCTTTATTAATCCTCTGAGATTTGCTGATCATCAAACTTGGACTTTCAGGTCTAGAAACTTTTATGATGAAAGAATTCTGCTGAGAGAATATCTCCCTGGTTAATTAGATTATTAGAGCTCAATTTAATTAGGATCCTGATAAGGAGCATTAAATTTGTTTCAGCTATTTTGATTGATTTTTTTCATTAAATTACGAATTAATTTGTTCAAAAATATTTATTGAACACCCACTATGTATCTGTGAGTCAATTGCTAAGGATAGAAAGATGAGTGTAGTGTAATCCTGAAGGGGAAAAACCGGAAATTATTGTCAATTGATTTGGGTGACAGCAGAGGTAAATGCACAGTGCTGTAGTAACAGTTAGTAGGAGAACACAGTGGAAAGAGTTGCTAAAAGATTTCTATGGCAACTTAAAGGAGAAAGGAGATTTAGATCTCTAGTAGGGGGTTGGACTTGATAATGTTGAGAAGTCCTTGAAAACTTGAACTTCATGAAAGCAGTGAATGCAGTCCTCTCTCCAGGAATGAGGCCAGAGAGGTTGTGCTCCCCCATGTGTGTCAACAGGGCTGCTGTAAGGTCAGCTGACGCCCTCCAATGGTTGTCCCTTGGCCCTTCCATTGCTTACAATAAAGAGCTTAAGCGTCTGTTACATAAATCAGAAGTTACTTTAAATGCTGGCCGAATTCAGCCAGCTGTGTTTACACTTAAAGGGAAACAGAAACTTATTCTAAGAAATGAAAACAAATGTGATGTCTGAAGACAACTTCAAACCAAAATTTTAAACTTTAATCACTCACCATGTCCAAGAAAACACTTTTTAAAAAAGCAATGCAGATTAAAGCTGAACCCGACAGATAAAGACAATGATAAAAAATTCCACTGAAGTTGAGAGTAACCATGAAAGAGGTCATGCTAGCTAGGAACAAAACCTCCGAGGTGCCTCCCTTCCCTTCCCTTTGTGCCCTAAGCACATGCTTATTTTGTTTAATGGTTAATTCAGGGCTAGTGTTTAATGCTGGCAGACAGCAACATGAGTTGGATTTGAAGCATGGTTTAAGGAGGTAGTTATTATACATGGCTGAGCCCAGAGGCAAAGTCAGGATAATCATGGGATGGAGTAATTTAAAAGGATGCAGATCTGGGTAATAACAAGCCGCTGTTTCCTGTTTTACGCTAAGAGCTCAGGGCCTGGCAATTACTGCTTTGGACAACAAAAGCACTACAATTATAGGAAGAGTAGGAATTAACTTTGTATAGAAAACTACATATTTGACGCTGTGCTATGTACTTATCATGAATTATCTCATTGAATTCTCATAACACATTTATGATGTAAGCAACATTGCTATCCATACTTCACAGATGAAGAGATTTAGAATTAGGGGTCTAATGGAACTGGGATTCGAATCTAGGTGCATTTGACTCAGTCTCTATGCTACAAAGTTATTTCTGTCCATGACACATCCTGCCTGTTACATTGTAAACTCAGCGAAATATATCTAGTTGACCCTTGCAACCCTCTAGCTGCCTACCATATTGTCTTGTAGGTAATAAGTTTGTTGAATGAAGGAATGAATTACAAACCCTTTACCGTAAGTAATTCCTAAAGTATTTTATTTTTAACAAAACTCTTGGAAAGGGCAAATGATAAATAAAAAAAACTATCTAAAATCTTAGTTTTATCATCCTCTTGTTCTGGGATTTCCCATTTAAAAAGGGTAAATTTTCATTAAGCAAGTATTCTGAAACAAACAATGTGATATATACATATATATTTTTTTCTTTTATGTGGTGATACTTTGGGTGTTTAATTTTTATCTCTAACACAGAATTAAATTGTTTAGTGACTTGAAAATTGAAAATTTGCTCTGTACCAAGACAAAAAGTATTATTTCTGGACTAAGTGTGAATAAATGTTCCCTGGTTATCACTTTGGTTCTTCACTAGTCAAATGTCAGAGATTTGTATTTTCCAGATTAATTATTAGTGTAGGCAAAGACTATGTGCTGTCATGCTTCACAATTAATACTCAGACTGTTTTGAAAGAAAGATAATTTGGTGTTTGAAAAGGAGATAATTTTGTGTTTTCTGGCTCATTCTTCAGAGATAAAAATAAAGTGGAGAATATGCACTTCTAGTCTTTATTGCAGTGGAGACAGCGGTTGATTAATTAAGTTGTCACCTAACTGTAAACAACCCATGTCAGTTATTTTACAACTTTAATAAAGTTTTTAGAAATTTACATCAAAATTTTAATCAACATTACATGTATTATTTATAATACCCGGGTAGTTATCAGTGTGGTGTATTTATAAGCATTGTGCACTGGTGCAGAATTTCAAACTTGATTCTTCATTAAATTTTAATTCCCTAACTTAATTCCTGTAGGTGAGCACAGAGAAGAAATAACAAAGTTCTCACTCAGTCTTAGAGAAGAGAAGCTTCCCAGGGTGTTCAAGGCTTCCTTGAGCCTGGGATGGGGGTGGAGGGGGCGGGGGATGTCTAATGGGCGGCCCCCAAAGCTCCCAGTGACTTTGACCCTTTCTTTTCCTTTTTGCCTGTTGAATTGCTGAGTTACCAGTATTCTTATATGCTCAGCACCGTCTCAGCTAACTGGGGGGTAAAAGTCCTTTACAAAAATACCAAATACCTTGGAGGAAATAGATTATCCAAAGTCAAAGGATGGTGGGAGAGAAATGCAGAGAACCGCAGGAAGAGATTGAGTAGGTGGGGAGGATATTTGACATAAAAAATTCATGCTGAGCCTTCCTAAGCTGCTCAAATGAAAAGTGATTAAGTTGAAACTAATGTCTTCATGTCATTTAGAAGAGGAGAGACATACTTTTTAGAGCTGACTTTAATTTTATTCTTAGAATTTATGTGAAGAGAAGGAAACGTGGTGAATGCAATTAAAATAAAATTTCATTCAACATGTGCTGTTTAGATTGGCACTCATATAAATTCAAAGAACGGCAAGATTATCATCAAATATTTAGCATCCTTTTGTGTGAGTATAACAAGTTCAGTAAACACAGTCTCTAACTTTTTGGAGTTACCTTTCTAAGGCAGAATTAAGATATGGAATGCAGAAATCTGACCATTGAGAGACAGGGACAGTATTCGCTATGGCTTGCGATGAGCCGAATAAACTAATCTATTTAAGCAGGAGCTAGGTTTGCTTATTTCAAAAGCAGAACTTTTAAAGCCTGAATGTATCACAAGCTTGCTTCCCATAGGATCATTGTTGTGTTCATTTAAAAATAGCTTTGGGATGACTAAGGCCCCTTTTCAAAGATTATTGACACATTGGTTAATATTGAAAAGCCAGAAAAAATGCTTCTCAAATTTGCTAGTGGGCAAATGGTTTCACTTTTAGATTAATTGAAGAACACTTTTCCTAAGAGGGCGCAACATGAATAATGCTTTTGCTCTTTGTCAAATTTAGCTGATTGGTAACCACCAAATGCTCGAAGGCTATAACAGTTCCTTCAAATTTCCCCTGAGGATATTGACTGTACCCCAGCAGCTGGCAGGCCACATGGCCCTGGAGATATATTTTGTTTGGCCCACAAAGGGCTCGTGTTAATTTTCTTTGAAAACAATCCAACACTTAAAAATTGGGAAACTTTTTCTGAATACCTAGATTTATGCTTTCTCTTGAAAAACGTGTCCAGGCTATATTTTCACACAGCCACAAATCAGTTGGAGCTAAGAATTTGCCACCCCCTTAGATACTTAAGTTCTGAAGTTTCCCAATGTTTCTCGACATTTTTATATATATTTTTGCTCTCTCAAGAAGCTTTTGGAGACATTTTTTTTCCTCCTAGTTGCCTCACCATCTGTATAAAGTTTTAGTATCATGGAAATACTGTGCATGTCTATGTACCGTGGTCCTTGGGAGGACCACAAACCATTGTACATGTTGCCGAAGCAAGCATGAACCATCATTATACCTAAGGATTTTACATCCTCAAGAACCAAATTTTGCTCCCTTGGGAAAGACGTCACCCCCCATGGAGAATGCATGCTGCTCTAAACCCTATGGCTCTCTCCGACACTGAGACTGAACGTGTTTCGTGAGACTAAAATTAAAATATGACAAAATTGGAATGCCATAAAGCCTGTACCTCCCCTGCTTTATTCTTTGATGTGCCTAGCCCATGTGGGCAATTAAGTTTGCAGCTTCTGATCTATTTAAGATAGAAATAAATAAGCTCTGAGACCTCTAAGAGATTTGAATGAGGCCATGTGCCTAGGAGTGCCCCGTGCTGGATGGCTACGGGCTTCTACACTGAGCTGTGGAATAGTCATTTCTTTCAATGATTTCCTTAGGTGAATGCAAGAGGCAAGGTAATTTTTATTTCAGAAAAGAGATAGTTGAGAATGTGTTCTTGTCTTGATCTAGTGAATTTCTTCATTTAACTGTTAGCTGGTTGTGTTCAACAAATATTTATTGAAACTTACTCTAACGCCAGGCACGGTGCTAGGTCACTGTACCTTGTGCGCTGAGCGCAGTGGTGAATTTGATCATGAGATTCTTCTTCCGGTTCCCCAGTATGACCGTTGGATGTTTGTTAAAAGTTATTAATGAAGGATTTTAAATAACCAACTTTTAAATGCTGAACATAGAAATACCAACAAAAGTCGGAGGCGTCTATTAATTTGTTGATCATTGATGCAGGTTACTAGGTTGATGCAATTTGTCTGGGATATGTTTTTCCTTGCAAACAAAGCTTGTATGTTTACTGAGACAAGAAGATATATAACAGTAAAATGGTAACAGCAGGAATTTAGATATTTAGAATAAGTACCTTTTGATCTCGTGAAGGCCAGGGTGATTTCAGCTGTTGGGGTTCATTTGAAAATTAGGTAATGGGCTAGATCAGAAGGGCTAATGCTGAGCTGGATGCATGATGCCTACCAAGGGCTTTTGTTAACAGTACTACTTCTTGGCTCCTGCTCTTGTAGGTTCTGATTCTGGAGTCAGGTGATCCAAAGTCTACTGGAATGGAAATCACTGGGCTAGATGAACTCTTGCAGTTCTAAGTATCAGCTCCCAAAGAATATATTTTAGGGCCTGAAGAAATAGTCCAGCTGAAAATTCATCAGGTTTCTAAAGTAGCTGAATACTTTTTACCAGCTGGTAACTGTTAACAGCATATTTTGATGCTTAGTGTCTGCAGAAAGAGGAAAGGAATATGATTTGGGGAGGATTTTTTCTCTGTCCACGTGTACTACATTTTATAGTATAGATGATATGAGCAAACCAATCCTCAGTTTTAAATAGATTAAGTACAGGTCAACTGCGATTGCAATTAAATATAATAAAAGGACACATTTAGTCATTAGTGGCAGGCTATCAATTAAAATAACTTAAGCAAAAAGGGAAATAGTTTTCTGAAAAGGGGAGATTTGGATCCAGATAACAAACATTAGGTTTTTCCTTTCTCTATTTTTCAGTCTGCTTTCCTTTGTGATGGCTTCATTTTCAGGCCACGTCCTCCAACGGTGAGAAAGGTGGCCTTTTGCAACTCTGGTTTGACAGACCTACTGGCTTAGCAACTCCAGGCACAGAGAGTTTCTCTTTCCCAAGATAGCCATCGAAAGGGCCAGAGCAGGTTCTCATTGCCCTGCTTGGATCATGTGACAAACCCAGAACAAATCACTGTCGTCTGGGGAAATCTGACTTTGACTGGCCTGGCAAGAGTTATTTATCCAGTCTTGTGGTTTCAAGCTTATATTAACTCAACCTGAAATGCATGGGCTAAGAATGAGGAGTGCTCTTCAAATGGAAATCGGGTACAGTCGCCAAAAGTAGGGGTAATGATTACTGGGCAAATAAAACCCAAAGATGTTCACCATAGATATCATAACACAGTAGTAAATATCATCTGTGAGATTTCTGAGATTAAAAAATCTACCTTTAATTCTAAGAGAACTTATTAATATATGGGTGAGTAAACTGGATTTAATCTCTTTTTATTATCGTCAGTGAAAGATCATTTCAGAATCATGAATCTATCTGAGGAATACAAAATTTTCCCATTCTAAAACAGTGAGCAAACTTACCCTAGGAAACTGAGTTAGTGTCTGAAAACATTTTCACCAACTTCCTGTTGGTGATGCATGAGTTAGAATGAAAAGATAATCTTTCTCTTCTTGCAAGATGATCAGTGTAAAGCCTGAGAAGTCTTAAAGTCTTAAATCAGGACCTGAGAAGTCAAGAATTTCAAAACCCAAAAGATAATCGTGAAAGCCAAGAAGCGATGACTTGGACACGTGTTAAAAATATCTGGAAAGATGAATAATAATAATAAAGTAACAGATGGGCATCTGTTCAAAGGGATGAAGTTGGAAGACAACAGTGAGAGTTTTTCTGAATAGCTTTTTATATTTTTGATGTTTTAATAATTATTAATTATTTAAAAATTTATCAACAAAAAATTCAAAGATATTAGTCTATGACAAAAAAAACCCTTCAAGTCATCATGTAAGGGACACATGACCTATGTCTGTGCTGTGTTGCTTCTGATCGTGCCCCAGTCTGCTCCACAGGCAAGTAGTAGTTTTCCTGAAGCTTCAGACTATGCTTCTTCTGCCTGGAGAACACCAGAAACTTCCAAGTCAGCCTTTCCAGGTCCCTTTAATGATGATGCTTTTCTCAAGGAAAAGGGTCTGCACAAAAGCCTAGATGGCAACCTGGTAAGACACTCTGCTCAGAGAAGAGATAAACTGACATTGCCTGATGGGCAGATCAGGAAACCCTGGGCTCGGAAGTTCTGATAAAAATCTGAGGAATTCCTCAGCTTATAGCCATCCATGCTTTCGCTCATGGAATTCTTTTTCTCCAATATGAATTCATCCTGAAGAAAACTAACTAAGGTAGACAAAGCCCCCAGAGCATTCATCTATCTGTTTACTCTATATAAGGAAATGCTATTTTAAAAAAGATCTTTGAAAATGTAAGGTATAGGAAAGTCAGCACACACAAAGGGCTAGCTTTCATTTATGTAGAAAACTTGGCCAAACAAATAATTCATTTGGGATTCTGGAAAACTGAGGCTTGGCTATCAGGGGTGGTGAGTGGTTCGTGTGGTTTCTTGAGCTTACTTAGATGTCTTCTGCATTTGAATCATCGTCGTTTTAATTCTGTGGGACTCCTAATTGCGTGTTTTTCTTCACTTTTCCTTGAATACTAAACACTGATAATGCAAATTGACAAATAAAACTAAAGCAATTTGGCGGAAGAAGCAAGATAAACCTCCACCCAAATTAAATTCGTGTTTGAGAAAGATACTTTGATGAGGTTACTGCTGGCTCTGAAGCCTTCTTGGAGTTGGGTTCTCAAAGGATTGAGTTAACCTTGCTTCATTTTTTTGAGGTCTATGAAGGCCCCATGGCTGAGAAGTCGTATCTAATTTTATTTTCTATTCATAAAGCTGATATACCTCCTCTCCCTGTCTTTATTTTGCAGGCTCTCTGTTGATCTGGCACAAGTGTGCAGGTTTTTTAAAACGATGATGTTATCTATTTACTATTCAAATGTAATTTTAAATGTTTTGGCTCAGCATATTTGAATCAAAAATCCTATTAAAGATGCAATATTCCTCTGCTACCTTTTTGCTGAGCTCATTCGCATGGCATTCCTTTCTCAATTGGACTATAATACTATATACCTGTTCAGAGTGATGTGATTTCCAGCATTGAATTTGCAGTCGTTAAACAGACTGTTCACCTTCCTATCATGGAAATTTGGTATTCATGCATAATTTTCTCCCTACATTTACAAAATGCATTATTAGCCACGTGATTTTGCCCTTGCTCTGCTCTATAGCCTTTTCATTTGAAATCTAACTTATTATTTTTGCTCCTACCATCTGATAGAATTCACAAAATTGCTGGGTTAAGATAAACACCCTCTGTTCCTTTCCTCCTTTTTTTTCTCAGCATGATTGCAGATGGAGAGATGAGTAGAAATGACGAAGAGGGATGAAGAAAGAAGAAATCAATCGCTTACTTTAAAAAGTTCTGATCACTAGATTGATGAGAAGCATGTTTAATTTTAAGTATTTTTGCATCTACTTAGCTGCCTAATTGCATGGTTAAATGAGCTGTAAGAGAAAACGCAGCTGAAATCTCAGATCAGTTTCAGCTAGTTCTAAAACACTGATGGTAGCACGAGAGACCGCATTTCTCTTTCGGTAAATTTTAAACTTCTTCAGAGGGCACCGTTTATTAAATAAGGCAGACTTCCTGCTTGGGCAGCATTTTCCAATTACAGAGCCTTCTCTGCAGTACCTGGAAATGGCATCAGAGACTACACGTGTGTTCCAGGCTATGCCAAGCAGCGCAAAGCCGGCAACTCAGCTGCTGAGCTTCCTTTTCTCAGTGTGCTGCAGCCTAGGGTTGTTTTCCAGTGCATTTGACATATTTTCTGTGTGGCAAATCTGTGGGAGCGGGTTGCCTGCAATAATTGGCCAGCTGGGATTGTCTAGGTGAAGCTCCTGGAACTCACCAACCACAATTGCATCAATTGAAATAGTTATGTTACTGTTGTTCACAAAGTGTGTTTGTGCGTGTGTGCGTGCACACGTGTGAACGTGCATGCGAGTGTGCACATGTGTGTGCATGGATGCTCATATTCATACACACTCATCTGTGGCTACTTAGGACATTATCTTTTTAAAGAGCTGGTGATTATCTAGAAATCTGAAACTAAATCATAATGGCATATTTGTCAGGGGAAGAAAATCCATCTAGGTTGACTTGAAAGATGGCGAAACTGTTGGTAGGGGTTTCAACATTCTTTAGGTGATAGCTGGACAATCTAGCTGTGATAATTATGAGAAAGACAAATAGAACAATACAAGTAATATAATAATAACAATGATGACAACAGCTTAACTTAATGAGTATAATCTGTACCAAGCTTTAATCTTTCTTGAATACAGTCTCATGCAATGGCAAGAGCATGGATCCTGGAGCCAGACTCCGAATCTGAATCCTGGCTCTATCATTTACTAGTTATGTAATTTTGGGCTAATTGATTAATTTCTTTGTGCCTCTATTTGTAAATAGGAATACTAATTATATCCAACTCTGCCACAGTGTCTGTTGTCAGCTTGATGTACCTATATACCATCCTCTAAGTCTCCTGTGCAGAGAGGAAACTGGGAACTACCATTCCTAGAATATCCTTCCATGTATGACTTTGGGTAGAGTCTGCCAAGGAGGGGCAGCTGGCAAAAGATGAGTGGCCATTATGTTCCAAGTAGGCAGTTACAGGCAGAGGATGTGAGGTTCAAAGTGCCTTTCAGGTGAGCCTATTGAGCATCACCCGTCTCAGAGCTGCTGGCCTGGATACATAGTGAGTTTCCCTTAATGTATGCAGTGGCCTCGGGTTTAGTGTTGAGCCCACTTCTGTAGACGCAGCAGGTCTTGGTGGAGTTCCTGATCTCCATTGCCCAGCCTTTTCAAAAGACTGTGTAAGCTTCTAAAATTCCTTGCATTGGAATTATTGACATACTTGGAACATACAAAGTAACTTCTGCTTTCCTGACCAAATACTGACGTACATACTATTTCATACGGTCGTTTTAAAGGGTTATGGGTTGAAACAAATGCTTGGACCAGTGCTTTCCATTGCGGATCATAGTCCATAAGGGCTTGCTGTTTAGTCCAACCCTAAGGTGCGATGGTGGGTAAGGAAGTGGTTAAAAGAATAGGTTCTAGAGTCAGCATGATCAGGTTTGGAATGTTTAGTTCATTCGGATATGGGCCCCTTGGTCGGGCCCGCTTGGACAAGTTTGAGTAAAAACACTGCAGATAGGAATATACCACTTGCTTCACAGGATTGTTGAGAAGATTAAGAGAGTTAATAACACATAAAACAAAAGTGTCTGCCACAGAGCAAGCTCTTATTAGTAGTAGTGTGTCTGACAACTTGTCCAGAAGATTGGCGCAGAGATTACAGCTTCATCCATCTCCTCGAGTCACCTGGGAAACTGGAGACTTGCTCTTGCCGACAACACCTAGGTTTCCTGTAAGTGCTCCTTCCACATTTGCCTCCCGTGATTGTCACCTTTATTTGCCACCTGGTCCTCTTTGCTGGACTCCCTGCTGTTGCACAGCCTGTCTGGATTAACTTCGTGATCTGCCATTTCATGCTCCAAATTCCTGGCTTTGCTGGCTCATTCGAGCTTCCTCCAGATTGTCTGTGGTATGCTGAAATTGGCTCAAGGACCAAGAAATGCTTATCTCTCATTGACCAGTCACTGCCCCGTGTAAGTTCTTTAAGGGAAATAGTTATACTGGACAATACAAGTTAAGTGATTTTTTTTTTTCCCTTAGCTGGGCCTTAGGGCCCACACCCAGGAGAAGAACTCCATGGAGTGTGGCTGTACCATGAGGAGATGCCTATCTCTTTAAGTTGGATTGGCTCATGTGACCTGGTACCAGTGCTGACCCAACCAATGCAGACCACTCCAGAACATTCAATCATTCTAGTCCAATCTGGGGAAAAGGCAAATATACTCTCCACCTCACCTGCCTCTTTCCTGGTGAACCTGGACAAAGTGAATCACCACCAAGGCTAATATACAACATGATGACTGACCCTTGACTGATAAGATATTACATGAGGCCAAAGATTGAGTACAAACTTCAGACAGAAATTTTGGGCAATAACCTAGACTATTATCAGACCTCTTTCCAAAAGCAAAGATATAGATTGACATTGTAGAGCATTGAGAAGTGGAACATCTGGAATCAGACAGATATGGGTTAAAATGCTGGCTTCATGATCTCACTTAGTCTGCTAACTTTTTGACACTTTAGCTTTGTCATCTACGAACATATAGGTAATTATATTTCTCTTCCAGAATTGTGGTCGGCATTCGAAAAACAACATCTGTGAAAAAGCCCAATGTATAGTGTGTATTGAATAAATTTGATTTCTCCTTCTAGCTAGTTTGTCCAGATATCCTCCTCAATGGTAATAAGGAACATAGGCAATAAGATGTGGGAAATTCATAATTATAAATTTTAGAGGTTTAGGAATAAATCTTGCAGCTTGACTTGAGTGACAATGTCAATAATGATGGGAGCATCTCTAAATTATATTTTTTTCTAAAAATAGAAAAGTGAATAAATCTTCCTCAAAAATAGAATCTGTACAATTAAATTTGAAGGATTTTAACAAATGTCATACTCCTGCCCCGAGGCTTCCTTTAAACCTGGTCAACAGTTTTAGAGATGCATGAGTAGTTGTGGAATTTCCATCATGGTATAAAATTTCAAAATGGTGGCTGGGACACAGATGATTCTGTACAAACCCCTGAGTTTTTTGTCATTTGCCATGGTGACATTTTTGAAGTGACATTCCTGTAAATACTGAATAATAACATGTCCCAGACAGAGCCCTCAGGGGACAGGAGAAGAGAATGAGAATGGAGCAGAATTGAAACTGACAAGAGTGGGAGACAGCATGTAAGATAAATAGCAAGTGTGGCTCTGTGAGGTGAGCACCGGCTGCAGAGCTGTTCAGATGATTGCGTGATTGATGGAATCGGCCGTGGAGGAAATGTCCAGTAATGTAGCAACAGATTGGTATTGAGAGATAAATCATCTTACAATTGTACGCTGCTATCTCAACACTAATGGGGTTGAAAAACAGTGCAATTTAGAGGGAGGTCCTGAGATCTTTGGTTTCTCACACCTGTTCCTGTGTATTGGCAAGAAAGTTAAATCAAACTCAGGACAGCACTGCAATGCCGCTGGTATAAGGACTGGGAGAGCAACAGACTTTCGCCATTGAATTGGAATTTCAACAGTTCTTGGGCTATTTGCCAATCTAAAGGCAAGAGAGCCTCTTTTGGTCGCAAATAGAATTCAGACAGAAGCCAAACCTCTGCCTCACTCTCCCGTCTTCCTCTTGAATTTCCAGTGGCAATTTCCAGAGAAATATCCTGCTGTCAGCCCACAGCAAGTCTACAGGGACATTGGGAAAACTGTTTCTTAAAGAATGCTAACCATGACCTAACTTGAATGATTATAGGAAGGAGAAAGAGTCAGAGAGGAAAGATATTGTCATTTATTGAGTGCCTACTGTCCGTGGGGTAGGCACAGCACTTAGCTCGTGTTAACTTCAGGAGTATTGAAGAATGAAATCAGGTGGCTCAGTAATGAGCTGAATCTGTGAAGGTACATTAAGTAAAGGCAAAAGGACTCTTATGAGCATATGAATCCTTAGCTCCTGATGCTCAAACAGGGACTGGGTGAACATTTGTTCAAGTTGGAGAAAGTATCATCAGACAAGGGGACTCGAGGACTTTCTAAGCACAGGCTTCTATGAATTATGGAATATTCTTACGTTACTTCTTGTCCACCACAGTTTAAGGGTAAATGCCGCTCAGAAACATGAAGGTGATCTCAATCACATCTTACTACCTATCTTAATCTGAGTGACTGTGTTGGGTTAGCCAAAAACCTGACCTGATAGAACTTGAGGAGCTAAAGATAGTAGTTCTAGAACCTACTTTTTCACAATATATTCTTCTAGTTTTGCATAGCATTGTTCAAATTTTGAAATTCTTTTTATATCTAAGAATGTGACAGGCACATGGTAGGTCTATATAGAGAGATATTTTATATATATAACGTATGATACGAGTTTTTATATATAAGCATATACACTATATATAAAAAGTTTTATCTATATAAAATATAAGGATGGAGAAATATAAGAAAAAATACACACACACAATTTTAATAAAGAGCAAGTTTATTTTCACACGACCCCGGAAGTTACATTGTCTGACCATTTTACAGATGATGCTATTGAAGTCCAAGAAATTACACTTCTTCTCCAGGCTAGTCTTAGAATTGGGATGGGGCTCCACCCTTCCCCACATCGCCCCTTATTTTTTTTACTTACGTTCTTCCAAAGAAGTGACTTTCACGTGGTGTGTGATCCTTACTTCCTTCTATGACCTTATCCATGGTACCAAGGCACCTAATGGCAACAAAAGTCTATTTTACCTGAAATACTTTGTACTCATCACTCTGCCTAATTGCTAAAGCAATCCAGCTAAATGTCATTGTGAACAATATCTTTCCAGAACAGACTCTGGGCTTCTCTGCCTAAGTTTCTAAATTGAATTTTTTGGTACTGGGCCACGTTTACCCAGGCACTGAGGCAAAGTATGCTGATGCTTAAGTGAAGGGAGCGGCTTAGGTTTAGATTAGATCTTTGTCATTGTTGGAACTATAATAGGATTTGAACTTGGTGTTATTTTTATTTGTGGACAGATATTTGCAAAGAGCTCTCTATACATTCATAACATCTTCAGACTGATTTTTAATCCTAAAAAGATGTTAAATTTTCTCTTAGACGATTAAAGCCAGAAGATAATTCTTAGAGATAGTCTAATCTTGTGAATTTATTCTACAGATATGAAAACCCAGGGTCTATAGAGTTTTTAAAAAATCATCAAAGGTCACACAAAAGATTGTCAACATTTAACAGAAGATCTGAAACTCAGTCTTAGGTCTGGTTCTGAGCCTAGTGCTAACTTATTTCTGTTTGCCCAAGACTTTCCTAGTTTTAAAACTGTAAGTCTTGAGTCCCGAGAACCCCTGTATTTCTGAGCGAACTGGGAAGATTGGTGGTGCTGTCTCCAAGGGGTCAGTTACTTATTTCACTGGCATAAATGCAAAACGGACAGAGTGAAAGGGGAACCATGGCTGTAGTTATTGATAGTATTCTACAGTATTCTAGACACTGGACAGACAGATCCCAAGTGTTCTGTTGGGACTGTCTGGCATGGAGCGAACACACCACAAACATTTGTTGAATCAGTGAGTGAATAATGAATGCAAGCCCCTTGAAGTAGGCATATTGCTTGTCTATTTGCCTCATTGTCATTCTAATTCCCATCGAGAGGGTGTCAATGATTTTTTTTTTTGCTTTCTAACTTGCCCGGGTTTAGATCTTGAGTTACGGGGTAAGATTAAGCCACGTGTCACCTACAGGGCTGCTGTTTTGAAGATTGAAAGTCCCAGGGTGCTTTTCACAATGTTTTTGAATCATCTTGCCAAATATTTCAGGGAAAAATGGCAAAATGAAGGCAAAGAAAAGCTATCATAATGAGAAGTGACAGGAAGGCAGCTCCCTCATACAGGTTGTCAGGGAAAGAATTGTTGAATAATTCAATTTCCCATCCCAGCTTTGGAAACATCTGTAGAATAGTTCTGGACTAGCAATTACTCAAGACCTAATTTCATTACTGTCCAGGGATCAGTGGAAGAGACGAGCTTCTTCAGGTGGCTTGGGGAAATCACTGTGTTTTGAGGTCACGAACAGAATTATCTGGGTTCGTAGGCTTCTTCCTTGCCTTGGGAAAATGTAGTCAGGGCCAACACACAGTACATTGGTCTCTGGGAACAATGTACTGAGTTCTCTCGGGTAGATCGGCAATTTTTATGTCAGCTGCTATAGCACTGCCACTGGTTGGTCTTTTTTTTTTTGTAGGTGGTGAAACTCACATAGGTTATGAGTCCAGGTTAAAGTAATTTGGCTCCTTTGAAGGAATTTCTGCAAAAGTTTAGAGGTCGTAATGGTGAAAGTTATATTTTTAGATAATCTGTGAAATCCATTTTTCCATATTATCCCTGGCCTTGTTATCACAGGTCACTGAGGGTTGGCTCTACTTGCTCCTTATCTGCCCTAAGAGGACTTGGGGAGGATTTATTATCTCTTCCCGCTAAATCCCCGACCATATGTATATCAATTTGCCAACCAGACTCACATATGCTTGGGGACATCCCTGAGAGATGTCCTGTCATAAGAGTGTTTCATAAGTTCTTACTATTACAAATACCACCTCGCGTTGGATAAGCTTTTACCTTTTTTTCAGAGTAATTTTCTAGGTATTATATTTTTATCCACAAAACTCTTCAAGGAAGATAAAAGTGGTACTAATATCTCCACCCCTGGAAAAGAAAACTGAGCAACAGAGAAATGAGGTGATTTTTTTTCAGAAGTTATTCATGTCAGAACTTGTTCTGGAACCTACATTTCCCATCACCCAGCTCTGTTTGCCACATGTTATATAGAGACCAAGAATTTAAATGTTCATCTTTTTCTACTCCTCTTTGCAAGTCCTCTAATATTATTAATTGAATGGCAACCATTTGATGAGACAGATTAGAAGAAAACTCTTGCTTTGTTGAAAGTTCTTAAGTCCATCAAACTGATACAAAGATGAACTTATTTTAAATCTAAAAAACAGTCTACGGCCAGGCCACCCTGAACAAACCCGATCCTGTCTGACCTCAGAAGCTAAACAGGGTCGGGCCTGGTTAGTACTCGGATGGGAGACCACCTAGGAAGACCAGGTGCTGTAGGCATAAAAAATTTAAAAAAAATGGATTGTGAGCTGACAAGGTCCTTGCAATCTATGAGATCAACCAAGGGTTACCTCGCCTAAAAAAATATATAAATTAACGAAAATAAATCTAAAAATTAAGAGCTACTCCAATTAAGTTGGAGAGGACTTTGTGTTTATTAACACTTTTAAATGCTATTCACTGTGATAAATGCTCCCTGTGCATTATCTCCAATATGTGAGGTGTTTGTGCCAGTGTTTCTGTTTTGTTTTAAGATAGGTAAAGGCACATAGGGGAAGTCTAGAATGCTGTGTGGCTATTAAAGTACAGCTATTGTAAACCACTTGGTTTGGTACAAATACACAGTTGTACAAAAATATTTATATTCAAATCATAAGCCAATTCAATTTAAATAAGATTCAATAGATATAAGATGAGAATCACTCATTGTGCCAAGTGTTGAATAAAACATAATCTCCTTCTTCAAAGAATTTGTAGTCCGGTGAAAGAAACGAAACACTAATTAAAATATAGATAAAAAGGTAATGGATTGGCAGCCATGTAGTAGAAACAGTCTGTAAGAAGGTAGGCTTCACAAGGGCAGGAACCATGATTGTATTATTTAGGGCTATATCCTCAGAACTTAGTTATTTCTTAGATTTGGTGAATGAAAAACATAAATGAATGAATAAATTATTATAGAGAAGCATGTCAGAAAGAGATCTGGACTGTTCTAAAAGAGTTGGGGAAAGTTTCATAGAAGACAATGGTGGGGCGTCATATTAAAAGATGAATAGGATGCCAACACATTAAGTTGGGAGCTCCTGGCAGACAAAAAAGTAACAAGAGAAATATCACAAGTGCATGCAGCATTTGGGGATTCAGAAGCTGACAAATAGACCTCATGGGTGAGTTCTAGAAGGCCAGGAGGAATGAGGGGAAAGTTTGAGAGATGAAGCTGAAGAGGTAGAAAGTATCAAGATAAGGCTTTAGATTAGCTTGTGCTACAGGGAGCCATCATGTATTTTTAAGTAGTAGAATGAGTTCCAATTTGTGCTTTAGTAAAACCATCTCCATGTCTGTGTGTAGGAGAATTTGGAGGTGGGAAAGTGGGGTCAGGCCAACCATGTACTCAGTTAAGAGGCAATGAGATCCTTAATTGCCTTTTCAGCAGTCATGGGAGTAAGAAGTGGGGGAGTAGATTCTAAAATCATTGGAGAGGTAGACTGGGTAGTGTGTTGACTCACTAGATGTGGGTGGGGAGGTGAGGGTGAAGGTAAAGATAACTGAGATTTCTCATCAGGCACTTGGGTGGATACACTAAAACTTCACATTTAAATAGTTTGTGGGTTTCTGAAAAAAAACAAAAAACAATGATTTTAAACCTTGCTAAGCAGATGAAAAAGTCTTAAATTTAGAAGTATAATTTCAATCCTAAATCCTGAGTACTTTCTCTTGCAGCTTTGCTATCTTTGGTTTTTATCAGTATATATGTTTGCTTGTTTGTTTGTTTCTTGTTTTTTAAGGACAAGATGATGTCTCTTTTCATTTTGTGAAGAAATCAGAGATGGTGGTAATTTTTGTCTTGACATTTGTACAGTTTAGGCATGCCTCATAACTAGCTTGAGTAACTAACGCAGTGACCAGAGCTCCAAAATGGGATTTAGAAATTTCCAAATGATACTCAATTAAAAAAGTGTTTCAGGCAAAAAAATAAAATAAAAGGAAAAGAAAAAAAAAAGGACACCTTACTTTGAAACATACTCACAGTTCTTTTCCCTAAGATAGGAAAGGATCAGTAACTCCTTGCTGATGTTAAAGTTAAAAGTATTTGACTGAAGCTGTAATTATAGGCAAGAAAACTATGAACTAGAGGTAGAATTATTGGCAATCACATCATATGAATCAGGGCATGATGGGTTTGTAGATTTCTGTCAACCATTTTGCTTGAGGCACACAGATATACAGAGTGCCAAACTTACAAAATTCAGTATAGAAGAATGGACCAGGAAAAAATAGCCTCCATGAGCTATTAGAAAATAAAAAATTAAGTTCATCTAAGGACAGTTAGTTGATCACTCTGGTATTTTAATTAAGATTACATTGAGTAAATGAGAAACTCAAAGTCATAAGACTTCAAGTTAGGATGAACTTTAGAGTTAATTTACTTTAATTGTTTTACTGAGGACACCGAGGCTCAGAGAAGGTGAGAGACTTGCCCATAGCTACATAAATGGTCAGTAATAAGACTAGAACAAAGGAATAGGCATTCTAGATTATTGGCATAAGCTTCATCCAAAATGGTTGAACTGTATTGGCATAGTTTTTTTTTAATTATTATTATTGTGGTAAAACAAACAAAAAACAGATAAAATGAGATTACCCTCTTAACAAATTTTAAGCATATTGTATTGTTAACCATATGCACACTGATCTCTAGAAGCTTTTATCTTGCATAATCTAAACTATACCATTGAACACAAACTCCCCATTTTCTCTCCCTCCTTCTCTATTCAGTACTAAGTTGAATTGAAGAGATGTATGGGCATTCTTGCCTTGTTCCTGATCTTAGAGAAAAAGCTTTCAACCTTTCACCATTGAGTATGAATACTAGGTGTAGGATTCTCATATGTGGCTTTTATTATGTTGAGGTACTTTCCTTTTTGCCCAATTTGTTGAGAGTTTTTATCATGAAACTGTGTTGAGTTTTGTCAAATGCTTTCTACGCATCTCTTGAGATAATCATGTGATTTTTATCCTTCATTCTGTTCATTTGGTGTATTACATTGATTTTCATGTTAAAACATCCTTGTACCTCAGGGATAAATCCCACTTGGTCATGCTATATAATCTTTTTAATATATTGTTGAATTCAGTTTTCGAATATTTTGTCAAGAATTTTTGCACCTAAATTCATATAGTTGGATTTTTTAATCCATCCTTCTACTCTATTTCTTTTGCTAGGAGAGTTTAATCCATGTACCTTTAAAGTAATTAATGATAGAGAAAGACTTACTATTGTCATTTTATTAATTGTTTTCTGGCTCTCTTGTTGCTTTTTTGTCCCCATTTTCATCTGTTACCTTTCTTTGTGTTTTGTTCATTTTTTCATAGCGGCATACTTTGATTCCTTTCTCATTTTCTTTTGTGTGCCTTTTATAAGACATAGGGATTACACACTACTTCATATGGTTATAATAATATATTTTAAGATAACTTTAATTGCTTACAAAAACTACTTATTTACTCCCCGTACTACCACATTGGAAAGATGACTCGCCGACTGACTTTTGCTCAAAGCCTCAGCATTAACACTCATCTGAGCTACTATCTTTCCTGGTACTGCTTTAGTTTCTTAAATGGTGTCCCTGCTTTTTTCTATGCTCCCCTCTCCCCCGCTGGCCTCCTCACCTTGCCCAGTTATTCTCCACACGACAGCCAGAGGGGTCCATCTAACAGTAAATCACATCATGCCATTCATTTGCTTATGATCTATCAGTGTCTTTCTTCTCATAGGAAAAAAAAAAAAAAGCAGCAAAACTTTTCAATGGTTCCGTGTCTCTGTACAATGAACGCCTGACTTTTCATCTCTGAGGTCACTCAGCTTCAGCTACACTGGCTGTGTGCTGTTCCATGACCACGCCCAGTGTTCTCCCTCCCCAGTGCCTTTGTGTTTGCTGTTTCCTCTCCCTGGGAATGCTTGTTCCCATATCCTTTAGGTCTTTCCTCAAATACTGGCTTTTCTGGCCACCTTTTATAAAACAGCAATTCTCTATCCCTTCTACACAGCTTTAGTTTTTCCCATAGCAATTATTATTCTTTAGTTCAACATATATTATTATTCTCTTGTCTAACATGCTAACTATTGTCTAACTATTAATGTTACGGTTATTATTTGGTTATCTCCCACAGCTAGAAGGTAAACCCCACGTGGGCTAGAATTTTGTTGATTACGTTCACTACTCTATTCCTAGCACCTCGAACAGTGCCTGGCTTCCATTAAGTATGAAATCACTCAGTAAATATTTGCTGAGTAAATGAATGAAAGTATTAATACATGGCTGCTGTTGGATATAAACTGAGGTGTAGAGTTGATTTCCAGAAGAAAGTGGCCCGTTAAGGAGAAAGTAGCCAGGTTAGAAAATTTCAGACCATAAGAAATTATTGTTGATCCTAATCATAGTTGATTTTCTCTTTATAACTTATAGCTTACGTGGATGCTGAATTTAGAGAAGAGAAGGCATGACGAGTGGCTTCACATATTTGAAGGGCTTATTTTTGGAAGACGAAGTGTAGTTATTTCATAGAGTCCAAAGACCAGAACCCAAACTCAGAGGAAAGGAGATACAGAGAGACATGTTATTAAGTAAAAGGAAGAAAGCACACTGTGACCATTTGCACCTTCATAAAACTGAATGAGCCACCTTGCTCTGGATAGTGAGCTCCCCGTCATCAGAGGTGCTCAAGCAGAGATCAGATGAGTAGTTAGTGGAAGGTGGAGGTAATATCCACAAGACCTTTGAGGTCTCTTTAAACCTTGAAATCCTACAATTCTATAAACAAGAAGGAGAAAGCAAGAGTGTCTCTAACAAAATATCTTACTGCACTGTGATGGCCACTTATTGCATACCATGTACTACAATACTTTTTCATAGCTGCAGAGTATTCCATCTTTTGAGGAATCAAAAAAAGTTCAGCAAATTTATAATGCCGGGCATTTAAAATTTTCTGTGTTAAAAAAGCATTAGACCTGGCTTGGCCCCTGCACTGTATGCACGTACTATCACATCTGTAAGGAGGATTCTTACAGACAGTTTTTTAGAGCAGCATTGGCTCAGGCAAAACTGGGAGTGGGTTTCTAAAAGTCTTTTTTGTTTTTGGTTGCATCCTTTCTTTGGGTTGAATATTGCACATCCAATGGCCGAGCCTGAATCTATCGTGATGAAATAATGAGGAGAGGAAATTCTTTGGGGCCCTGAGTTTTTCCCATGTCTCTCAGGTCAGAACTTCTCATATTTTGTGTGCACACAATCACTGAGGTTTTTGTTAAAATGAGGAGTCTGATATAGTAGGTCTGGTATGTGGTCTGAGTTTCTGTATTTCTAACAAGCTATTGAGGGAAGCTGACCACATTGTGAATAGCAAGGTCCTAGTTCATATTTTTAAAGGCACTCTCTGTGAAATTATCTCTTTTTGGAATCAGAGGTAGCAAGTATCATCCCAAGCCTAAACACATTCTGAATCATTATGATGTTTATTTTGCATCAAGAAAAGCAATGACAAGTGCTTACTAATGAATATAAGCTATTGAAGAGAACTGTCAATTAGATAGAAACAATTCATCTTGCATCTCACTATCAAGGACAAAATTAATCATGCATGGTGTTTCCAATATAAAAAAAAAGTGCTTTATGTAAATTATTTAGTATTTAGATTTGTAGTGGTGCATGCCTAATAAAATCAGTGGTGAAAGCAGATAGTTACAGCATAATACTGGCATCGCCCAGAATCTAGACCTGCTGCCCTGTGTGGGACTTGATGTATGAAAAACTCAATCCCACTAAGAGCAATGTCAACTGGTGACTGCCAAAGGTGTCATTTCTTTAGTGTCAGGATACTTCATGTCAGTTAGCCTCTGATGAAAGTGACTATTAATTCTCAGTTGGACATTTTTTCCTGCCCTGAACAAACCGGAAAAATCTAAACAAACCAAAAGCAAGGAAAGACCTTATTTTTAACAAATAAAATAAAAATTGCCTGTCTCTATATTATGCAAATTTTATTTCCTTTGCATTCTGATAAAACCTAATATCAATGGGTAATAAAAAGCTTGTATGGTTTCAGAGATGATCACTGGAACACTAGCCATAAATGGCTGGAATTTTTTTTTAAAGTAAGAATTTTGAAGATTACAGTATCAGCCAGATATAGTTATTGAAAGATATAGATCTATACATATATATGTATACAGAGCTATACCTTATATTTAAATATACAGAGCTATACCTTATATTTAAGATATATCTTAAATATACAGAGCTATACCTTTCTATAAGATATAGGTCATAGTCATTCAAACCAGACATGTGCATTCAGACCTTTCTCATGAGCTTCAGACCCTCATTTTCAATAGTTGTTCTATAGCACCATGCATTCAACATGTCCTAAGTGGAACTCACATTTCCCTTCTAACTTTATCTCCTTCTCTTGCTCCCATTCTTCTTTCTACTGTGGTGATGATGGGAGTGAGCACCTGCATATTCATCCAATTAGAAACCTGAGCAATAGTCTAGATCCTTTCTTCTCATTAAATATACTTAGTTTTTATGGTAGACACTGCTAGTTATCTCCCTGGAATCCATTCTTCCTATTTTTCTTACTCAAAATGACAGTTTTGTTTTGTGTGATAATATGCGCCAATAAAAATACTCATCCCACAGACTTTCTCGCCTCTAGGAGTGATCGTGTAATCCAGTGTTTGCCAGTGGGATAAGAGAGAAACTCTCTTTGAACTTCTGGGAATGCTCTTGTTGTCTTGATTTAAAGGTACACTGAGTTGGCTCATACTTTTTCCTTCTCCCTTTCTCACCTCCCTGACTAAGCACAGATACAATGCCTGCAAGTAGAATGCCTATTTTTGAGCCATGAAGACAAGAGTCACATGCTAAGGATGATAGGGCAAGAAACCAGGAAGAAGCTAATCTTTGAAGACTTCCTTAAGCCGACTCAGAATCTTGGATTGTCTACACCCGGACTTTCATAATGTGAAAAAAATACAACACTTATTTGGTTGAACCACAGCAGTGGGCTTCCATCGCATGACACCTAATGCAATTCCAACTACACAACCCCAAATATGTTGGTTTTACCTGTGTATTATCTTTCAGGTCTTTCCGCTTCTCTCCATCTTCACTGCCATTTCCTTGGTTCAGATCACTGCCCTCTTTCATGAGGTTTACTCTAATAGCCTCCTAACTGTTCTTTCTGACATTACCATTGTTTCTTTTCTACACTCTCCTTCATGTGGCCAGAGTGTTTGAAAGTAAATATTAATCATTGATATCCTGCTTAGAGAACTGCAATGATTTCTCATGAATTTGTATACAAATCTGAACTCTCCACCATGGCTTAGGGACTTACACAGCTTCCTAGACTAATCTCTTGGCACTCTTTGCTTCAAAGGAACAAGATTGAGCAACATCTGATGGTTCAAGAAAAGAGTTTCTGGCAAAAGACTTATTCTACTGCATTGTACTTTTTGTTGTTTGTTTTGGTCAATGCCTAGAGCTGGACTCTAAGCTCCATGGAGCAGTGTTCATGTCTGTTTGATTTACTGTTATATTCTTGATGTCTAGAAAAATGCCTGGTATATAGTAGCCATTTAATTTAACTTTCTTCAATGAAAGAATAAATCCAAGTTCAAATCCTGCCTCTATTATTATCTGCATGACCAGTGCACCTCGGATTTTCTTCTGTAAGAATACCAAACGATAATTTCTAAGATTTCTTCCAGCTCAGACATTCTGATTCCAAGATGCCTGTGGTCTTACCCAGTAAGACCATATCCCAGATCTTTGTATCTATGTTGTGATTCAGATTTAGTAAATGCATCAATTAGTAAATTAGAAAATGAAAGATTTTAATGTGGTTCTGTTCTGTAACTTTTCATCTAGTCTTACAGTTTCCTCATCTAGGAGTTTTGACTTCTGAGCCTCTAAAGCCCTTCATAGCTTGAAAAATTCTGTATTCCATATACACTAGAAAGGATGCTAATAAGAGCTAATTTGGATTTTGTGCCTTTTGTGGGCTTCATACCTTTCCAAGTAATTTCTTTGGATTATCCATTTATTCTGGACTGAATTGTGTTTCCCATAAATTCATATGTTGAAGCCCTAATCCCCAGAACCACAGAATGTGACTATATTTGGAAAGAAGGCCTTTAAAGAGGCGATTAAGTTAATTTTTTTTTTTTTTATGGTGAACCTTAATCCAATATGACTGGAGTTTTTATAACAAGAGATTAAGGAAGGAGGAGGGGAGGGGCGGGAATGGGAGGAACGGGTAGAGGAAAGATATGTGTGTACAAATGAATGACAATGTGAACACACAGAGAGAAGGCAGCCATCTGCCAGCCAAGGAAAGAGGCTTCAGAAAATAACCTAAACCTGCTGACACCTTGATTTTGGACTTCTAGCCTCTGAAACCATGAGAAAATAAATTTCTGTTGTTTAAACAAATCTGTGGTATTTTGTTATGGCAACACTCGCAAACTAATATATTATGTAATACATGGGAAAATCCTATGAATTTGGTACTATTTTCTCACCCATATTTATAGGTGAGGACACAGTTCATTGAGGTGAGGTAACTCACCAACAAAAAATGTTGCCGTTTGCTCAAGGTCCTAATTACCGCTTTAACTGAAGCAATAAAAATGGAAGTGAAGTAAGAAAACAAGGCTTTTCACCCTAATAACAATTAACATTTGCTCAGCCTTTGGCAGGCATAACTGTACGTCCTTGATATGTATGAATTTATTTGTCGTAACAATAGCAGTTAGCTATTGCTGCATGGCAAATTATCAAGAAATATAGTTGCTTAAAACAACAAACATTTACTATCTCACAGTTTTTGTGGGTCAGGAATCCAGTACATCCTGGCTGGGAGCCTCTTACTCAGGGGCTCTCACAAAGCTGCATTCAAGGCGTCAGCTGAGGCCGCAGCCATTGCAGGGCTCGGACAAGTCCAACCTCACTCAAGTGGTAGTTGGCAGGATTTAATTCTTTGCAGATTAGTGCACTGATGGCTTCAGGTCCTTGTTGGGTGTCGGCCAGAGGCTACCTTTAGTTCTTTGCCATGTCTACCTCTCCACACGGCATCTCTCAACATGGCATCTGGCTTCCATCAGAACAAGCAAAAGAGAACAGAGGAAAGCAAGACAGAAGTCTCTCTCTTGGTGTAACCCAATCTCAGAAGTAGCATCCCATCATTTCTCCACATTCTATTCATTGGAAGCAAGCCCGTGTGGAGAGGAAGGAATTATACCCATGGATAAATACAAGAAGGTGAGGGTAGTGGCTGCCAATCACAGATGTACAGATAGAGGCAGAGAAATGGTAAACAACTCACCCAAAGTCACACAGCTGGTCAGAGTTTGAACCCAAATCATCAACTCCAGGACGTGTGCTTTTAAGCTTCGTGCAACAGTGTTTCACTGGGCAGAGTAGATCAAATGTTATCAGCAGATAGTATGTCTTAAAACTTCTTTGGACTAGAAGTGATGGGCCAAATCCAGAGTCACACTGTACTATCTAAAAGTCAGTTACAGTGTTTTGGGTAATGAGGAGTCTATTGTCTAGATCAGGTGTCAACAAAACAGTTATTTTGTAAAGAGCCATTAGTAAGCATTTTAAGCATTGTGGGCCTTATGGTTTCTGCTACAGGAATAGAATACAAAAAATGGCAAACATTCTTTTTTTTTTTTTTTAACAAAAACAGGCAGCAGACTGAATTTGGCCCTTATACTATTATGTGCCAACTCCTGGTCTGAATTGCTGTGGACACACAGATGTACTAAGGAATTCTTAATGTTTTAAAAACTAGAGTTACATGCTTTAAAGAGATCTCAGGAGTCACTGAACCAAAAGATGGAGCAGAAGCCATTTTGCAGCAGTAGAAGCCGAATAGGTTGATTTATTATTCTGAGGCCCCCATGTCGCCAAGACATCTCTTAAATGCATTCAGCTGTTGCCACCCCTTGTGTCTTAGACAACTTGTTTAAACTTGATGGAAAGAATACTCCCTGGGCTTTCCTTCAGCCTTTTATCCTTTTGTATTCTGACTAGTCTTTCTTTGCCCAATGCCGGAATACTTTCCTCTTCTTATCAACTTCCTTACCCTAGGCCTAGTAGTTTTCAGGTCATTGAAAACTTTTCATAATATCCAAGATTGCTCATGCAGTTCCTATTATACTATCTTAGGTGGAAGGGGTCAGGGGTCCCGGGGAGTTCCATGAACTTGGAAGTTTTCTTACTCCTGAGCATGAATGCTTGCAAACTCAAGGAGACACCCTGGGCAGAAGCTTATCATAGAACTTTCCTAAAATTAAGAGTGAGTTCTAATTTTGGAAGATGTCTTTATTGATACAAACAAGATATAGGAAACAAAGGGGTGGGTGCTTTGCCTCATTAGGGGAGCAGACCCAAAGATGTGAAGTTTCCTGAAGCCAACAACCCCCTGGTGAGCATGTACAGCCTTACAAAAGAGCCTCAGTGAACTTTTAAAATGTAGTTTAAAAAGTTAAGTACCTATGTCAGGATCTCATCAAATAGCCAACCAGCAATTCTATTTTTAGTTATGTTTTCTTTGTCACTGGAGAAATTTATCTGCTAGGGAAAAAAGTATTTGTAGCCTCTGTCTCAGCCTTCAATTTTTAGTGCCGGTAATGGCTTCAGTAGTAATATGATGGACGGTTTCCTAGCTCTTTGTCTAGGGCATTCTTAGTCTTTTATACATATTTATTTTATATTTTATTTTATTTTCTGTCTTGGACCTTCTGACACTTAATAATATAATCTACCTTGATTACACTGCAGATGGGACTCTCCCTGACCCAACGGAAAAAAATTAATGCATTTAATTTCAGTAGAAGTGTGCAATGAGACACCAGGTGACTCAGCTAAGTAAAAGAGGGTTTCTAATTACACTTCTAAATCAAATTGCGCTCTGAGTACCCCTCTGGGGTTAAATACTGCAGAAGTTGAGGGCAATTGAGGATTGCTGACTCAGTTTTCCCAAACTGTAAAACGGAGGTTGGGGGAGGGGAGCCATCTGTATTCAACATACTCTGAGTTTCTAAATATTTAAAATTAATATCTACTACTATTCCTAAAGTATAGTGTTTAGGGATGCTTAACAATGAATGAATTTCTTTTTCTCCCCATAGGCAGTTTTTGAATTCCATTCAGCATCACCTGCTGTTTTATTATATATTTTCTCGTAATTGCTTTTATGTAATCAGGGTTTGTGGGATAAAGAAAAAATGACTAGTCATATCTCAAGATGTGGAATCCAGGGTGCATCTCAGCATTATTTTAGAATTATTTGGAAATGGATTGCCTGCATGCTTTTTTCTTTCTTGTAACAATATTTTCTCATTACAATGGATTTATTATCACATTTCTTTTCACATTGCAGTTTGTGACATGAGAATGAATTATAGACCTTTTTAGAGGGACTTTTTTAAATGACTAGATGATTCTTTATCCCCTGTGTCATTTGTTAGTGTCACCGGGATGAAGAAATCAACTTTATAATGATTTTTCTTTCTGGGTAAGAAACTGAGATATGTTTTTGAAAAAAGAGAGAATCATGTTTTCAAGGGGTCAGGTCTAATTACCAAATGTCAAGGAGGAAGCCAGTTACTGAGAAGAAGCCACCACTTGGATATTTTGGTGGAGATTGTAATTTGGAGGCAATGGACTTGGTTGATGAAGATATTTCAGAAACTTCCTGTCCATCTGATTGGAACTAGATTGGAATCTTTGAATTCTGGAGTTTAAGGCAGGAAAAGAAAAGTGAATAAATTTGGGGATGGTCGTGAGTTGAATATAAGAATACTAAACTAGCAAAGTAAAAAAGCTTTCACCTATAAATCTTGAAGCATACTGTTGACTTAAAAAGAGGCTAGTATTCTTTTGTAGCAAATTGAAAATGGAGGACAGACATCATAAGGAATTTTCTAAATGTAAGCCTTAAACATGATGGAAATAGAAATTCAAGAAAGAAGACAATAATGGGTTTCAAAACACTAGAGGTTCACTATGACCCAGAAGAAATGACAGAAGTTGAAAAAGAATGGAAAAAAAGGATCCATTCACACCTTGATACCCAGAACATGGTCCATGGATAGACTGGCACCATTGACATCACCTGGGAGCTTTTAGAAATGCACAGTCTTGGGTCTTACCCGAAATCAATTGCATTTTTACAAAATTCTGGAGTGATTTGTGTGCAGATTCAGGTTTTAGAAGTATTGCTTTAAAGTAAGACACTAAAAAGATTTTCTCTACATGAACAAAGCTTCAGCAGCTTCTCTGTGCTTGGTACCACACTGTTTGATTCTACATTGGATAATACTTGCATGAGCATAATAATGAGAATACTGTTTTGTAATTTTCAGTTTGTGCATTAATACATTGGTAAAGTTTGGTACCCTTGAGATTAGAGTTATAGAACAATGTAAAGATTATAAACCTTGACAATTTAAAATAACAGCGACCAAAGAAAAGGGGGTGGGGGGAGTGTAGAGTGAAGAGAAAGAAAGGTGAAAAAAAAGGTAAGAAAGAGAGAAATTTTCTCACATTTCATAGCAAGGAGTCAACAGATGCTGGTTAAAGTTGAAAATCCAGGGAACAGAGTTTATTTGTCATTTTTCAAGTCATAAAAGGAATGAATTTAAAAATATAATCAACAAATTGATTGAGGGGGTTGAGGCAGGGAGGGAAGGTAGAAAGCAGTATAAACGAACCATATTCTCCATCTTTCACATCAAGGAGCTGATATAGGTGCTATCCAGGGTTGATAAGTCATGAAATAAAGGCAGTAGCATGTAGCATCTTGTTTCAAAAGTCCAGGTGTGTGAAAAATCTCACATTTATTTCTTCAGATCTAATTAGATTGAACTACTATCTCTCCCCTGCCAATCTGGCAAAAACTCAATCCTAGCAAGGATTTGAGTTTCTTTCCCCACCTCTGCTCATGTGGTTTAAGATTGCTTCCTCTTCCTCTGGGACACATAGATGGATTGTGTTTCCCAGGCTCCTTAGCAAGTGATTATGGCTGTGTTGCTGAGTTTTGGCTATTGGAACATGAGTAGAAGTGATATGTGTCAGTCCTTTTTATTCCTCTTCCCTCTCTGCCGGTGGAATCTAGAGGCCTGGAAGGTCCGAGTGGAGAATGGAGCCGTAGAGGGACGGAGGCTAGGTGACCTGGAATGCTGATTGAGAACATCCAGATGGACCTTACTTGAGCAAGAAATAAGCTTCTATTTTATTGGTCTCAAAAATCATCAAATCCTTTTGTCATCGGGTTAGCCAATATTAATTACACAAAGATCATGGGGGGTTCACAGAAAGCTGAATTTTGGAGAAGTTCCCACTTGCCTCAGTTCACAAGTCATTGTGGTCCCTCAGTGTCAAGCATTTCATCATTTTTAATGCCATGCAAAAGCATGGACATTTTTTCTCCGTCTGAGAAATCCAGGGACTGGGGCCTAAGCTAAAAAAGAAAAAAACTGAAACTGTTAGTCTGAGAAGACTGGATGAGATATGGAGAGAGAATTTACCCTTTATGCTCTGTTTACTGCTTAAAAAAAATCAAGTACACATGATATAATATAAAATTATCATTAAAAATACTTCTCTTGTCTCTAGTTATAATACTTTGAAGTTTAGAGAAACCCCACAACAAAGACTTAGATGTATGAGATATCAATGGAAATGATGTGTAAAGATTCTGATCTAGTTTAAAGTTTTCTCTTGGAAAATATTCAACAAGGGTGGAATAAGCAAATTGCAACATGTACGAGAAGAATTGTATAAGAAGGGACCTTATATGAGAAGCGGCCTTTACTCCTCTGAGCTTCAATTTCCTCTCCGGTCTGATAGTCATGCTACTATTTGTCTATTCTTTCCCAGAGTTGCTGTGAGGATCAAATTCAGTGAAATTTACAGAACATTTGCTTAGGACTTAACAACAAATCGATATAAAAATAGAGACACAGAAACGAGTACTACCAAGCTTCTGCTTACATGTGGCAAAATTCTAGTGGATGGGAATAGAAAGACCAATAGAAAAACAAATGAGTCCATGTATGTGAAAGAATTTCAAAAACTGTGAAATATGATTGTAAGCTGTTGTTAATTTTCTCTAACGTCATCCTCCTGCAAACTTTCTAGTTATTAAGAAATAGAAATATATTCTTATTCCTGTAAATTCCTTAGTTCATAATCTAAAATAAAAAAAAAAAATTACTGAGACATTCTAGGAACATTCTGGCTGCTCCTAGAATGAACAAATAGTTCAGGGATACATTTCTCTTAAGGGTAAAGGGAGAAACACTCTACTCAGTTCAGAATTATTTTTTCTTCCTTTCCATTTAGGAGAAAAAGAGTCAGTCTTAAAATTATGATCTTGCTTATTCACTGAAGGAGACAGGAAAAAGAGGTATCATCCCTTCATCCTTTTACGGTCTTAGATTCTCCTTCAGGTCAGTATCAATTGAACATTTTCTTTTTTTTAATGTGCCAGGATTCTGCTGGGTCTTCATGAACGTTATTAACTCATCAATGTCACTCAAAATGGGGCCAGGAATAATAGGTGATGCAGCTGGAAAGCAAGGCGGGGTTGGGCAGTGGAGGGCCCTGTGGATTGTATTGAGCAATATGCACTTTATTTCCTAGGCATTGAAGAACTGTGGAAAGTGTTGGGGACGGGCAAACATATTAGTAAAGGCAGATGTGACGTTCCATCCCCAAAAGACCATGAGAAGTTGATACATGTCGATTTCCTCTCATTTTACCCAGGTAGGCAGCTTGTTCTATGTGCTCTTTTAAGGTCTCAGCAATTACTAAGTCATTTTCTTGTCATCCCTTGGAGCACTGTCTTTTGCATGCTCAAAGCAACATTTTGGGTCCCAGTGAAGAGAAAAAGGAGAGAGAATGTAGAGAAAGTACGACTGTTATCCGAAGTCCCAGACACTTTTCACAGTCTTGTGGTCACACTGTGGTCTGGCTGGATAGCCAAGACCTGGCCACAGTTATATTATTAGAGGCGACTTTGGTGGACACCTAGTCATCTCTACCACAACAGCAAAGTAATCAGATATATGTTTTAGGAAAAAAAATTGAATTTCTTTTTTTTTGTATTCTCTAGAACATCTAGCACAGAGCTGTCTATGTGGTAGGCTTTCCATCAATAATCATTGGGTCATTGATTGACTAATAAGTTGATAAACCCAAAATGAGGCCTGAGGCTATAAATATATATATTTTTTACTTATGGCAGCATGTAAAGATCCATTGATGTTACCTGCCAAATGATGTCTTTCTCAACACATTATAAGAATCAGGTTCCTGAAGGTCTGTTCCATTCTGTTGGTGTTATATCTTGGAAATTTATAGCCCTTGTGAGACAAAAGGGAATGATGCAAGATCCTAGATCAAGAGGCTGGGAAACAATCCAGGGTGCCATTGTACCTATTACTAAGAAAGGGGCTAACAACAGTTGTTGTATTACATTTATACTGCCACAATGATATTCTCCATATAAAATAGAGAGATTTTATATGGAGGTCAAAATAGGTTTTTTTAAAGTTTTTTTTCTTTTTCTTTCTTTTTTTCCTTTTAATGATGAACCAAAAGGGTGCTGGTGACGAGGGATGGGGAATCCTGCTCTATATGGTTAGAAGTATTTTGTTGGTGATATTGTTTACAACAGACTGATCTTTAGTCAGTTTTTTTTTTTTTAATTGTTTTAAAACTCTCTGTAGATAAAGCACCATTTTACTGTCCGCACCAGGGGTGGACTTCTCCCAACTCCCCTACTCCTTGGTCTGCCACTCATTTCCATTTTTCTTCCATTTTCTTTTCCTATTCTCCTTTGTTTATGGTAAAACTCTGAAAGATTTTCCTATTATCACTCTCTCCTACATCCCTCTTCTATTCTCTCCTAAAGCTCTATCCATCAGACTTATCCAGCCAGTTCATCAAACTAGCTATTGCCAAGGTCACTGATGACCTCCCAGTTGCTAGGTCCATCTGTCGATTCTCAGTTCTTCTCTTGCTTGACCTATCAGCAACATTGTTCACGCTTGGTCATGTCTTCTTCCTGGAACTCTTGTTTCTCTTGGTTTCCAGGACAGTGTCCTCCCAGGCGGGACCTCAACGGGCTCTCCTCGACATGTGTTTTTCTTCTTGATTTCCAAATGTCAAAGTGCTCTGGGACTCGATTCTCTTCTCCACCTACACTCATTTCCTTGGTGAGCCTATCCGGTCTCATGACTTTGAATATCACACATAAATTGGCAACTCCTAAGTTTCTATCTCTAACCTAGACTTCTGCTTTGAACTCCAGATTCATGCATCCAACTACTCCACTTACACCTGCACTGAATAAGCGCCTCAAACACTACAGGTCGACACCTGACTCCTCATCTTCCCTACACAATACCTGCACTAACAATCTTTCCACCTGAGTTCATGGTAATTCTAATTGTGCAGGCCGAAAATATAAATAATCATCGATGACTCCTTTGTTTTTCATATAACAATCCAGCTGGTTGGGAAATTCTGGATGCTCTTTTCTTTAAAAGCACCAAGAATGCGACAGTTGTTGCCATCTGCACTGCCATGACCAAACATTATCTTTCACCTTTTGACAATAAGTTACAGAAGTCTTCAGACGGTCTCTAGATCCCATCCTCTTCTACCTCATGTCTAGACACAGAAGAGAGGGTGTGGGAGTCAGACTAAATCAATCTTCTGCTCAAAACCTTCCCTCGGTACTCTACATCCTTGTGACTATTTCATAACTGCCGATTTGCACTTCTTAATCCCTTTGCCTTTATATAGTCAATAATGTTGTAACAACTATGTATGGTGTCAAGCAGGTACTAGCCTTGTCCAGGGGGATCACGTCATAAGTTATATAAATGTCTAAACACTAGGTTGTATACCTAAAACTAACATAATATTGAATGGCAACTGTAATTAAAGAATAAAAAACAAACAAAATAAAACAAAACACCCTTCCCTTGGTTTTTCTCTTTTACTCAGTAAAATTGCCGAAGCCCTATGATCTGTCCTTCCATCATAATCTTTCCCATCTCACTTCTCCAATCTTTTTCTCTCTGTTGCTGTTTCAAACATACTTTTTTGTTACCCCAGTGCTCCAGGTATGTGCACTGACTATTCTTGTTGACATCAGTTACCTCGTTTCAGATATCTGCAAGGCTTGCATCCTCAACTTTTCAAGACTCTGCTCAAATATCACCTCAGCGAAACCTTTCATTATCACACTCTATAAAATTACATTTCCCATTTCCCTTGCTCTTTGCTTTCATGGCACTTATCACCTTTTAATGTGCTATGTACTTTACTAATTTTTTATTTATATTATTGACTATCTTCCCCCCTCCTCCACAGAATGTAAAGTTTATGAGGACAGGGATTTTGGACTCGGTAATCCCAATGCCTAGACAGTACCTGGCATATGATAGGAGCTCAGTAAACATTTGTCGAATGAATGAATGGTGCTCCCACTTCCTGCTCTCTTGACAGTCATCTCTTTTTCAATTCCTTGCTTTCCTCCAGTGCTTTCCCTCCAACTATGACTGGTAATTATTCTGTTACCCAGAGTTTAATACTGTCTATTCATCTATCCGTCTCTACAACAAATATTTACAGAGCATATTCTTTGTGTACCAAACTGTGCAAAGAATCAACAGTGAGTGAGAAACAGTTTCCTTCTTTACGCTCATTTCCTGTGAATGGCTATAGACATCTGAAATTTAACCTCGGCTGCTAATGAGTGTACCTTCCAGATAATAGACTGAGTTCACCATCTCCTTGTAACTTTCTGGAAGTCATTGTCACTAATTGAGTCAGCAATAGCTTTTGGCTCAGTTGGGGAAAAAAGGCTGAGAACCGTTTGCTTTCGTTTATAACAGAGATGCGCCTTCAGAAAATGCATGTTTTGGAGCCTCGTATTCATCATCTGTAACTTTGGCTTGAGTGGGAAAAACAAGAAGGACTTCCTTACTCTTTTGGTCAGGCCAGGTAATCTCATGTGCGCCCTTGCTGGATCTAGGGCTTTGGGGGAGCTCCATGAAGATGCTCTTTTGTCGCGAGACATTGTCGTGCCCTGAGCTTCGGGTTCTGCGAAGTTAATAAAGTTCGTGCAAAAAATGAAGACTCTTCTGCTCATGACTCAGGTTATTGCTCCTTCCTTCTCACCTTCCTAGCTCTGATTCATCCCTGGAGGCCAAGGAGCCTGTAATATGTGAGCTGAAATAAGGAGCCTCATGCAGGGCGGATCAGCTCCCCACCTGCTTAGCTAACCTCTCCATCCAAAGGTAAGCTTTTCATTCTTAAGGGAAAGAACATGACCTTTGGGATCAAATAAATCTAGGATTGCATCCTGGCTTCGCCGTTTTCCGTTGGCCTTGAGCAAGTTCGTTTTTATTCTCTTTGAGCCTCAGTTTCTCCGGCTATAAAATGGAGACAAGAACAGCTGCTTTATTGAATTGCTGAGAGGATTCCATGATTTGGTGCTTGCAAAGCACTTACTTCAGGGCCTGATATGTAAAAATCATGAACTATATGATGGTTATTATTATTATTTTAGAAGTTAGTATTATTATACTTACATGAAAAGTTAATTGTTTTTTATTGCACGAGTTGTCAATTATTTTCAGAAGATTTCTCAGAAGCACGAGGTTTATCATTGCCACAAAACAAAACAAAACAACAAGCCCTCCCAACAGGCTCCCAATGCTGATGCTGATTTTTAATCATTGTGGCTGTAGAAAGGAGAGGACCCTGGAGAATGCTTTTTCTCCTGTGGCCCCAGGGACACTTGAACCGCCTTAAATACCCTCCTGTGCTGGGGGAGCAGCAGCTTCCCCGCTCTTTCTTGGTAAGAAGGGAGCCTGCCTCCTGCCCTCTGTTCTCTCCACACCACCTTTGTACTTAGCTAGATGCCTTCGGCGGCTCTTCGTGCTTTGAGCATGGTTTCTGGGCATCCTGCTCTATTTATGGTACTTTTTGGTACCTCCAAAAATGGGTTCAGATATCTGATTAGAGTCCAGTCTCTACAAAAACACTTTAAACACCTTTTTTTTTTTTCATTGCTAAGCTGGATCTCTGGCATAGTGCGAAGAGTAGCAAGATTTTTGTAGTAGAAGGGCAAGTCAGCTCTCACTGTGCCTTTCTCCATCCCGGGGTTAGAGTCCAGGAATCCTGAGCCCCGGCCTCAGAGGGCGAGGAGGAGGAAGACCTTGGGAATCCTCTCAATCTCTCACCTCATCAGTTCCCACACCTACCCTTCTCTTCAGTCACCAGAATCTTCCATTCTACACATTCTGTAGCAACATTAGCTTTGAAATGATACAGCTATTTGCCAGACACCGGAAATATTTGTGTTTTGTCTTACTCACCCTGAAAAATTGTTAGAGCTAGTGTGATATGGTAGAATGCTTTATATAGGACCTGGTTGGGCATTGGTTCAAACCCCAGCTCTATTACTTTCTGGCTGTGTTTCCTTAGGCAAGATACTCAACATCTCAGAGCTCCAGTGATAATATGTGCTTTCAGGATTGTTTAAGGATTAAATTAGATGATTTATGAAAGGTCTCAAGAAGCATCGCTTTCTGTTATTTCTTTGAATTTCTGTTAAACCAAATTCCATAGGTAGGCTAGAATAAGGATAGAATCAAGAGGCATTGTGTGAGTTTTCCAGGGCTGCGGTAACAAAATACCATAAACTGGGTGGCTTTTGACAACAGTTTATTGTCACAGTTCTTGAGGCTAGAAGTCCAAGATCAAGGTGTAAGCATGGCCATACTACCTCTGAAGGCTTTAGGGGAGAATCATCTCTTGCTTTTTCTAGTTTCTGATGTTTGTTGACGATCCTTAGTGTTTCTTAGCTTGTAGACGCATCACTTAGATCCTTAGTGTTTCTTAGCTTGTAGACGCATCACTTTAGTCACATAGCCATTTCTTCTTTTTGTGTGTTCACGTCTTCTTGCAGTGAATGTCTGTCTCTGTCCAAATTTCTCTTTCTTGTAAAAACACCAGTCACATTGTATCAGGACCCACCTTAATGATCTCCTCATAACTTGACCATCTGCAGAGGTCCTATGTCCAAATAAGGTCACATTTATAGATATTGACTTCACTATATTTTTTAGGGACACAACTCAATTCTCAGAGGTGTTAATATATTGTTATATTTTATTTCCTTTGTTTTGTTTTCAGAGTAATACAACCTACTTTTTTTTGTTCTACTCTTGGCAATGGTCCTTATTTACTCCTTCTGGGCAGCGAAGAGACTAACCTCTTAATTAGACTGTTCTAATCTCGTTTCATAATTCCTCTCCCTGCTCTTGTCTCTCTCTCTCTCTGTCTCTCACTCTCTTATCTATCCTATCTATCTATCTATCTATCTATCTATCTATCTATCTATCTATCTATCATCTATCAACTATTTATCATTTATCATCTCTCTATGTATCTTCTATCTACATATCAATCATCTATCTCGCTAGCTAAACATAAAGTTCTTTTTTCACTTGAAACTTTCCTTTTCTTCACTGACATATATATGTGTGAACTCTATGAAAGATTAACATATGTTAGACTCTTATTGGAGGGTGAAAAGACCCTGGAAGTAATAATGATAGTTAATTTCATTGAAGAAAAATATGCTTTGCATTAATCATGAAAGATTCTTTTCATTTAAAAGAATCTTTTATTTCCTAGTGAAAGAAACAGCTCTATCAGTTGAAACAATGTCATTTGTGAGCAAATTGTTCAGCAACATTTCCTGGGCCAGCCAATAACATTGGTATATACACAGCAAATCATTTCAATTTAACAACTGTTCTGAAATTATCTGACCAAGCAGAAAACATTAATCCGAATCCTGTTACAAATGGACATTGAAATAGGGTCATGATCCTCAGAGAAGATGAGGAAGAATCATCTTCTCTCTGATTTGAAATGGTCTCTTTTATCATTGTTCAGTGTTTTTCCTCTTTTTATTTGTAACTAATGGCATACTGCAGTTCAGGTCTGCTGGTCTTAATCTACAAACTAGGCCATTAGCAACCCCCATCTGCATGATGGCATACCAATTAAAATTAGGAGATTAAAGAGTAATGTTCCTTGCCTGAGACCAGTTTGCATACCAATGACAATTTCCCCAGCTATTGAATGAAGAAATACTTAAATGGCAGTGAACTTGATATCGTTAAATTTAGGGAACATTGAATAGTGTGTGTGTGTTGCGGGGCGCGGTGTAGGAGGGAGCTGGTCTGCTGGAAATTGGGAATTAAAAGCCAGAAACAGTTTTAATACTTATTTCACTATTTCATATTTATCCATTTGTTTTCACTTTCAACAAATATTAAAGCTCCAGCTAAATTAAAAGATGGTCAGGCTGAGGGAAAAGATTGTCAAATTCCATATTTCCTCATTCCAAATAAAACTTTAGAGTTCTGGTTTTTCTCTCTATGAAATAGGAACAAGAATACCTAGCCCTGATTAAAGCAAAGGGTGGAGAAATGGTATAGCAAATGAAGTAAGTTCGGGATCCAATCTTGAAATTTTTAAGATGATATCTAAAGAAGGATTCAGAAAAAGAAATTGGGATTTTCTGAATTTAGCTTTAAAAAACAGAAAATTTAATGTAAGCTTAACAGTTATATGTCTAGGGCCCCTGTGTTCTGTGTCTCACTTTCCAGTCATCTCTATACCAGCATAATCTAGCACCCAAAATATATTAAACAAGAATATTATTTTTCTTGAGTCTTTCGTAGATGATTTAAAATAACCGAATTTGTAAACCATAGCAACACTTTTACAAATCCCCCTTTTATTTCCCTTGACCTCCAGACCTCCCCAGAGTCTTTCACTTCAACAAACCACCTAGGAAGCCACTCAGTTCTCCCAACATTTTTTCTCTTTGTCCGTGTTCTCTGCCTTTTTTTCCTTCCTACTCAATCAAGCATTCTTCCCAGTTTCCCTTCATCTTGCCAGAATTTTACTTATGCTTTCATTTTAAAAGAAAACTAGTTAGCAAAGAGATAAACTTTTTTGAAGTACTAGAAGAGATGGAAGGAGAAGACTAGGAGCATCCACACATTAATGTTTCTGGTCTCTGATGCCTGGGATCATTGGGAAGTTCTAAGGAACTGGAACAATGTCAGACAACTGCTGCTTCGACCTCTCTTGTTTTGGGGTGTATGGTCTATCATTTGTGCTGTAGATCTGCTTGGTTTTTCTCTGATAAAAGTTCAGGTTCTCTGTCATTCACCTTCCTGCTATGATTCTTCACAATGGGCCACCTCAAAATGATAGTCCTCAACCCTTGAGTTTGTATGACCTTTGAGAATGAACTGCCTTAATTTTTCCCAGGAGAGATGGTTCTTGAGTGAGAATCTAATAGCCCAATTTAGTTCAGGTATTTACTTCTGGTTTGATAAGCTATGGTCAGAAGTGCAGGGGTCATGTGGTGTGTGCATCAGGGTATAATATTGCCGGTAGGCTTGGCAAGGTAGAGAAGGACATGTGTGTGGTGGGGTAAGTAACATGGTATACCTAGTCCAGAAGTTACAATGAAACTTCTGTAGAGTATTGTAGTTATTTCAGATTCATTTTAGATATTGGGCTTTGTACTGGGTCCTGATTCTACACTGGCTACCTTTGGACGTAGATGCCTAGTTTACTTTGACTTGACTTAAAAGCCTGTTTGGAAGCATCCCTAACTCAGGAATCTGACCTGCTACTATCCTGCAAGATTATGAAAACTCCCATGACAGTTTCAGGGAATTCAGTTTTCTTGGACGAAACTCTTGCGGGGAGAAGACAGAGTTAGTGCAATGGGAGTAGTTAAAATAAGGGGAAACTCCAAACCCCTAGCGGCATGTGCTCTGCATAAACTGATGGTTTGATTTCTCTCTGTCTGGAAAATATTTTTATTAAGCCCATTCAGTTCTCTGAATTCCCTTCGACACCCAAAATCAAAACAGGAAACACTTCCTATTCTACATTTACATGATTAATGCTATCTAATTACCCAGGATAGAAAGCGATGAAAGTAATTTTCCAAGATCAAGTTACGATGATGGTGATGATGATGATAATGGTTGTAACTCAGACCATTGCAATAGCCCTTTAACTCTTTCATCTACTGTAAGTGTTATCTTTTTCTAATTCATTTCTAGCATGGACCAGAATTATCTCTCTGAAATTAAAAACAAAAATTCTATGGTTCCCTATTTACTAAAGGACAGTGTCAAAACTGCTTTATAAATTCCCTTCATTGATCTTCTCTTGACTTACTGTCAGAATTTCTTACGTCTCCTCACCTGTCACCTCTTTTATCCTTGTATTTCTTATTCACTGCAATATCTCCAGAAAAATGTCTGGAACATAGTAGGCACTCAATAAATTTTGTTTAATGAACTCTTTTTTACCATTGCCATTCTTATCCTCTTTCCTTTTAAAAATAATCTTTCTCTTTTTTTTTATATGTCTCTAAGTCCTTTTGTTCTTCTCTTAATTCTAAATATGTTTGTGTTAATGTATGTATGCTCTTCCTGTTTTTCAAGTTCACATATGTGTGTGCCTTTATCTCTGACATTATTCTAGAACCCTCATAAGAAAGCATCTGATTGAATCTTCCTTTAGATATGTGTTACATTTCCAAGGAAAATAATGGGAATGTGTTCACCTGTAATGTCAGTTATATGACCATGTGCTGATATCAATAGGCATGACCATGAAGCTCAGACTAGGTGGGCTGGGCTGCATCATTGATTGATGAGATTGTGGATACTCTGCCTATTTATTCTGAGTGTCTCCTGATCTGAATTTTACTCACCTACTGTTGTTACCCTGGCTAGTCATACACCTGTCTAGCTTTTAATCTGTTACTGTGGTTTCTGTGCCTTCTAAAGTTGTTCTCAACGTGGTGGTCATTTTGCTGGTGCAGGGAGGATGATTTTTTTTCCCTTTCAGTTTTAAGTTTATTCTGTCAGTCTCTTATAGATTTCTAAGTGTGACAATCATTTTATTTAATTACCAAGAGATTTGGCTTACTCTTTCATTTCCTTAGAGCCCCCACTATAAGAATTGAGACCGATACACCTTGGGTGGAGGAGACAAAGTATATATTCTTGAACAAACTTTAGTTCAGTTCCTCTAAACCCTCTTCTCAATGAGGCCTCGACCTTTGGACTTCTGCGTCCTACTTTGCATCACCAGATTTTAGCAAAATTCTATTAAGTCAGATTAGAAAGAATCCTCCACCCTCACCATCTGATCATTCTTGATATCTGGTCAAATTTCTCACCCTGCACAACTCCTCTCCGCAACCCCCAAGGTGATATCTGCTCACCCTGGTCTGCCTTCAGCAAGAATCCTATTAAGTCTGTTTAACCAGAATCCTCCCACCCCAACCCCATGCCTGTTTCCTCTTAGTAATTTTTCATCCACTGACATTTCACTCTGTTTCTTGGCTATAAATCTCTACTTTTCCTTCTTGTACTTGGAATTGAGCCTAATTTTGTACTGAGGTCTCTTTGCCATTCTTGTGATAGTTTATGAATAAAATCTGTTTCAATCACTTTAACTACTATCTGGTTCTGTTTTTTCTTTAACAGAGGTCACTCATGTAATATTTGATATGGTTCTATCCAAAGGTATCCTCTACATTTAGCCAAACGGAATGGAGACTAAGCCTCTTGGTTATCTCAGGATGATTTCTCAATCCCCACGAGACACTCTCTAACTGTTCATCTTATTCTCACTCCTAGATTTTAACTGGGACACTGAATCCTATTGATCTGAGCCCAATGACTGAGTAGTAGTAGATAGAAACCATTATGGTTATTTTTAGCAGAAAGAGGTTTAATATAAGGATCTAGGTATAACAAAATCTTTAGAAGACTATGGGGTTTAGACATGGGCTAGACTTTTGGGAATGACCTCCAGAACAAACCCACTAGACTGGCCTAACAGGGAAGTTGCTCCCCTTGCCAGAAATGTGGGGAATCAGGAGACTGCCATTGGAACTGTATCCTAAGGAACACATCACATTGGCCAGCTTCCTGACTTCCTCTACCCCCACTCACAGGAGACGGATATCAAATCTTGCTACAGTGAGTCCCAATGTTTCCATGACTGTGTTTGCAGTGGCAAAGTCCAAGCAGAAGGAAGAACTCCACCTCATGCTCACCTTCTAAAATCTTCTAATTTAGTGGAAAGTAGTTTATATTCAGAAATCTCTCTTTAAGGGAGTCTGCAAAATGGAGGCTTTAGTTTCCTGCAGCATAAGAAAAAAATTAGAATGGATGATGAATGAGATGACCCACCTAACACATCACAAGTCCGTGTTAAGCATTCGTTCTCAGTTGGAGTCCAGAATTCTAAAGGTATAGCTGGAAAGTAGGCTATATTCTTCATAAGTAGAAGTATTATGCCTCCCAGCTATAGCTAATTGGGCCAAGGTTTCCTTACTTCCCAAGACCACTGAACCCATTATTTCACCAGTAGCTGATCTTGGGAATTTGAACTAAGATATGTAGATGGTAGTTTTGACTAACAGAACCCAATCTGAAAGATCAGAGGCTGAGGTCCCCAATATAGACATGTATAAGATGAGTAAATAGAGAAATTTAGGAAAATAAAAGTGGAAAACAGAGGACACAGTCAGAAATAGAGATGGGCCCTTGAAAAACAGGAAGAGAAGACTCAGTTTCTGCATTTACGATTTCCAGAGAAGCTCAACTATGTTTAATTTCCTGCCTTTGGATGCTCAAAGAATGACCATTGTATCCTTGCAGTAACACCCTCCCTATCGTACCCTCTTCCCCCATTTTTCTCAAGCTAGTTTGGTGGGTTTCTGTTTTTAACAATAGAAAGTTGATTAGAGTAACAATTCACAACTTTTAGATGACGTTTATTTAAATATTAGCATTAGTATTGGGGAAAAACTTATTACATGTATTATCATCCTCAATTTTCCAGCTTCTCCTCTCTACTCCCAAAAAGAAGTCATTGGCTAATAGAGATATTAGGCCAGTCTACATTAATGGTATATTCAGAAGTCATAGATACTGTGTGAGGGGGGAAATCTTAAGCTATTTGAAAAACAAAATCATTTTTAGTAACAGATGAAGGTGAGAAAGTATAGAGAATGGAAGAGAACATATTGGTGGTGTGGTGGGTCACAAATGAGTTTGAAGTACTTTTTAACGACTTTAGTCATTGTGCTGTTTTTCTTTAGAGTATTCTGATAGCTACATCCACAAAGACCACATGCTTTTATAGAAATATTTCTGTTGTATTTTGGCTCCGTGTTAGAATATATAGTATATTCCAACAATATTGGGATGTTGCACACATACACACGCACACACACTCTCTCATACACACACATTGCAGTGTTCTCTTGAAGGTAGTGAAAATATCTGGGAAGTTCCCTACCCCTCCCCTTCATCCATAGAACATTGACTTCACATTGCATTGGCGATGGATTCTGGGGAACGTTTTTCTCCAACAGTCTACAATAATGTAGACTGTTCTGCAAGAGATGCCCAATTCAAATGAGTAAACTGGCTTTGTCCATAAACGTGATTAAGTTCCATAATAATCATGAAAACATAATTTTCAATAGGAGTTAATTGTGCCTTGGATAGGTATTAATGCTAGTGACTGGAGCAGATGAGCATACCCTCTTAAGATTAATCCTTGTACAAACAATGAATAAGTACATCTAAAAGCCATTTCATGAGGAACTTTTTTCACTGACTCATTGCTTGATTTTAACTACATGCAAAAAAATACTTTAACCCTGCACTTTGCTTATAGTCATTGGGAATGGTTCATTGTCCTTTGCTTGGCAGAGAGACAATGTGCTTTGAAGTGAAAAAAAAAAAATCATACAAACTGACTCCTGTCTCTTCTGTGTGATGCACACTGCATATCGAAAAATGCAAATCTTTCATTGTTTTCAGAGCAAATGACATACTTTGGCCCATCTGTGGTATCAATGACAAAGAAGCATCTACTGGGAGAAGGGCTTTCAGAGTTTCTGGAAGGCTAAAGGTAGAGATATTGCTCATTCCCTGGTTGAAGAATTGGCCTTTTCCAACCTCAGATAGATTTGGTTCAAGAGCCAGCGGGGAGCAGTGTTTATAAATAACCCTATTTCAAAAGTTAGTTCTTTTGAAATGGCAACAGAAGCAGCATAGTGAGGTATTTATTTTTTAATTTTTAATTTTTTTTTAAGAATAAGAAATGTCATTGACTTTTCTGAATTTTCAGGGGCAAGGAAAAAATTAAAACAAACAAAAAAACTTCTTGCTAAAAACCTTCTCAAATATTCTGCATCTGTGCACCCCTTGTGTAGCCCTTTGCTTCCTCCTATATATGTATCTTATGTCGTGGTGAATCAAAATGGCTTTGAACTACTTTTTAATCACTTGGTAGTTGTGCTATTTTTTTTATTGAATGGGGTGTTCTGATTGAATCACACAAGTTTCCAGATTAACAATGGCCAAATTTACAAAGACCATAGCATAATGCTTCCATTGTTTGTCGTTGTTTATTTTTTTTAAAAAAATATTTATTAGCCAAGTTCCTGGCAGAAAACAAATAAACAAACAAAAATCTCAGTTGCTATTTTGAAGATGATTTAATGATGGGCATATTGACAGACATGTGGGCAGGGTTAAGAGTCCCAACAAGGGGCACTTATGTGCCTCAGAACCAATGAAGGGCAACTGTTGTGCCCCTGGGCCTCAAAGTCCAGGCTGGATTTCCCAAAGCCCAGACTGGCTGTGGAGCAAGCCCTGGGCTGGCCACATGCTGCCGAGCCCGGAGCCCAGGGAAACCTACAAGGTGGTGCTTCTAGAAGAAGCTGAAACTCAGAACCAGGAGAAGTCTAAACCAAGGAATCAGTCTGAAGGGAATTAGAAAAGAGTTGAAATCAAATAGGTCTATGGCCATGCCACCCTGAACAAGCCCGATCCCGTTTGATCTCGGAAGCTAAGTAGGGTCAGGCCTGGTTAGTACTTGGATGAGAGATCACCTAGGAAGACCAGGTGCTGTAGGCATAAAAAATAATTTAAAAAAATAAAAATAAAAATAAGGGATTGTGAGCTGACAAGGTCCTTGCAATCTGTGAGGTCAACCAAGGGTTGCCTCATCTAAAAAATAAAAAAAAGAAAAAAGAAAACAAGTAGGCCATGAAGGGGTAAAATGTTGATATTTTATTTCAATGATAACATGGGACGATTCCTGTGGAGATTTTCTTAGTCTTTGTAGAATTGAAATGATAAATATTTATAGAATGACTGCAGCCTGTCCTGTGGTTACTGAAAAGATAAGCAGGTTTGGACATTAAGTGTTGGAAGCTGACTAAGCCTTATTGTCAACGATTGGTTGAGCAGTATGTACTTTGCAGAGTCCTGACTGTGTCACATATCTCTATAATTTCTTGTTCTGGATCCATTTTGATGGCCTACCTTATTCTCCAGTTTTTGGCTCTCATTTTGAAGGAATATAGATTAAGAAAAAGACTTATTTTGTGCTCCGAAAATCTTCAGCCATCTGAAGGCCTGTGTATTGGTGGTAGAATGAAGTAGTAGGAACTAATGCTACTTGCTGTAACAAGAAACCCTGACTATCAGGGATTGAACACTAATATAATTTTCTTTCTTTCCTCTACTGCAGTGTAATGTAGGTACATCGGCTCTTCATTATCTTTTAGCTATACTTTTAGAATAGGTGGCCACCAACATAATCACAGAAAGATATGGGGTTTCTTGTGGGATGTTTTTAAGCACCAGGCAGCGAAGATGATTATATCATTCTCATTCTCTCCACTGGCTGGAACTCATTCAAATGGCCAACTGCAAAGGAGACTCGAAAATGCAATTTTTCTGGGTGTTTCAGTAGGGGAAATAGTGGGTCACTGCCATAATCATGAGCAGAGAAAGCTCAGGAAACTGGAAAAAACTCTGAAAGAAGATCTCTTTCTCGGAGAGCTACCATGTATGTAGCTTTGACATCTTTCAGCAAGTCCTTTTGGAGTCAGCAGTTAGAGACCAGAAAGCAGCAGTTGGAATAATTTAGGTTTCATATAACAATAGTTAGGGACTAAGTACTGGCTAAATACTGAAAAAGAAGAAATGGACTAAGAACAACCATACTACTGAGATGTGCAGTATTGAAAAACTAGTATGTAGACAAGAGTAATAGGTAAATGAAAAATTATCATCAAGAATGCCAATCTGGAAAGACATAAAGATAGTGATTTCTATGTCTATGGTAGGGAAATTGTGGACTCAAAGCTGGACTCATTGAAGTAGAAGATGATGAGATTGGTTTTTGATATATTGGCATGAATTCCAAGCAGAACTGTCCTGGGGATGCTTGGAGAAGTATCTGGGGAGCCATATCAGTGATAATTTAAGCCATGGATGTGAGTAAATAATATAGAAGCAAAAGAAGGCATAATAATTATATGGGGAGAAAGACACCTAGAACTGAGTTGGGGAACATTCTTGGGCAATACAAAAACACATGGCATGTCACAGGTTCTGCTTGTAGGAAAATCTGAAATAAAAATGAGAATGTTTTCAATAAATTAAGATTTAAAAATTTTATTTGTTCATTTTTTTTGCCATTTTAATCCTTTTTTAAACTAATATCTCTTTTTTTAGCATTTGGGATACATGATACATGTTCTTTTTTTAAGGTAAAGCAGCTGAGATTTAATTTATGAAATAGTTTGATATATTCAATAAAGTAAAACAATGATTTGCTTAAGTCTATTATCCTAAAGCAAATGATTTTTATATAGAGCCTTAATCTATAATCTATATGTCTATATAAAGCTATAGATATCTAATACTAAAGAAATCACATTTCCGATATCTACTTTATACACTTTTTAAAGAAGCTATTTACAAATTTTTCCCAAAATCACTTATTTTTTTCTAACCAGACCTTTAAATAACCATCGTTTTATCAAAAATAATTGGATGAGTTATGACAATGAAGCAGGCTTGTGAAATGTATTTCCTGCCTTGAGTAGTTCATTCGCTCATGTGACTTTAACGTGTCTTGAAGGCAGATTAACAACAATGAACAATCCCAAAGGAAAAGTTAAATAATTAATCATGAATTTTAACAGATGGCACTATAGCTAAAATGTGGCAGGAGGATACAGGAGGGACTGGTATTCAAGAGGAGATAATTTTGAGACATTTCATTCATCTTGGCATGTTGCATAACTGAAAGACTCTTTCATGATAGACTTTGAAGAAATCCTCTTAGTTTAAAACCTCTGATAGGAACGCACAAGTGGGCTTCTTTAACCACAGACTCTGAACTATATCTCTTGGTTTTTGGTTTTTCTATAGAAAAATATCAGTGAGGATTTAATAAAAAAGAAGATTAGAAAAAGTATTTTCTGACACGTAGTAACAAAAGAATGGGGAGAAGCTAGGTTCAGACTCAGGAAGGCCACCCTCCGATCACTCTCACAAACTTGGAGAGTTTCTTGAGGTACCTGACACATGAGTAAATTATTTACTCCTGTACTTTTGCTTGTCAGTCATTGCTTAGTAATGGAAGCTGATGTGTTCAAATGTGTCGTGATAGTTATTAACTGAAAATTTTTCCTGGAAGGTTGTCTGGTACGTGTATGTATGTGTGTAAAGAGTTTAAAAGACTCTGGGATTCAGGCACTATTATTACATTAAATATTATCAAAAAGATAAGATGCTTTGCTTACTTGTAAAGATAATATAGTGTCATCTTTTGGTGTCTCGTATATCCAAAATAGTCTATATGTCAGAGAGCAGTGGAGGAAGTTCGGGTAAAGTGGTCGAAAACAGAATGCAATATGTACAGGATTTTATTTTACTACTTGCCTTTTTATTGAACAGGTACTTCACAATCCGTGGGTACGACTCTATCTCTCATTCTGATAGGTCAACACTCACAAGAGTTCCAATTTATTTATCACAAAAGCAAAGAGAACGGAAAAGATTTTATGAAACGTTATGATTTTAGGAAAGTGCGTGGAAATATCTTCCAATAATGAGTTAAAAGAGGGCATGGTGTCTAGATTTGGCCTTCAGGTTAAACCAGTTTCAATTTCTTCCTTTCTTTTTCCTCTTTTTTCTTTCTGGCCATTGGGAACATCTGGGAAATTAGAGAAACTCTTTAGCCTTCCCTGAATGTGATAGAACCTGTGTCTCAGTAATTAGAAAGTCGAGCTGTGCTAATGAATGGGGGTGCCCTTGGCAACAGTGATTTGTACAGAACCCTCTGGAGGTTAGTACAAGTCTCAGAGTAGGGAACTGTTCACCTTTGTGGATGCTGCTTCTAAGACATCTCTGAGAAAAGAAGGAGAAGGATCCAGGCAGAGCTGGGAGGCTATTGGATCAATGGAGCACATATAGAGGGGGAAAAAATGGGGCTTTGGGTATCATGCATGTTGCTGAAGGAATGGGCATGTGATTGCAGAAGTATTTAAAGGGTCGGAGACTAAAAAAAAAAATAGGAAAAGCCATATGTGCCTTGATATTGTAATATTATACTTATAGAACCTAGGAAGGCTGTTGAGAGCATCTGAGCTTATATTATTACTTCACAGATCAGGAAACTGAGGATAAATTTAGAGTTTGAACTAGAACCTCAATCTACTGGCAAATTTCGTTTTGCAATGAGGAATTAGAACATTCAATAAAGTGCTTCTGCATATCCCGCACCTGATTAAGATCAGCACTTATGTTCTAACTAAAACCAGTGGAAGAAAGATAAACTTAAAGAGTTTCAGTGTTTGAAAGCCCTGTAGATGGGAGTTCAAATGTTAACAACATCTCTGGAGAACAAGAGGCCGTAGAAAAACAAGGAGTAAACAGTTGTCTGAACTTTTTATAATGTTCAAATTCAGGCTGATGCTTGACTGCTGGGATCCTGGGAGTTCTGGCTGAGCGTGGATGTGGAGCCAAATTTGACACACGTTTGTAGAATGAGGAGCCCAGAGGTCAGGAATTTGATATCCTTGGGTGATGCTGAGTTTGAGAGCACACACAGACATAATTCACTAAATCATCTAACTGAAGATATTGGTCTGAGCAATAGAAATTGAATATGAGGCAATTGGGTAGAAACTAGGCACAACAGAGCAAGAAAGAATAGGTTAGCTGGAAGATTATAGGTTAATTACTGGTTGACATTCTAGAGACTTTCAAAGGAGAGCATGACTCCAGAAAGTAGTATGGGAAATCTCAAGGGTGATAAGCCAGTTTGGACTCATTGCCTGTGACTATTTAGAGGAAGATGAGTCATGAGATGGAGAAATGTGGCTGGAAATAGGTACCCTAAGATTTTCTTTCGTGCCTAATTTAGGAAAAACGTCTTCTTGCCCACTGTGTAGGTGTGGGTCAAAATAGTTAGAGTACAAGATGGTGACTGGGAAGAACTGTTGACTGCGTCTTTCATTCAGACAACAAATACTTATCAAGCATCAGTTTTCTGCCACTGGACATACAACTATAAACATGCAGACAGGTCCCTATCTTCATGATGCTTGTTATATTTAGAGAATGACAATGAGCAAGTAGTTATACAAATAAAAGTAAGTAAAATTGTGCTACAAAAGAAATAAATAATAGGGTATTGCGTAATCGAGGAAATTCTTTAAAGAACATTTGAGACGCCCCATCTGATAAGGGAATGTTTGAGCTGACGAGAGAGATTTATCCAGTTAGAGAACTAATGAAAAGCATTCCAGATTTAGAAAAGAACAAATAAAAAGAAACTGAGGAAGCAACTATTTGAAGGTGTTGTAAGGACTGTCAGAAGATCACGTCACTAGAGCATAGTCTGCATGGGGGAAGGTGGCCTGAGGTGAACTTGGAGAGGTGGGCAGGGAGGAGATCACATTGGGCATTAAGGGTCTCGGTGAGTGTGGTAGGCAGCCTCCATGATGGCCCCAGTTATGCTCTCGTGTGCTCCTTTCACACAAGACTACCGGGGTTAGTCTGTGTGACCAATAGAATATGGTAGAAGTTAAGATGTGTGACATCTTAGATTAGGTGATTTAAGACACTGAGGTTTCCATTTTGGTTGTGTGTTCTCTCTTTCTTCTCTCTTTCCTGGATCGCTTGCTCTGGGGGAAACCAACTGCCATCTTGAGAATGATCTTACGAAGATGTTTACATGGTGATGAAATTTAGCCTTCCGTCAACAGTCACGTGGATAAGCTTAGAAGTGGACCCTCCATTCCCAGTCAAGCCACCAGATCACTGCAGCTACAGCTGACAGCTTGACTATACATTTATGACATATCCTGAGCTGAAATCGCTCAGCTAAACCACTTAAAAACCATGTGAGGTAATAAATCGTTGTTTTAAGCTGTTAAATTTGAGGTCATTGGTTATGTAGCGATAGTACTTAATATAGTAAGGAGTTTGGAGTTTATCTAAGTACAATGCCTTCTGAGCCAAAAGAAAGGGGTGGTTCTTGGCAGCTGTCATTGGCTCGAAAGTTGACCAAGTAACCTCTTGAGATTGTTGTTCAATGACTTTTTGCTGGACCCCTTCCTTATAGACAGTAATATATTCAGTCTCCTTGTGTTTAGGACTCAAGAACCAGCAGAATTAAGAAGTCGTTCTATGTGTAGTTACCTTGAAAACAAAGATAGAACTACATTTAGGGTTTTATAAAACAAAAACATTATAAAAAATATTATCTACTTCTTCAGTTTCAAATTAAGAAAAAGACATTAAGTGTATTGATGTCTACTCTAATTCAATCCAATAAATATTTGTAGAGTAACTTTGAGGAACAGTTCTGCACTCAGCATTCTGAGGCAAGGGATATGACCACAGTAACAGTTCCTGTCCTCTGGTGATAGTCTAGGGTAGAGACGGATTATTTTAGGTACTGTGCAAACTGGTGGTACCTCTCCTCTCTTGACCAGAAATTCCTATTGATGACAAAGAAACTGAATTTGCAGAATACTGAAAGACAAAGGCTGGGCTAAGGGGTTTCCTTTCCTTTGTTTCTTAACAAATGCCAAGTACTATTTGTATTGTTTCCAGATTTATGTAGAAATTAAGACTTTCCCGTTTGGAGAGGAACGGGGCCAAGGGTTGGTAAGGCTTTCTTTTTTGTTGGGTGGGTGCTGAGGCACTGAGTCTGAAGCTTATAACCATGTCCATGTAGAAGCAACTTGTGACTTATCTGAGGCCAGGAATATTCTTACCCCATTTGCTGCTTCACTCGAGGTACAGAAACTTTGGGTCCATTGTGACATCCAATCACTATTTTACATTATCATATTTAGGACATTGAGAAACAAACTTTTCTCCAATTTTAAATATTCATAAAAAGCAAGAAATCATGGTTTTCAAACAAAAAAGCCTTGAGCATCTAACTGCATCTCTCTTTGTTACAGACAGTCTCTCTCTTATTGGCAGACAGAGGCCTTTGCACATCACCCTTCAGAAAAAATAGATCGCAGACATTGCACTTTAATTCTTTCTCTAGGAGAAGCAAAAACCATTACCTGGCAGCTACAGGAAGGCATCGGGCTGCTTGCAGGATTTGTTTTTCAAGGGTCTCTTAACGCATGAACATACCCAGAATGAACACAACTACAAGATAAGGCCTGATAGGTGTGCCATTGGAGGTGCATATTTCAAGGTGCCTTTGAGATTCGGGGACTTCATTTTGGAATTCTGAGCAGTCTTAATAAGCAGGTCTATCATCTCAGTGAAGAAGGAGGTCAGCTGGGTGCACCGAGGCAGAACTGATTGGCTAAATCGCCACTGGCCACAGAATTATCCAGCAACAGCCTGGTGCCAGGAGGACAGAAACAGCTGTGTCCAAGCTGTGCTGAAATCTGTCTCTAATTACATTCCCCCAATAAAATCTTGGTTATTTACCATTGGAGTGGGGTTTATAATGGTGCTTATAGCTTTCATTCTTCTAAATAATTTTGCCAGGTTTTTTTCTTCTTCTAGGTTTGAGGTGCCAAATGTTGAGAAAGCCCATTTCCAGAATGTCCTATTCCTTGCCTGATGCAATGTAAAATCATCTAGGATCTGCGAATGCTAAAGGGGTGTTTACTTCTTGAAAAAGAGAGCAAGTGAGTTCAGCAGGGCACAGGGGCACTGCCGTATCCATGTTGTTGCCCCAGGAAGATTAACCGGCCCAAATTCTTCATTCATCTGATGGCAGCCAGTTGAGGTTGACTGTATGTTTCTGAGTTACTCCCAAAGATTGCCACTGGATACAGGATTCCACAGTTCCATTGTGGATAATGCACTTCTCCATTAGCACTGGGAGTGACGTTAACAGGTCACCAAAGGTCTCATAAAGTGCCGTGTATGCCAACGTCAGCGAGCACATAGCAGGACACTGGTGATCACTGAACAGGTCAGGTCTGCTGAAGGGTGTCCATTTTCAGATCCTTGTCAATGTATGCTCCTAAACAGGTGTGTTACCACAACACATGGGAATCGTACCACTTTCTGAAGTTTCAGTCTTAGCCCAACTGCCTGGCTGTCATTTGAAAACTGACATTTAGCAGTTTCTGTGGAACATAGTGATTACTATGATCAGCTTTGGGACTAGACAGACTTTGTTTCTTATATAATGTGAGCACGAGTTCCTTAATCTTACTGAGCCTTGGTTTTTTTCATGTGCCCATTGGGGATAATAATACAAATAAGGTAAAAAGGGAATATTTTTTTACCATTGCCGGTTTCAAGGGAGTATACCCTGGCTTTGCTAATATATGCAAAATGCTTAGAATGTTGTCTGGTGCTCATTAGTATTCAGTAAGTGGTTGTCACCATTCTCAGAAGGCACTCTGACCTCCTGTTTACTAACAGGGAAGTCGAAGGGCGGCTGACATTACCCCTGGTTACTCTATGAATTCATTGTGAGAGCAGAGTTGCTTTCCAGTCCGATGTGGTTTTCATAACACTTCTTTGTCTTTTATACTGAAAAGACCTGTGCAGGGGGCATCATTGCAGATTTTATATTAACAAAACAAATGGGACGAATTTCTTTTTTTTTCCTCTCAAAATAAGCACTTTACATAGGCCAATCTACCCACGCCATCTTTCCCATCTTTTCTCAGCCCACGCAGCCTTTCCTTCACTATTTTTCCTCATGAGACTGAAGAGCTGTTGACCAGCGTCTGCTGACCTCCAGTGCTCTACTTTTCTTCATTAGGACAGAATCCTCAACAAAACACCATTAAAAGCAGAGAACGACTAAAACACAGAATGCTGTTTTGTTTTGTTTTGTTGTTTTGTTTCAGTTGGCTGCCTGATTCCTTTCCAACTCATTAAATATATTGATAAATCTGAGAAATAGGTGAATAGGTCTCATTTTCCTTGCCAATCAAATCAGTTGGCAATACTTTCTGGAGCATTGTCTTCTGAAGCCTTCAGATGGTGCGTCTATGTTCAACAGTGAAAAGTTAGAGTGGTCAATTTAAAATGACTCCTCTGAGAGCAGAAAATGAAGAGGGGTGGTGGTGGCATCTGTGCCAAGTAGTTGGCATTTATGTCTTAAGATACTGGGTTAACAGCGAGGTGAGGAATCTTTGAGAGCTGAGTTGTTATTGATCCATCTCAATTCATCTCAATGTACATTTGTGCTTTGCATTTTATTTCTCAAACTTATTTATTCAGCAAGTATTTATTGAGTACCTACAACATTCTAGGAACTTGATTAACCAGAAAAGTGAGTTCCACTGACAAAACATAAGGTGTACCAAGTTCTACAGCTTACTGTCAATTCGTTCTACTTCTGCCTCTTCCTTTCACTGCAGTTGTCTCAGTTCAAGCCCTTATTAACTGTTATTATCGTGGTTTTCTAGGGAAAAGGGAAAACATTCTACTCTACCAACTACACAGCTACCCAAGATCTGGAAACACATTTATGAGTTCTTTCGAAGGAGGAATGAAACAATGGTGAGAGAAAAGAGAGAGAGAGAAGAGAAAATTAGTAAAAGCATGTGGATCAATATTACCACTGAGAGATTACTGATAGGAGAAAAAAAAACAACTTTATTTGAAGATAGTCTTCAAATAATCACGGACACCAATAAAGACTTTTTTTTTTCTCTTAGATTTTGGCAAATAGGCCCTTCTTGTCTTTTCTTGTAAGCTGTAACAGCTTATGAATACTATAGTCTCTTAAATGATGTCCTAACCATCATCTTGCCCCATTCATCCCATTCACACCAATGTTTCTAGAAAAAAAATTTTAAATATGCATCTCCAGTCACATCACTCCTCTACTTAAATCCCTTTGATGACTCTTATTGCCCACAGAGAAGTTCTTTGTCAAGAACTATAAGTACATGAGGATAATTTCTAAAGTGTGAACTGAAAGTCTGCTACTAATTAAGTTAAAATATTGAAGATCTATAGAGATTTACTATTTAAATATGAATTTCACAATTTTAAACTCTAATATTCTTTCCTGAGTGGAATAGAAAGAAATCACGATGTGTACAATCAATGGGTAATCTTTTTGAGATCATGGGATATATAATGTGGCAACCGCCATCGATGATATATGATGTCATTATTTTTTAATTAAAAATCTGGGATTATCCAGGGATATGTGTCCTGAATTTCACCATAAACTGTCATACATTTTACAGTAGAAAAGGCTCTGGCACTGAATAAAGCCCAAATTCCATAAAGTCTATATAAAGACTTCCTGAGATCATTTATCATTTTAGACATATCTTTGAGTACCATCCTCTTCCCCTATCTACTTATTCAATCTACTCTCTATCAGAAATGTTTTTCACCCTTCCCAATCAATTTGGTAAATTCCTCGAATATTTAAGATCATGATTCATTTCAAGCATTACTTCTTCTCTACCTTGATACACCCTCTCTGCCTCTGGTAGAATTGAGTACTTACACAATTGTACAAATAACTGGAACAGTGAGATATTTTCCCTGTGCATCTCTCTCCTTTCATTTCTCATTCATTTCATCAGGTCCAGGTAGGAAGTATCTATTGCATGAGTTGGGAGAGCTCAGGGCCTGCTATGAGACAAAACAATTCCCAAATCTCAGTGGCTTACAACAACAAAATTTTATTTATTGCTCACACTCCCTGTCCACAGTGAATTGGCTGGGGTCTCTTTCTACACCACCTTCAGAGACTCAAGATGAGTAAGCAGCTATTATCTTAAACATAGCTGGTTACCATGTCAGAGGGAAAAGAGGGTTTCACATAATCCATTAAACCCCAATGCTACTTGTATTTCTGATCTATTAATTATAACTAATAACATGAGTCTGTCTAAACACAAAAAAACCAGGAGAATCAGTACTATCTTGAGCATGTAGGGCAGAGAGCCAGAAATATTTGGTGAATAGCACTAATTATGACCATACATGCCCAACATAAAACCAATCATGTTTATCCCTTAGAATTATGGGAGGGGGTCTATTTTCCTGGGCATAGTGACATGAGATATTTAGAAACAATTGACATTTCCTTAGCAAGAGAAGGGTTGGGTGGCTACTGGTTAGGTAACCAACAGTGTGTGTCACATCTTATACCTTCAACTCCTGGAGCTAAGTTCTGCGGTTAGAGGGTCTAAGAGCTCCACAGAGCACACTGTATTTTCACTTCTGTGAACCACTATTTTGAGAACTTCCTGTATAAGATCTCACTTAGAATTTAACAGCCCTATGAGCTAGGCATTGTTTTCCAAAAGGAAAAACAGAAGACTAGAGAGGATAAATACCTTCCCCAAGGTCACAGAACTAAAATATAGAGGAACCAAATTTAATGCTACTCTGCCTCCTGACTTTGGAATGCTTGCTCTTTTCTTTATTTCTGCAGTATCTTATATGAAACTCTTGGAATGATATTAATCTCTTTTAAACATATTTTTAAGCTGTACCCACTATCATCTGAGGGTACTGTAAGTCTTGAGTTTGTTTCCTGCTATATAAAATACATTTCTTTTTGTTTTAAGCATTTCTCTATTTACAGTTTCAAGGGAGGGTATGGAGAGTTTATCTTTGTAAACAGTCCTGTTCTGACAACATGAGGACATTTTGCAGTGACGTGTGCTTTAATTCAGAAAAATAGATGGCAGAGTGGTTCTCCTGCAGAAGGAGATTTATACTTAGTTCCTCCTCTTTGTTAACAAGATTTATTCATAGGCCGGGAACGCATGCTAAAGGCTGCATTTTCTCTTTTCTCAAGCCCCTCAAAAAGCTATTGATATTTAATAAAATAATCATTGTTATGACTTGAGATGCTTGCTATAACCAGATCAAACAAGGCAATCAAGTTTTATTTTTTAAAGCTATGAAAAGTAGTTAATTTATTGTGCCTTTCAGAGAGTTTGGGCCACAATGATGCCACTATATTATAAATTTCCATTATTTGAATAGACTGTAATTAATATTTGATGACTTCTTCATTGATATCTGACATTTTTTTCATAGGCAGACTCTAATAAAGAAGTCAGTTAGAGCTATTAGACATATTTTAGAAGAATCTTTTGATGCATATCTGCACTTAGATTATGAAATTTAAATCATTGCTACTATCAGTGTGAATGCTAATGATATAGCCTGCCAGATGGAAACCTTTCATAAATTTTCACTTTTCTCTTACAGTCAGTTGTAAATCTTAAGTAAATGATTTCTTGGGTGAACTATGTTGATGTCAGCTTTAATTCCTTATGTCCACACTGATTTCAATGTCATAAGTACCTGGAAGACAGGCAACTCTTAATTAAATGTCATTTTCCTTTTCCATTATTGAACTAGAACAGAGAGCAGACTCTCCTTATATTGTCTGTGGCTTACTGGTGAATAGCTCAGTTTGCTTTGTCACAAGTGAGTTCTTTGGAGCTATTTAAATGCTTTGGTGTCATGCAGTTTCTCCTCCCTTAACTAAAACTGTCTTCCTCAATGTGTCTTTTGGATAGTAAAACACTGTTTCCTTACTCCTTTGTTCTTCATTTTGACAAAACACTTCCTGTAGGTTCTTGCCTCATTTTAACAATTTTTCTCTCCTGCTGAAATTGATGTTTTAGTTCTCTTCAGGAGTGCTAATCTCCATATGAGAACCACGTTTCATAAAACTTCCTTTTCTCCTATGGGGATACATCAGTATTCAGACCAAATCTCCCAAAAGACTTTTTTACAATTATGAGCATCTTCTGATAGTCGTGATTGCTTATCACTTAAATTTCTTGTGGAGCTTTTTCCTTTTATTTCCTTTTTAAAACAGAGACAAACTTTGAAAGGCATTACCACTTAAAAAAAAAAACAGGAGACAAAACAAAATGAAATTAAATGTACAATTGTTTAAACTTTCTAGTTTTTGGAAACCCAAAGGAAAAAGATGATTAAAAAAACTCAACAAAGATACTTAGGTGAGTCAATAAATATTCTCAGTAGAAATCTTAGAAATCCTACAGGTAAAACAATTTTTTCTAGTTATTGAGTTATTTTTTTCACAAGTTGTTTATTTATTGATTTGTTTTGCCATTAAACCTACAAACCAAGTGATAAATGTGCTTCCTTTGTTGTTACAGTGTAATGCATTGAGCTCTCCTTGAAGCTTCATTAAAATTATATCTAAAGCACCGATTATAAGAAAATGATTAATAATACAATAACATGGAAGAACTATTCTGTGGAGCTGTTTGGAGTTGTGAGCTTTTTCATCAACACTCTGTTCTGTTCTCTGCTTCCATCCACCCAGGGAAGCAAGTGACTGTCACCATTTTTTTCATCAAGCAACAAGAGCCATCATTCTGTAGAACAAAGGCACAAAGAAAACATTCTAAACCATTAAAATAATTTTCCGACATGGTTTTAGTGATTAGTACATTTCAGTTTCGACAACTGTAATTAAACCTGACCTTTAAGCTAATTATGTCTTGACATTTATGATTTAAAATTGGCTTTCTCTGCGGTGAGGGTGTGTTATATTCAGGTTCTAATGAATTGTTTTGTAGTATTTACCCGTTGTCAAAGGGGTCTCTATTCTGGCATGGAGGGAACCACTTCACTCAGCATCTTGTCATTGGAAGCATAATGCTTCCACACTGAAGGAGTATTATCTGCCATAATATCAGGCCGATATTGAATTTTTGTTGAGTGTGTTGACATAATTTCAGGTACAGGAAAATCTCCACTGGAAATTTTTAAAGAATAGGCCAAAAATTAACCCAGAGTTTGAATGCAGACAACATGGGCTTTCTTGGGATCTAATAATTTGTGGCAGGTAAATAGGCTGAATCTTCTTGGCTGCCATGAGAGAAAGGCCGAGTGAAAGAAGAATTTGAGAGGGAGGAGAAACCAAGACGGTGGGTCTGGTTTTGTTGGCTTTCATTAAGCCTGAGCAGGGTGGAGTCTTTCCCTGTTCTTTATTTTTTCCTATGTTACTTTTGACTCAGTTTCTTTCTTGATAATAATAACAATAGCTAATATTTACCAAGCACTTACTATGTGCCAAGCTCCATGCTAATATTTACCAAGCACTTACTATGTGCCAAGCTCCATGTTAAATGCTTTATATATATTATTTTAAAATTTCATTGGCCCTATGAGGTAGGGGCTACTCTAGTACCTAGCGTGGTAAATCCATAGTCCTTTGATTTTCTTCAAGTGTTAAATGCCAATATCTTGTAAAGTCAGATAATATTTTAAAATATTAATGTCTTTTTTTTTTCTACTTCCTTTATATGATCATCCCCACATCCACCCTGTTAATCAAAAGTATCCACATTGCTTTTAGGAACCACAAGAAATAGTCATGTTTGGTTTTCTGACCTCCAAAGTGGGTTCTAAGAAAGGAGGGCCATAACCAGAAAACCGAAAAGAGATAGAGTAAGAACCAGAAAGCCAGGCTACTCCTCTCCTCACCCCACTATAAGCAGGAAGGTCTCTGCATGAAAGAGAGGAGGAGCAGGAAGAATGGGTGATCTTAATTGAGGGGAAGTAAGAGAGACATGAATTAATTGGAGATGGTGGTGCAAAGTAGGCAAGTGGTGTGGAGTAGATAATAGAAATGGCCAAGCAGGGCACAAGGGTTACCCCAGAAGCCCAGCCATCACAGGCAGACCATTTGCTACCAGTGAGGCATACTGTGCATTGTCAGGTAGTCAGAAAAGCCATGCTAGTGGAGCCATTAGTTTCATTAAATTTCTCACATATGGACTTTTCATGGAGAGTTGCCTGCAGGTAGCTCATGGATCGTCCAGAAGGAAGATGGACCTGTGATGGACCTCAATGAGGCAATCTAACTGCTCTTGAGGGATATCCACTTTTTTCCTGTGGCCTCTGGGACATATGCAAGAGTCTCAAAATATAAGATGGGGGTTATTATGTCCAAAGAGGCAGAGGTGTTGTAGAAAGGAGAGCTCAAGCTTCCTACTTGGATGCAACAAGATGATGAGGGAACCCTCTCCTGTTACATGAATTGAAATGTAAGTTATCACCGAGTATTTATTTTTAACTGAATGATTTTGATTAAAAAACTAACAAGCAAACAAAAAAACTCAATCAAAAAGCTCTTTAATGGTAGAATTAGAGACTCAACCAAATGGTTCTCTAATGGTAGAATTAGAGGCAGAGGGATACTTGGGTTCAAACACCTGCCTTCAGTTAGGTTCTATGAGTTTCTTTCTCTTTCCATAAGGATGAATCTGCTTTCTAGGTAGCACAAGAAAGCACAGGGAAGTGCAAGGTGCTTCACCATCATGTGGTGTGAAAAAATAAGTTAGACTAGGGGCGTCCACTGACCAAGCAGTGGGAATGGGTTTGAGGAGTAGGGTCAATAAGGTAGAAGGGCACCATGCAACTGTGAAACAGTTAGGAAATTAGGATGCAAATTTAGGCAAAGCTATTCTGATTTCAGGATTCATTTGCGGTCTTCCTTAGTGACATCTTCTTGAGGATATGGAGCCTCTATTATGGACTGTAATAAACCAAGTTTATGCCAAGTTACTAACCAAATGAATTATTAACCAAATTACTAACCAAGTTATTAGAACATTGCATGAAGAGACCCTGGCCTTTGCCCCACTTTGGGTAGGTTTCAGACAATTTCATTTAGCTTCATTTTAATCACTTCATCTGCATAGGAGAGAATTGATAGAGGCTTATTGGTGACTCTAAACTACCGGTGGTGAGAGAAGAGGAGGACACCGATGAGAAAAATATTAAAGAGTTAAAATCAATAGCCATTAGAATTTGGGATCGGCTCTGGGGATTGTCTTAGACCAGTGCTTTGGTATAGTGCCATGCATGACTTAACTGTTTGCTTGCATGGTTAGACTGTGAGTGCTATAAAGTCAGGAGTGATTGTTGGCTTTGTTCAGGTTTGTTTTGCTTTTTTGTCTGCAATATTTGGAACTGATCATAAATGCTTCTGGTTGAGTAAGTCCAGCTTTTGGAAAATATTTGCCCTTTCATGAAAGAGCAGTTCACCTATGGCCACTTGCTCCCTTGTTCTAGTGCTCGAGAGGAATCGGTTTGGGAGGCTATAAAGACTCCAAGAGAGTTCATTTCTTGGAGTTTGGGAATCTTCTGTGCCCATCAGCATGTGGACAAAGTAGAGTAAACCAACTAATGTCTCTAGGTGCATCTACTGTGACAAAGAACCCTAAGCCACTGGTGCTGTTGGCTTACAGAAGAACATGGTGGATAATTTGTTCTCTCTCTGGGTCTGCTACACACCAGCACCTTATGGGAAACAAATAGACAAATTCTATGAGCACAAGCATATTTAGTGGGTCAGATATCTTACATGATCCTGTTAGCTCTGCCCCTTGGTGGCTTTATTATCTGGGTCATATAGTCTCTCGGTGTCTTGAAGACTGTGGTCTGTAAAATGTGTGGTTTGTAAAACAGCTAGCCAGATTGCCATTTCTGACATGTTATTGGCCTATAAGTCTGCCAAGGAGGCTCAGAAAGCCATAAGTCTGATGTGAATTTACAGTGCCAGACTGAAATGTCACCAATGACAAGAAGCCCCATCACTTACTAACAGAGGATCACCAACATATTGAGATGCACAGAGCTGGTCTATAATGAGTTAAAAGTAACATCCAGTTTAAATTATTCTTAACCTAGGCTTGCTTTAAATATTCACCATGTATTCATCTACCTCTGCAGCTCAGAGCCTTTTCTGATCCAGATCTTTACATTTCTGTGCTGGTAGTTCATTCTTTATCAATAATGATCTTTCCGGAACCATTTGATTTGCTGGTTGCAGAGACACATGATATTTGGATAAACCTTGATTTATTTCCTCTCTGGCTCTGCACATGGAGTTTGGTGACATGTTTTACAGGAGATCACCTATGATGAAGACAAAGGTCGGTAGAAAGCCATTCAGACAGAGAAGTTTAGGCTTGAGGAGCCCGTCTGAACCTCAACTCTCGACCTGTTCATCGACTGTGTTTGCTAATTGGGTCTTCAGTGCAAAGCAAGAAACAATGCTCAGTGTTGTTAACTGTTTGTTTAGCCAGAACATGAAAATCAATCTACCGGTGACCAAAAGGGCACAGCAAACAACATCCCTGTGGAATTGGGTGTTTTTGGCCTTGGAGTTTAACAGATGTGGTCTGAGAGCTAGACCTTTGTAGGTAGAGTTTATTAGAGGATCTTGAGTGGCAGGCATCTCTTTTATTTTTTTCACCACTTTGCTCCTTTCTCAGATACTTGACGCTAAAGTAAGTATAAAACAGGATAGCATATTTTAATCAGGAGGATATTTTCAAGGCTTGCAACACTAAGTTACATTGGATCTATCCAGGAAGATGTTTTCCTTACTAACGGCACCTCTTTCTCCTGCTGTAACTGTTGAAATTTATCCCTAACCAATCCCACTTCACATACTTTCTTTTTAAGAAAGGAAGGGAAGAAGAGAGAGAAAATAAAGAAGAAATAAATTGGCTGTAATGTGGCAGATGCCTTTCTCGCTGCTTATAACTGTGTAAAGAAACAATACAGAGCAGTAAAACCCGGCGGATTTTATTCGGTTTATTATTTCTGACTGCATCTCAAGCTGTTTCACCACTCCAATTTTAGACAACGCATGACATCATAATTGCTTCTGGCATTTTACAGTAATAGATACTGGTGAGAGTTGTGAGTCCCCCTGCCCCCCATTCCCGCCTCATTTTATGGGCACTTCTTTGGAAAATAGCAACCTCTCATTTGCAGAGCATGCACATTTCGACTAAGGTAGTTTTCCACTACGCTGCCTACAAAGATATTCTGCCCCATTTAAGTTTGGAGGCAGCTTTCTCCAATCAACCAAGTAGACTTTCACGGTTTCTCAACACACCTACCAGCTTATTCAGTGCAGTATACCTGTCCAGGGTTCTGAGCTGGGGAGGTCCGTAAAATTAGCCAAGACCAGGGCTAATTAGTGGGCTAATTCACCCATCCCCAGAAAATCCAGATTCCTAAAGTAACACCTTGGACCACTCTGTTAGTAGTTCTGAAATAGTATTTAGATTGTTAAAATAAAATGAGAGATTTACTTTTCCTTGTGCGAATGACCTCTGTTATGGGTTGAAGGCCCAGCTAACAAACCAGTGGCAGGAATGTGGCTAAATGAAGTGTCCAAAGCAAATGAGAGTGTGTGACTGACCCAAGCACTGGAGGATAAGGACATTTTATAAATATGTGAAGCTGACGCAGGCTTTGATTGTCACGCAGCAGATTAGCATTGTTAAACTGTGTCACGGTCCAAACAGTGCCTCGCTTGAATATTTATTATGTTCTTTAATCTTGCTGAGCAAACAGACTATATTTGTCAGCAAAGGGAAGGAGCTTTCCTTTAAAGAGCCAGTGTGTCCAGAAAAAGGCTTCATAAAGACATTCACTGATAGAGCTGTCAGGATTGGTGGAGCTCATTCGAGCCTCTTTGCATGTAGGGAAAGAGAACCGGAGATGGTGAGTGACTTGTCCAAGGTCACATAGCTGTTATGTAGAGGTGCTGAGACTAGTTACCTAGTGTTCTGATTTCTAGTGAATCATTTTTTCTCATTGATAGAAGCTCCTTCATAGCTAAGGAATAGCCTGTGAACTGTCAGACCATTTCTACTGTCCTGCAAAGTCACATAGTAATGGTTCTGAGCTACTTTATATATAGTTTTCTTTCAGATATATCTTAGCACTGGCCACCGGGAGGAATAACACATATTTCTTCTGGCCCTCCTGCTGCCTGAGCCACAACTGGCATGCTGTGACGTGACCTTCTCTTTGCCTCATTGAAGTGCATATATGGTTCATTCCTTCAAGATGCACCCTTCGCTTGTGGCTGTAAAAGGTGTGGGCACAAATAGTTGTGTATTGTAATTTTTAAGAACTGTCATGAGGACAAAATGAGATAACAATGCAGAGTGCTTAGAACAATGCTTACACTGAAAAGGTTAAGCCAAATAAAAATGATATTTGATTCTATCCTATAAAAATGGCAACTCGATATAGTAAAACTTTGTAAAAGTTAGATCTCGCTTTACATGTCTTGCCAGTCTTGGAGAGTGGAGTAAGGGTTGGGGGGAGAATCGACCATAGATACAGGCATAGGACACTGGAGCAAGATGTGGAGACAGACCTGGGTGTTGACCCTGTTTCTACTGTGTGACCTTGGGCAAGTTACTTACTCTCGCTGAGATTGGTCTCCTTACCTGTAACACAGGGATAATAATGTGCCTGCTCCTGTTGTTTTGAGACTTCTATAGAGCAGCGGTCCCCAACCTCTGTGGCACCAGGGACCAGTACTCCTATGAAAATCCCTGATGGTCTGAGGTGGAGCTGAGGTGGTGATGCTAGCGCTGGGGAGCGCCTGCAAATACAGATGCAGCTTCTCTCGCCCAGCCTGCCACTCACCTCCTGCTGTGTGGCCTGGTTCCTCACAGTCTATGGCTGGTGCTGGTCTGCGGCCCTGCCATAGAGAATGTGAGTGCCTACACAGAGATTGGCATGCCTCGTGCACGCGGTCAGCATCCACAAGGAGCGGCTACGCTATAGCTGACCCACATGCCCTCTCGTCCCCATTGGTTCTTTGGTTGCTCATGCTCTTCCCTGTGGCTCACATTCTCCTGCTTCCGTTTCCAGTGGTAAAAAAAAATTCACTCTGCCCTTCTGTGGACTCCCTTGGAGTTTTTGCCTCCAACTCAGGCTTTTCCTTTCCCTGGGGTCATCTGCCCACCCTCCTCTTTTCCCACCTCTGCAGCTTCTCTGCTCTTAGCTCTGGCTGCCCCTGTCACTTGTGAGTCTCTCTCCCCCAGTAACTATATCTCTTACAGAGAACTGACACATTTGGTGTATGTTTCCTTCATTCAGGGGACTTGGGACCAGTTCCAGGGCCTGAAGAACACTGGGGCATCACCACCTTCAAAAAGTGTCCCTCAGTGATGACTCTGAAACTCCGTGACTCTAGGTGGAATCTGGGTACCTCGATGCTCTTCTTAGGGTGAATGTCGGCCATGCATGCTCTCTATTCCCACATCCTTTCAGATGTTCTCTGGTCTCATTTTTTGTCGTCCAGAAGTCTTTATGCTGATGTCTGTGGATTTCCCCATCTTTCCTAAAATTCTCTTCTCATTTCTCCCCAAAGTCCTATCTGGTTTTTATGCAAAGGGAGCTCTTAGTAAATAACCTTAATATGCTAAAATTTTGGGGAAGTATATATAACTTTATCACTTCCCACCCCCAACCTCCCATCCAAAGTACACAGACTTTTGCTACATGCTGCACTTACAATTTTCTTAGAAATGTGACTGTGGGGCGGGGGTGAGGAAACAGCTCATGAAGATAAATGTATTCTTTTTCTTCAATTTCTAGCATTTTTGCTGGTGACAGCAGGCTTTGATGTCAATTAGAATTGACTGGGGTCTCAGGCACAGGAAAACTTCTCCAGATAACAGTCAGAAGATAAGAATTCCTTCTGCTATCTCAGCTGCCTCAGGTGGCCTTTCCTGCATGTGAGATGAGTTGCAAAATTCATGTTTGTCTGGCTTCATAAACATTTACTATCCTCAATTCACTTCATTAGAGGATAGGAGGTTAAAACTTGTACCCACACCCTTCTAATATCTCTGAGAAAGTTTGACTTTTCTTTTGTTAAACAGGAAGCTTCCTCAAGAGGTCGTAATGATATCTGACCCCACAGGTATGCACGTCCAGAGATCACAGAACAGACTGCACAATTTAAGAGCATGGCATTGAAAATTCATGCTGCGCTCAAGGAAAAGCAAGTTTAAGAGCTACAATCCTGAACAGATTTTGCTCAGTACTCATCCATCTAAACAGCTCTTTGTTTCGTCTCAACTTTCACCCTCGCTAATTCTTCCCATCAGAAGAGTTTGGTCTTGTAATTCACATGTTTTGGTTGACTTATTTTGTATGTGACTGGGGAAAATGACCTAACTCTTCTGAGCTTTAGTTTACTCCTTTGCACACTGGGGATAACGATAAGTGTATCGTAAAGAAATTATAGACGATTGACAGTTACTGAGTTCTGACATGCACCATGTATTTTATATGGGAGTAGACTTCTATCATCTTGAGTGATATGTAGCATCCATTTTCTTTTCCGCTGATAGCATTCCATTTCCTCTTGGAGACTTACCCAAGATGTATATTCTTGATGGACGTATAGATCCAAGAGCGTCTTTTCTTACCACTGGAGTCCCTTTTGCCAGATCTTTCTTTCCTTCACTAATATACCTAAAAGGAAGTCACATAATCCAAATATGGTTACTCAGACTTTCTAGTTTGGACAAAGTAACTGGATACTGAGCAAAGTAACTGGAAGATATAGCTAGAATTCATTCACTGTAGAAGCAGCTCCACTGTGCGACTGCAGAGTGCTTCCTGCTGTGAACACTTTCTAGCTGTCTCCAAGTTCCCATCTGGTGAGAGTCTGGTTCTTCAGCTTTCTTACTAATCTTTTTACTCCCTTCATATTTTCTCCAAACATTTTTTCTTTGTCCTTTTTAAAATTTGTTTGCAAATCCCTAAATCCTTTTTTATATACATAAGCATTATTTTATTTGATTCTGACAATAATCCTAAGAGGTAGGTACAATAATTACTCCCATTGTCCCTATGAAGAGACCGAGGCTCTGAAGTGTCATCACTTATCCATGCCATGTAGTAAGAGGAGAAGCTGGGATTTGAAACCATCTAAGGAGTGAAAGAAAAAAATGAGATAAATATAAGCATTTGAAAGTACTTTGCACACTCATTAGCTCCTAGTAAGCACTTATCAACATTATTTAATTCTAAAATTAATTCTGAATCTTTGTGCTCACTAAAAAGTGACTACCTACGATAAGGGGAAAAAAATAACATACCCAGTATAAGAAAATGTAAAACAAGGTGGTGACTCGGTGGTCTATAATTTTACACCTAAATATATTGTTCACAATCTTTGTTCATTTCTTGAAACTTGGGCTTTTTAAGGGCAAGTTCTCTGCTCTGGAATTTCATTGCATTTCCACAGAACATTAGGAAATTTGGGTACTTAGGCTGTATTGAACAAAGTCTATTAGAAATAAGCCACAAGGTTTAGACTGAAATCCTTGTCTTGCGGCTTAGTGTGGCCCAGACCTTGAAATTGCCACTGCCCCAGCTTAAAGATCCCGCTGACACCTTTGTTCTTCAGCAAGCAAGAACAGTCACTGAGCCGTCACAAGCATCCCTTGAAGAGCATATATCACTAACAGGCTGGGGAACATTTCCATGCTAATTATTTAACAGAAATTTCATAGTATAGCAGTGACTACTCACCAGGTGTTTGAAACTGGTAAAAATCTAACAGCATGACAACCATTTCAATAAACCCTGTTATTAAGTTTATATGGACTTTCCTCTGAATTTCTCAAGAAGCCAGTTTGATTTCTTTTCAGCCATATTTTCTTTCAGGCCACCTCAGTTTTCAATGTATTTATTGCATATACTTGGTGCTCTACTGATATACAATAAAACCGCAGGCCCTTGAGTGTTGATTGTGGATGAAAACATATTTTAATAGAAAGAATTTCTAGGGGAAAGTCAAAGAGCGTTTGTTCTTTTTATTTCTTTCTTTATGTGTTTTCTACTTTTCCTTTCTCTTTATTTTTATTCTTTGTTTTTATTATTATTATCATTTTTAAATCTGCGACTAACACAGAATAGACTCCAGGCTCCCCGTGGGCGATTGTGTTAAATTAAATCTAACCGCTTCCGAATGGTCATTCTGGTCATTTGGAAACAATGCAAGACAGGCGGGACCCAGGCCTTTACTTGTTTTGTACCAGCAGCACCATGCTCTCCAGCTTCCTTGCTGGGATTTTTTTTCTATTGCAATAAAGCGGTGTGGACTTGCAAGACCCAGTCAGGCATGGTCTGACTTTCTGGCTGTTCTGCCTCGGTCAATACATCAATAATCAGTGGGGGGGCCTGTTCTGTCTAAGTTAACCCCTGGCCTTTGCATACACTCACTCCTCACCTGAGTCCCTGATCGTGCTGGGGTTGGCTTTCACATGCACCTCTCGTTAAGGTTGTGGCTGTGTTTTAAAATAACGAGACCCATCTGAATGCAGTGCTCTGGGAAGTGAGCAGGCTTCTTCAATGCTCAATAATAGTTAGGCTTGGGCTCTGGTAATCTTATAAAGTTCTTCTTTTTAGAATTTCATTGCAGCCTGGCCTGCCATCAGTGCTGAGTCTCCTCTGATGGAGGAAAGTGTGCTTTATTGGATGAGTATCCTCAAACATGTTTTAAAGGGTCTTTCTGGGGGATCTGTCGGCAGAATCGTAACATACGTTTGTCCTCTGATTAAAGGACACTCCTTTGGGGATGATTTACTCTACCGAATAATTTGCCCAGAGGAACTTGGGAAAGGACTTGAGGCGGTTATGTCCATTCTCTATATAAAGAATAAGAAACATCCCCAGTAATGATCAGTGTACCCAAAACATGTCTTAAACCAAAATAACATTATTGTCATAGAGCTCTAAAGAAATGTTTATAATCTCTCTGTATGTGGGGAATTGGAAACACAGATTTTGTTAGTTTTCTTGAATGTTAACTTATTACCCTGAATTTAAGGTGTATCTATAGTGGTTACTAAGGATAATTATACCTAGGACATAGGGAATATAAATACATTTATGGCATTTAGCATAGTAATCACGCAATGAATGTCTATTGTTATCATTGTTATTTCTCTTCTGAAAGATAAAATATTTTGAGAAATGCCATTGAATTCATTGCTATTATATATTTGACTTTTAAACACTAAAATAACATATTTTAACAATTTATCAAATCATCGAATCCCAGATGTTAAGTGACTTGACCAAAACCAATGTGGTATATAAAAAAACCATGTTGTAAATTCTTTGACTTTCTTCCCATCAAGAAACAAAGCCTAATTCCTTTCTCCTTGAATGTGGACAGGACCTAGTGGCTTGCTTCTGCTACATGGAATGCAATGGAAGTAAAAGCTGTATGATTTCCCAGACTAGGTCATAAGAGGCAACACATCTGGCTCTCTATCTCTATCTCTTGCACTGCTTCCTCTTGGAATCCAGCTGTCATGCTGTGCGGAAGTCTAGGCTATATATAGGTATTTTGGCCAACGTAGCTTGCTGAAGTCCCAGGTGGTAGCCAGGGTCAAAGCCAGACATATGAGCAAGGAAGTCTTTGAGATGCCTCCAGTCCCAGGCACCATCTGAGAGGAACCGTACAGGAAGCCCCGAACAGAACCCACTACTGAGGCCTAAAACTTCCAGAATTATGAAAGGCAAAATAATAATTGATTACTGCTGTGTATATCATTAAGTTTGGTGTGCTTTTTTTGTAGCAACAGATAACCAGAATAGATAATAGAAGCGCCAGAATTAGAACTCAATTCCATTGACTTTTGTTCATTACTTTGATTGTTCTGTGAAGATAATTTCTTGACTTTCGCTTGGCTTAAATTAGAATTTACAAAATGTTTATATTTCAGGTATACTGAGCGTCTTAGACTCTTTTCAGAAAATGAAATAACTGGGAAGCATATCAGAGATTATTTATTTGAAACTCCTCATTACACGGATGAAAAAAATTAAGACTCAAGGTTCATTATTTAGGACCATTGTAAGTGGTGACATGCGGTGCTTGTTTAAAGCCTGTTGGGTGTCTAACTATGGCATTATAGATGGCAATGATAACGCTCCTAAGCAATGGCGCTCAACCAAGTTGTTTCAAACACTGTTGACCGACAATGTGAAAAGAATTATTATCAGGTTCACTTGATCAAATCATTTGGGCTTCCACTTGAATTTTGGAAGGGCTGAATTATGCCTGAGAAATGAATTTATTTTCTAGTATCCACTTCATTTTGTGCTTTGTCGACAGAATCGAAATACTCACTTTAATGCATACATTAGTGCACACACATTCAGTAATTCATTTGTATACTTTTACATTATAGTTTGAAAGCTTCTTTCCTTTTCTCTTGAAAGCGATTGGAAGAAATGGATTAGAAAATTGAAAAATAGAAAGGACAGAATCGAGTGTGCGAATAGCAGGATGTTTGCTGAAGGAGCCAGTCTTCTGTGGTTGGAAGAGAGAAATACTTATTGTTGCTGCTGACAGCGCCATAGTCTGGGAGAATCCTGGGGGAAGATTGCAAAAAAGTGGTGAGGAATTTCTGGTTTTTTGCTTTTGCTCACTCTGCATATATCTGCCTGAGGGAATAGAAAGTTAATCTCTTTCCTGTTGCCGTCTGTGCTCTTTAGCGGCTGCAGCTCTGCTGGTTCCCTGAGGCTGATTGAAAAAGGGAGACTTGGGAGGCTCAGATGCCACCACCTACAGCATTTGATACATTAAAGATAGAGCCAGCCCTTCTCCCCTGCTGAGTACTCAGCAGTCTGGGTGCAGTTTTATTGGTGCCCAATACCCCCTTTTAAATGACACATTCTTAAATTTCTAAACCTTTTACACTTACAAGTTTAATTTTAGTTGAATTATTGTGGGTTTTTAAGTATCTTTTGTTTTCACTTTAGTTGGGATGTTAATGGATTGATTTCTGATTTTCACCTGGTCATCAGGGAGGAAGAGATGTCCCTGAGAGAGAGGACACTATAGCTTTTGAGTGTGTCTGGGCTTAACATCGATAGGTATGGCCAAGTTTTTCTTCTTTTTTTTTCTTGGTCAGTGGCCCAGAACATGGCAGAAGTATCTCTGATTATTAGAAGAAAGTGAAACTAGCTACGTTTGTTATGTTCCTATGGTTCAGAGAATAGAGTCGTTTGAGAAAAAGCTACTGGTGTTAGGAGAACTAGGTTCATTCCCAGCTCCATCATTTATGAGACATGTATGTTACTTAACTTTCTGGAACCTCAGGTTTCCTGTTAAATGGGAATAATAATAATTACTTCATCAGTTAAATGAGGTATCTATCCACCATTTAGGATTCTTTCATTTGTTTTTTGTTGTTGTTTTCCTTGGCTTCTTGATAACATAATCTAGGCCAAATTTTTAATTTAGTATATTTAATATAGTGATAACCAAATCAAGGAAGAGAAAATAAGATAATTCCATTTGTATTTTATGTATAAAATAAAACTTCAAGTTTAAAAAGTTTTAACTAATAAAAACAGAAATATTATGTCTGAATCTTCGTTGTGCTAAAAGTTCAGTTTCGGAGAGTCTTTTTAAGCGTGCCTCTTCCCCCTTCCCCACCCACACACAATTTCCCGGGCAAAGTGATACTTTAACTCATTCTGAATAAATTAGTTTCCAATAAACTTAAAACAAGTGGTATCATCTTTGTTCCAGAAGATGAAAGCGTATTACCATAGTTATGCTAAATTTTTTTTCAAAGAAATTACTCCTGCTGAGTTTTATTATTGCAAAGATTATGTTCCATCTCAGGAATGCTGCTGTAGGTTTTATGCACTAAGCTGCTTGTGCAGGATAAAGACAAGGTAGTTGCTAGGACTGGTAAACAGTGATAAATATTCCTTTTCATTTTTCTGATACATGATTGCACTCCTGTAAATCAGGGGTCCCCAACCCCTGGGCCGCAGACTGGTACCAGCCTATGGCCTGTTAGGAACTGGGCTGCACAGCAGGAGGTGAGCAGCTGGTGAGGGCAAAGCTTCATCTGTATTTGCATCTGCTCCCCAGCACTAGCATCACCGCCTCAGCTCCACCTCAGATCCTCAGGCATTAGATTCTCATAGGAGCACAGGTTCCTGGTGCCAAAAAGGTTGGGGACCGCTGCTATAAATCATCAAAAGGCAATCCAATTAAATTTAGCGTGTGAAATTAGAAGGTCTGATCTGTTGCTTTATAGGTAGACTGAAGTTTCTTCCAAGTTACATTGAAGATCCAGGAATGAAACCCTGTTATATAAATTCTAAGAACCACAGAACAATGGCATTGCATTTAAGGCGAAAATCTCCTATTGTTAAGATTATGCTTGAAAATCCTAGAAGGCAACTCACTGAAGACTGTCATCCGTGTGAGGAAATAACACTACAGCCAGTTTTTCCTCCAGTGTGGAAGCAGTTGGCTCTCCCTTTGCTTAGGCACCAGGGGAAGACACTGGCTTGCATTTGGGGCCAGGTTGTGTGAAAAGCAGTGCCTCTTTAGCCCTACGTCACACATTGAGATAGAGGTGAGAGCTCACATTGAAGAGACATATGGAACTCTGCTGAGGGGTGGCCGGGTCACAGCCCCATGTCACTCCCATTCCCAGAGCAGAAAGTGGAATTTGGGTTGGAATCAATTACATTCCTTGTGTAGTTATTTCTGTATCTCCCTGTCTCTCTGACATTCTCTTTTTTACCTGAGAGCATATAATTAAACACTAAAAAGTTAAATGTGCCTATAATTGAACTCCCCTGAATATGCATCGAACTTTTCTCATTATTTTTAAATTCCTGTTTTCAGACTCAGGTTTTATTAGTGGTTCTGATTGACTTCTCCTTTTATCCCTAGAGCTCAGAGTCACAGAGGCTGATAGACGATGATACAAGTTTGCTGAACGGCTGACGTACCGTCTCGGTTCCCTGAGACATTGATCCTTACCGGTGTCTGCTCGACTCCACAGGGGACCACAGAGCTTTCTTAGGTGGTTGGGCTGTCTCTTTTGTTCAAAAATGTTCAAGCTTTTCCTCTGTCACAGTGAATAATTTATTTAATACAGTCAACTACAGTCAGGCAAAAAAAATTTATTTGTGTTTTATCAAAGCAGAGACAAACTCTCTATTCTGGTAAAGATTTTTTTTTAAACAGTATTCACTGAGAAGAGGTGTGTCTTTTGGTTCAGGAAGTGGACATTTAATGCACTAAAGTCGAACCTGTGAACTCAGAAGTTCTGAAGCAGCATGAGCAGTGAATAGAGCACAGGACTTGTAGCCGATGGAGTGTGACATATACGATTGCAGGTAAGGAGAGCTGATACCTACAATAAGCCAGATCCTGTTATAAAAGCTTTTCATATATTAGCTCATCTTTATAATCTTCCACCAAATCCTATGAGGTAAGTCTTTCTCTCTGTTTTAAAGTAATGGAAACATAAGCACAGAGAAGTTAAACAACTTGCTCTAGGCTACCCAGCTTGGAATGAGCAGATCTGGGATTTGAACCTAGGCAATTTGGCTCAGAGCCTACATATTTAACTGCTCTATGGTTTCCCTCTCTCTCATCTAATCTTTGTCACAACTCTGCAATGCAGTCACTATTATTTATAATTCACACGTGAAGTTAAAAGTGAGCTCAAATTCACCTGCTTTTAAGGGGAAGATTCAGAACTTGGGTCTACTTTTCTTTAAAAAGTAATAATTGTCAAAATACTGTCTCAGAAAGGGACCTGAGTTTAAGCTGTGGTCATGCCTCATACAAGCTCTGTGACCTCCTGTCAGTCACTTATCCTTCTGCAGACTCAGTTTCCTTATCCATAAAGTATAGATGATGATATAGCTCTGTCCACCACGCAGGTTTGAGGATAGGAACAGATGAAGTAATCTCTGCAAAAGCTGGGTTTTTTTCCAGTGTCCCTGGCAGTGAGTAAGGGAGCCTGTTTGGATCATTTCTCTCTTTAATTTTCTGAGAGGTGATGTAGTAAGCTGCAACCCAGAAGAGTTCCTGTCCTTTTCTAAGCACACAAGTTCCTACCTAGGATGCACTTGGGCACCAAAGTACTTGGATCTACTTCATCAATCTATTTGGTAGAAAAATTTCTAATTTTCCTGATTTGGGGAGCCAAAGCTCAGATAGAACCTGGAGGAAAATAAGAAGGTACTTAAAATAATACCAGACATTTTTGCAATAATGACAAAATATTTTGAGGAAGAGACCTATCTCCCAAAACAAGTGACCCTGGTAGTTCCTCTTGATGAAGAAGATTTATTCCCATGGCACACTTATAATTTTGTAATCTGGGCTATTAAAATACAGAAAGCCTAAGGATGCATTTATGATGTCATATAAGGACTGATGTTATTTTAAAAACTCATTAAACTTTGTTTGAATATTGACAGAAGTTATCCCAAATCTACAAAATACGACTCTACGAGTCTTGGCATGGAGGAGGCAAGGGAGGGCAGGAGTTGAACCATGATTATGAGGAATGGGATTTATAAGAGTTAATCGGGTACCAGTGGAAGGAACTGTAGTGGTAGACTGGTTTGTAGAGTAAATGGGGAGGTGAGGGCTGGCTCCAGGTACTAGTAAGAGACTATTCAATTGGAGCTCTACTTGCTCTCAATAGCTCCTGGGACTGTGCTTCTATTAAATTCTTATTTCAGTTATCAGTGCTGTGTAATTTTTTTTGTGGTGTTTCTGTTGGTTTTGTCTTGCATATTCACATGACTACACGGAGCTGGAGAGTTGGCTAGAGGTCAGGCTCAGCGGGACTGCTGAGATGGCTGTGCTTTTTCCTCTGTATGGTTTTTCATCCTCAAGGAGGCTAGTCATGGTGGGGGCAGCAAAAGGAGGACAAGCCTCAAACATATAAACTCCTTTCACATTTCTACTTATTTCATATTTGCTGATGTCTTATTGGCCAAGGAAATTCACGTAGCCAAGCTCAGAATCAAATCAGGAAGAAAGTCAACAATGGCGTGGATACTGGGAGGTGAAATTCACCGGGGGAGATTTATTCAACAGTCTGTGATAGTCTGCTCTCTGTTCTTTCCCATATGCAAATACATGCATCCCTTCTAAGATTCTCAGAGTCTCACCTAATCATAACATCATGTGAGAAGCTCATGAATTCATAATTTACATCAGGTCTAGATGTGGGTGGGCCCTTCGAGTCCCCTTCCTCTTGATTTTGAGACCTGTGAACAAAAAAGATAAGTTACATTATTCCACTTCCACTCAATATTCAATGGTGAGACAGAGGGCAGAGTCAAGATACTCACAGTAGAGAATCTCATTCAAAAAAGGAGAGGGCACAGTAGGATGTGAGGACAATTTGGACGTGACATCTGTCACCCTATTGATCGCCAGGGTTGATTTGGCTCATCTGTTCTGCCCCTGGGAGCAGCTCCCTAATCCATTGTTCTCTGTGGCCCCTGCCTCTATTGTTTGAACTTTCCTTTTCTGAAAGAAATGGCTTGTGTTTGCAGCTAAGTAGCTTTCTCAACCTGCTTCCTACTTACAGAAGGTTGGGGGCCCAGAGCCTCTTCATTTTGAACTGCCTCTGCCCCTTTCCACTCAAGCTGGTACAAAACTCTTACATTTGACCACTCAGTGGGAATTCTGTGACTCTGACTGGATTCACCTCGTGCCCCTACAGTCATATCCGTATTCTTTTTGAGACAGAACTCTCTCTATTTTGGTCTGCATGTCAGGGTGCTGCGGGATATAACCTTTAAGAATTTTAGAAACTCTTTATTCCAGTCAAGAGGGTCTAACTAGGCACTCTGCTAAGTCTTTCTGAGGTCTTAAAAGGTCTTATAAACTTTTGATTTGATCTCAGCCTTGAGGTCATTTCTTATGTATTGAATCTTTTACTGACTAAAAGATAGTGAAAAAGGGAAAGAGTTTTGTTTTTCTACCCAGTACATCCTGGTTCTTTTATATTTCCTTGAACTTCTGCTTGCAAACTGAATAGTTTTCTCTGTAGCCAACTTCTCTCTTCCTTATACAAGAAAGCCAGTTGGCACTTTCAACATTCTCCCTGGAAATCTTAGAATGATGCACAAGGCCTTTTTCTATCTTGCAAATTAATATTGGCAATAGTTTTGGCAATTGATTTTACTACACACCAGAGCTGCTATCCTTCCAGCCTCCAATGGCAGTTTCCTCACTGTAATAAACAGAATAATGACCTCTTAATGTGTCCATGTCCTAATCCTCCATGACAAAAAAGACTTTGCAAATGTGATTGAATTAAGGATCCTGAGATAGGGAAATTATGTTGGATTATGTGTTATCAGTGTAATTGTAATCACAAGTGTCCTTAGAAGGTGAAGGGAAGAGAGAGACAGGATAGGGAGAGGTAAGGAGATGTGATAATGGAAGCAGAGGCCGGAGGAATGAGACCACGAGCCAAGGAACGTAGGCAGCCTCTAGAAGCTGGAAAATGCAAGAAAATGTTATTTTCCATGGAGCCCCAGAAAGAATGCAGCTCCGCCAACACCTTGATTTTAGTTCTGTAAGACCCATTTTGGACTTCCAACATTCAGAATTGTAAGATTATATATCTGTGTCGTTTTAAGGTACTAAGATAATTTGTTACAATAAGTGATTGAATCTATCCCATTTAATGAGTTCTAGTAAAAATCAGTCTGGGTTGAGAGATTTCCAAGAGCATCTGAATTCAGAGAAACAAAGGTGGCATTGTCTTTTTCCTTTTTTTTTTTTTTTTTTTGAAACAGTTCAAGTGTTTTAGTATTCTACTAAAACTTCTGTGAGCTACTAGTCTTTAGTTAGATATTTTAAACATTTCCTACACATCTTGGTTCCTATTCAATTCTTTTCCATTAAAAAAAAAAATCAAAAAGATATTGGCTGGCATAGAAACTAAGATCCATGTATGTTAGCTTAGCTAAAATTTGTATTATCTTAACCATGAAATTTTAATAAATCAATGAACAAAGGAAGTTGGTGTGATAGAATCATAACCTGCAAATCTTTTGTCTTTCAGTTTCATGCTTGGGTGGTTATTAATGATAGCTAGTTGATGCACTCATGTGGAAAGATAGTAATTCATAGCAGAAAAGTAGCAGCTCTCACTTAGGACCTAAATCTGGGTGTTTACTGGGGCTCAGGTATCAAGGATACTCTTACAGGTATACTTTGCCCACGAACCAGAACAACTCAAAGAAGAGCCACAGCTATTCTGAAAACTTCAATGTTTTGACAAATGGACATGTGAGCAATTTATAACAAGCTGCTCAAAGAGCTGCTAATTTAATTTCTTATTTTAACTACTGCAAGAGTTCAGGGTGTCAATATGTCTTGGGAATACTCAAATGAAAATGAAACTTTTAAGTAGAATTTCAGTCTTAGGATAGAAGAAAATGCCGATTGTCCGTGAGTCTAAGGTTAGTCTTATTAATTAGTAAAGAAATACTTCTTGAATGTTCCTAAAAGTATCTGTGCACACTCTGTACTAGCAATGCTTGATTAGAGGAGGTGAATTATTGGGTTGTGGGCAAGTGTATGTGTGTGTTACATGCGACTGAGTCAGCTCTGACTCCTGGAGACCCCATGAATGAGTGATGCCCTGCTCAGATCCTGTGGACTCCTGCCTATGGTTCCTATTAGAGAGTCAATCCATCTCATATTCGATCTTCCTCTTTTTCTACTGCCTCTATTTTTTCCAGTATTATTATCTTTTCCGAGAACTTTGCCTTCTCATGATGTGCCTGCAGTAGGATGGCTTCAGTTTTGTCATTTTTGCTTCCAGTGATAGTATAGGCTTATTATGCTCTAGGACCTATTTGTTCATCTTTCTGGAGCCCTAGGGTATCCTTAGAGCTCACCTCCAACACTGTATTTCAAAATGAAGCAGTGAGGTGCTGGCAAATGTTTAACAACTGGCTCTCTGGGTAGGAGGAGAGGGGAAAGGCCTGATTAGCAGCGCCTGCCAGTTTCCACAGTGTAAAAACCCTACTATGACCAACTGAGTATCACTGAATTGGGTTTGCCCTGTTGACTTGCATCAGCTGGTACAGTGTGGCATCACCACTAAGATCACTACAAAGAGATTTCAGGGGCAGAAGGGACACAAAAGTGATTTCTTTTTATGGCTCTTCTAAACAACTGCATTGGGATTTAAAACATTGTAGATATGATGGTGAGCAGTTAAAGTTTCTTTCTTTCTTTCTTTCTTTCTTTCTTTCTTTCTTTCTTTCTTTCTTTCTTTCTTTCTTTCTTTCTTTCTTTCCTTCTTTTTCATATGCAAAATAATTTAAAATTGCACTGATAACATGAAGGACAGTGACATTATCTCTTCCTAAACATGTCTTAAATTAATAATCATTGAGCCTAAATCCTGAACTACCTCAAACATGGGGATGCTGACAAAAGCAGCCATACCAAATGACAAATCCATGTAGGTAACTGGAATACTTGCCGTTTTTTTCTTTCTTTCTTTCTTTCTTTCTTCTTCTTTTTTTTTTTTTTTTTTTTTGGTGAACTGTGATTCCAGTTTTAATTTTTTCAGAGATGTGTTATATGAGAGATTAAAGGTCTTTTTTTTAGTGATTCATTTAAATCAATTATGAATAAGCTGACATCCCTGGGAAGCCTTTGAATATTTTATTATGTGTACCAATGGTGCTTCTAATTGGATATAGTTATACTCAGCTACTTCAACTCACACTTTCCCCAGAGTAGCCTCCCAATCCCATAATCTTAGAGCTGCTCTGTTAAAAAGAAAACATTCAAAGTTATTCAAAATAGAGTGAGAATAAGAAGACCATATGACATGATCTCATAGTTCTAAATCCCTTAAGGTGGAGGCTGAAAGCATCATTTCTGACTTAGATTCATTATAGTTTGGGGTAGAGTTCATCTTGTCAGGTGACCCCTCGGGCTGTGCTTAGTAGGGGTGAATCAGCTGATCTGTCTGGGAAGCATGTGCTCTGTGTGTTCCCCACAGCACAACTATTCAAGCACAATTTGAGGATAATAATCCTGTCAGAGCCTCTGAGGACACTTAGAATGACCCAGCTCCTGGGAGTTTATTGGATAAAGTGGGTGGTGCTATGCTTTTTTTTACCCCAGGCAATAACCCAGGTCTATATCATTTGTCATAATCCACGTACTGAAACCAGAGACTGGGGTAGGAGGGTGATTAAGCCTCTTGCCCACCAGTATGTTTAGAATAATGCACAATAATGTCTGTTCGATCATGCTCTTCTCAGTTGCTTATAATAATAGCTAAAGCTGTGGAAACACTGTAAATGTCTTCAAATAAGAAACTAAAAAAATTAAATTATAACTCAGTGGGATACAATGGGATTCTATGCAATCGCTAAAAACATGTAGATGCATATTGATGTATTAGTTAGGGTTCTCTGGAGAACCTTAATTAATATATATCTGTACATATAAATGTATATATATTTGATATATATGTATGTACAGTAAGTCTATACTTAACTGTTATTTATAGCTTTTTGGAAAGTGGTGTTGAAATGACATAAAACAAATCAACGTTACCATAGGCTAATCAATAGAAACAAAAGTTAAGTTCTTTTGGCATCTCATCAACGTTATAAAAAAACAACACTGAAAAAAATAATGTTATTGGAGGACCATTTGTGTGTGTGTGTGTGTGTGTGTGTGCGTGTGTGTGTAGAGACAGAGAAAATTGAAAGAGAGAGAGAGACAAAGATATATTTATTATAAAGCATTGACTACAATTATGGAAGCTGAAAAGTCCTATGATCTGCTGTCTGCAGGCGGGAGGCTCAGTGCTTCTAGTGCAAATCTGAAGGCCTGAGAACCAGGGGAACCTGTGGTGTAAGTGTCAATCTGAGTGCAGGAGACAGATGTCCCAGCTCAACAGTCAGGCAGAGAGGATGAATTCTTCCTTCTTCCACCTCTTGTTCTATTTAGGACCACAGTGAATCGGGGACTGGGTGATGCTTATGCCCAGTGGGGAGGGCAAGCCACCTTACTCATTCTCCTAGCATCCGGAAATGCCCTCCCAGACACATCCAGAAATGACGTTCAGACAAATATCTGGCCACCTTGTGGCCTGGCCAAGTCATCATACACAATTCACCATCACAATTCATTAGCCCCTAATGAATGAATGATGTATATAAGTCAGTAAAAATCATTTATAGTAGATCTCATTTATGTAAAAGATGTATATATACACATATACGTATGTAAGTAACTGGAAGGATTAAGGGATTTGAGGATTATGATTATTCTTTCTATTTTGTCTATCTACATTTCTACACTGAACAGATGCGATGTAATAATAAAATAACCGCAAAAAGTCAAAAAGAAAAAGAAAAAAGTTTTTATCAACACTCAGTGTAAGAAAGACATGTATAAAGCTCTGGCTGTGGCCCTGTCTTCCTGGACTTATTTCATTTACCCCCCGCCCCCATTCCTATGTATATCCTTCCCCCCCACCATCCTCATCCCCTGAATCCTCCTTATGGGGATTGCTACGTGAACCCCAGGCAGTAGATTGAATGGTTTTGCTTCCTACACCCAAGGATTCACTTCAGGACCATATTATGCAAGTAAAGACTAGCACACAGAAGTTTTCTCATGAAGGTTAGGGAAGTTGGAACTATTTTTAACATTCCAGCAGGAAAGAGGGTCACTGCTGGAACCTAGTGGCCGACACTCAGGTGATGGACCATCCTGACTGACACAGACACAGACACTCAGGCCACAGTCTCAGCCTTTCTTGACTTGTCTTCTATCCCTTCCAGTGACGTGCTCCTGCTACAAGAGGCTGCAGAGCCTGGAGAAATTCTCAAGTAGCTCATCAGGATGCAGCTGCCCTCTTGTCTCAATCCTACTTAATGTCTATGTCAGCATATCCCTCGCCTCCTCTAAGTCTCGGTCTGAGAGCTATGTTTTTAGCTTTCCTAAATGGAAGCATGTCTCAAGAGGAGGATTAGCCAATTGGCTAAAGAACAAAGAATCAATTTAGTTTAAAATAGTTCCTTTAATGGTGGTATTTTGCATCCACAGTAACTTTCCAAGGCACTGTGTGCTTTTGGCCGAAATCCTCCGGGAGCCCAGAGTGGGCTTGCTTTTCACCATTAGGCAGGGAAGGGTTGCAGAGGACCCCCTGTTTTCTGTTGGAGTGAGACGCTGAGACAGAAAAGGATATCACTTTTAAACTGTCTGAAATGCAATGGCAACTGCTTCGGGTGTTTTTTGGGTGTTTTTGCTTCAATAAAGAGAAGAAAGAAAGTTATCAAAACCGATAGGGAGAGGATAGATAAAGAATTTATAGCCTTGCCTATATACCAACTAATTGATTACAAGAAATGATCTAACAAGGTCCCCTGGCACTGATGTATATCTCTAGCAACACGGGACTCACAATTGTTGTTTTAAAGTATAAAGTCTCATTGCGCGGTTAGCCAAATAATTAGGGCATGTCTCTCATTTGAAGTCAATAAATGAATTTAGTCAACATAATAACTAAAATCAGGAATAATGCCAAATTTTGAGATATGTGAAGAAGGTGCTGATTAATTCTTTAACGTCACCCCAAAATTTACCCCCCCACCAGGATTAAATGACACATGTGATTCTAGCAGTTTTGTTTGTTTTGTTTTCCAAGAGTTTAAAATATAAAGCAATACACAGGCTGATAAAGACGAAATAATTTTCTAAGTGCTAAACACCAGGTAAAAAAATATTTCTTTTCCATACAATATTTGTGAAATGTAGGCATGATGCTTATTCCCACTTGCCAAAATCAAAACCTGAGGCCAAGGAGTATGATCTTCCCCCAGATCATCCAACTAAAAAGTCATTGAGACAGGCTTTAAACTTTCTAGCTTTAAAGATGCTTGGCTTCTGACAAGCCACATGATCTTCCAGATATGTAAACAGCACCCACATATAGAGAGTTGCTTTTTTAGAAAACCTAGAGGCGAGAGTAAAATTATCTAAAAAGAATTTGTCGAGTAGGCGAATGTGAAGTGAATCAAGTCTGGAGGCTGGGGAAAGGGTGATGGGCTGCATCCTGAACGCTGCCAAATGCCAAGGCATCCTACAACCCACAGAGAATGACTAGGCTAGATACGGATGGAAACGCCAGGGTGAGAACCAAGACGAAGGGGTTAGTCATGAGTTCTTTGGAGACTTCCTCAGTGCCCAGAACAGAGTCTTCCTTGTAAAAATATCCTTGGTGATCTCTAAATGTTTCCCAAATGAAGGAAGAGAGTAGTTCAGGACACGGGCATTGAGGATCTAGACTGAGGCTGAAATTACCAGAATAGAGAGTCCCAGCCTTTCTGTCCCAGGCAGTTCTCATATTACCTGATGCCTAGCTTTATTTTATCTGGGAAAAACCCAACTTGGGAAATTTTAGTGCAGGGGTTCTGCAGCAGAGGTTCACAGATAGGCTTGGTTGGGAAGGTAGGTCTCTACGGGGGAGGGTGGGTCTATTGTAGTGTTTATGCACAACACAATTTTTAGAGTGTATATACATTTTAATAAGGAAAGAGAACTCATAGCCTTTATCAGATCCTGAAGGAGGACTCTGAATTATATTTAAAAAATGATAAAAAAATGAGATAAGGGGAAGACAAGATTCAGAGACTGGTCTTTCCATTCTAATTCATTTCCTTCTCCCCATCCTCAAAAATGCCAAAGTTATTCTTGACTGCGTTCATTTGCTTATGCTGTCCTCCTTCCTTAAGTGCTGTCATCTAGACATTTTGTTCAACTACCTCCTCCACATCTTTTGGGACCCAGAACTTTCATCAAGTCTTTTCCGACTACTTTAGATCACATTGATTTAATTTGTTCCTGCTCTGAATTCCTATAGAATTTGTGGTGTATCCTACCCAATGTATTATTTAATCACATACTGTCTATCCTGATTGTTTTATGAAGCCTACTTTTCAATGCGAATAGGTTAATAGGTCTTCAGACACAAGGACCACATTGTAGATCTGTGGCTTAGAGCACACACTTGGCTCAGTCTTTTCCCCTTACTGTATGCCCTTGGATAAGTTATTAAATCTCTGTATCTTAGATTTCTCCTCTGCCAGGATGATGGTAATAATAGAACCTACACCATTCGGTGGATGGAAGGATAAATGAGGTCATGCATAAAAGGTGCTTAGCACAGTCTCCGGAAAACAATAAATTGATTGTTGCTCTTCCAGCATATTCATTATTACCTCCTACTTCTATTTCTACCTTCTACTATGGGAGCTTTTCTCCCACTCTTGAATTCCGAGATACTGGTAAAGTCACTTAAGTCTGTTCTGCCTCAGTTTCCTCATCTTTGAAAGAAGGCAATAAGATTTGTAAACAGGCTTCTCATAGAGTTCAAAGGAGATAATGAACACAGACTTGCTTTAGAATCTTAGGCTCACAACAGCCCCAGCCAGGCTGTCAGTCCTTTCCTAGATTTTAAAACTGAAGTGTTACTCTCACGTTGTGATCGTGTAAGCGTCTCAAGCCAAGAACTTCCAGCAGAAAATTACTAAACTTTCTTATTGAAGTTAGGAGAAAACACAGTGATACCCAGGAAAAAGCCAACCTGGGAGGGAGAGAAAGGTTTGGGTGCAGTAAGCCCCTGGGTCTCCCAACCCGTGCTGTTTCTCTGCCTTCGTTGTTTACTGGAGTCATCGACTTTGATGCTTTCCTCGCCTCCATGCCATGCTTTTCCAAAAAGTTAATTTGAGACAGGTGACTTTCTGGGCTTCTAGAGTAGCCCTTGACTAATACAGAGGGGCAAGGGCTAGATATTCAACAAGAGAAAGGATGTCTGGGCAGAAGTGATTTTTTCCTCTCCTCCTGTTTCTTTTCCAAACAAGAGAAATGGGAGAGATCCTGGAGAATTCAGAGAGAAGGCAGGTGGCATGCATCCCATGGAAGCTTCCTGCCACTGTCCAGACCCAGCAGAGGAGACACCGACATCCTTTATTCCCTTGAATTTGAGGTGAACATATTCCCCCAGATCATAGAGCATCCAGAAATTAACGAGAAGCACCCCAAAGCAGCGCAGGGTTTAGGTGAATGCTCACTCCAAAGGACTAATTCCTCAGGAGGGTGGCAGCCATTGCAGCTGTGTATGTGTGTATGTGTGTGTATGTGTGTGTATGTGTGTGTGTGTGGAGTGAGGGAATCACTAATTACCAGATGTGGCAGCTCTTTGGGGGAACAGCCACCTGACACTGAGAGGTTCCAAGGCAGGGCAGAGCATCAGTGGAGGAGTGACTGGCAGAGCCTGCTGCAACAAGAAGAGTTCAGAATTCATCCCTTCTACTTGGTTAAGGATTTAAAGTTTTGGGGGGTTGGGGAAAACTGGGGGTCTATCAGTTATGCTGACAGGAGTCTTATAAAGACACATTTGGTTTTGTGCCCATAGAAACGAGGTTACATACATCTTTAGAATCTAGGGCTTAGATTGCCTTTCCAGCCAAGAAATAAATGTCAACTAAATGCCTAAGCTGACACTCCAAATCTGCAGTCACAGCTTTTGTACACGTGTGTGTACATATACACGTATATGAGGTATATTATGTACATATACAGTATCTCTATATCATTGTATCGTGGTAGTTACAAAGGTGTATAAGACTTAGTCCCATACAGCCCTTTGTCCCCTGCTGGTAGTCATTTTATTGAGCTAAGGTTGTAGAATCACAGGGAAGTCTGCATTTTATAAAATCTAACCTCTTGGAGGCAGGGTCTCGGGGTCTTCTGAGGAGTCTTCATTTTTATACAACTGATTTTCCAATAAATGATTATGAAAGTAATAAATGTTCATGTCAGAAAATCTTAACAAAGTGTATAAAAGGCCAAAAGAGAAAATGAAATCACCCGCAAGGAGACCTTTTTTGAGAGAAAAGGGGTCTCTTTGCTATTTCAATATAAACTCCTTTGCATTCAATTCAATTGGAAAAGCATTCACTGTGCCCCAGAGACCTCTGTGCATATTGGAATAAAACAGCCCTCGTGGAGGACCTGGTGATGGAGTAAGGGCTGTAATGACACTCCTTATATGAAATTCTGTGCTACCTCGGTGACTTGTAATGAGGTTCCCGCCTAGTCACACTTGTCATATTTGCCAAGCCACCGAGGGCTTTGGTGAAGAAAAGAAGATTTTAAAACTCCAATAACAGGCTAAATAAGATGTGAAAACAGCCTTTTATCCTTTGTTTCTACCATCAGGCTCCAAATGACAGAGTTCAGGAGTTAAGACCAGACCGCATTGCAGTAAATATCGAATGGCAAAGGTGCACTAACTTGCCTTTTCATTCGAGAGGCTTGAGGAGGAGGCCGTTGCCAGAAAGATCTGATGCAGATTGGGGCAGACTATTAACCAGCTGGGTGTCTCCCACGTGTGGGTTGAAATCATCTTTACCAAATTGCCCGAGACAGGTTGTACAAAAGCTATCAGCCTCTGCTTGCTTTTGACTTGCCACCGCTTTCTTCTAGTCATTTCTTATTATTGTCTTTGTGCATAAATGCTTCCGTACAGATGACTGCATTTGTTCTTTGGGTAATATGTGCTCAAGAGGAGCTTCTATTTTCAGGGGACAATCTGAGGTAGAAGGGTGTGGAGTGGCAGCCTGGAGACTACAGATGAATTTGGCAATTATGGGCGTGCACAAGGCAGCCATGTTTCCAAATGATTCCAGGAAATCAGGCAGCATCTGCGCCTTCTGGAGCTTGTTTTTATTGCCTCTGTAGCGGGATCTTTGCTTGGAGGTGATGGCGCTGGAGATGAGACAGGTGCAGTGCAAATGTCTCCGCATGTACCCACTGCATCCACCTGCACACCCTACATCGAGCTTGAGCAGGGCAATCAGAGAAGAGAAAAAACACAACATAACAAAACAAAACAAAAAAAATTGCACACAGTAATGAAGAAAATACACAAGCTAGGGGGGATTGGCAAGCGACTGTAATGATGGGTTTCGGGTCAGCTCTGTGTTTTAAATTAAAGTCTGAAAATAAATTCTCACCAGTTTGGAAGAGTTAAGCAGCTCCTTGCGAATTGTCCACAGCTGCTCAGATGCTGATTATCTTTCTTTTTTGGAGGCATTCTGGGGAAATGAAATAAACCCCACTGTTTAAAACACTTCGTTTCATACACGCCACCTTGTCTTCAGAACATAAGACAGCTTGCTGTAGGGAGCAGAGTTAAATATTTGGGCCTTTTACCCACAGTTTACTACAGCCATTTTGCTCTGTGAAGGTTGAAGGTCATCACTTAACAAGACCAAGGGCACCTTTCTCCTCTAATGATTCAGCATAACAGGCTGCATGGCTGCCCATGTATCTTTTGGCAACTGGAGTAAGTAGGGTCCAGTCCTGGTGTTCTGTGGCCTTGGTTCTAATAGGAACCCTGGAACTCACATCTCATCTTTGCATCCATTCCAGGATTAAATCCTCCTGGATTTAATTTAATTTAATTTTTAAGAATTTCTTCCCTACCAGATTCATTTGGGGTCATTGACTTTGGACTAAGTTGTGATTTTTTTTCGCAGCTCCTGGACTTCTTTGTCTCTCCCCTCCGTCCCACACTTTTCCAATCTTGGGTCCTTCAGAATATGCCCTCCCCCTTGAGTTCATCCGGGTTTTGTTTGTGTGCAATGAGAGGTTGACCATCCGGAATGAACGATGCTCCAGGGTCAGAAGGAAAGAGCTGGGTTCTAGTCACTGGTGTGCTAGATCCTTATCCCCTGGCACAATTCTTTAAGCTCAATGCCTTTTTTTACTTATCTGTAAAGTAGGGATCATTATCTCCATTGTGTGGACGTTGTGAGGAGGGTGATAAATTATTTAAAAGCTGATGAAGATAGAGGTAATATATCTCTGTTTTGACTCAGTATAGTGTTAGAAAGAATGTGGATTTCTCCTAGGAACATATCTGCACTGCCAGAATTTTGGCTTCTAGATTCAAGTTGGAGCCCAGGTTAAATGGGGCCATATTAACCGCAAGACTCCATGTGACTCCCTTGGATGTATAATTCTGGGAGACCCTTGTATTTTCTCCCATTGTCTGAGCCTGGTAAAAAGAAAGCCATGGACTGAAGATAATTTTTTTTATAGAGCGTACTTCAGACAACTCAAAATCAATAGTTTTCTTTGTTGAAGGCACCCAGGAAAGTAGAATGTAAGGAATCATAGGAGTTTACTATTGCTCTTTGGGACCGATGATAAAACTTTATGGTATCTTTATAACATATATGGTCAAGTACAAGTGAAATTGTATTTCATTACAGTTTATCATTGTCTGATGATAGATAACACTGCATTTTATAACACTTGACATTTAACATGTACCTGATCAAAGATCTAAACTCTTTGTTTCTCTCCTCCTAGTGGCTTAGGATTTATAAAGGGAGCCAGAGGAACTGAGGGTGAGATTGATCAGAAAAAACAGACTATGTGAGGCTGCTGTGGCTTTTTAGAGACCAAAAGATCCAGAAAAAAATAATTTTAGTGATAACCCCTTGCTTAGAATGCTCTTATCATAAAGGTGGGTAGCAGTAATACCAGTAATAATAGTAATAGTAATAGTAGTAATAATAATAATAATAATAATAATAACTAATGCATATTTATGGAGCACTTAGAATATACCAGGATTTGAGCTTACCATTTTACATGCTTTGTCTCATTTGGGCCTCATGTCACAAACTCCCTGTGAGTTATGCACTGCTATTATGCCCTGGTAAGAAAGCTGGTCTGAGAAAAACTAACTTGCCCAAGCTTGCTCAGTCAGTTGGGGGAAAAATCTTGTTTCAGTGGAGTGGCAGAAGCTGGCGAGGCACTCACCAAGCCTATTTTTGTGTCTCCTTGGGCACAGAAGAAAGTTTTGCATTTCCCAGCTTCCCAGGCTGTTAGATGTGACCACGTGACAGAGTTCTAGGTGATGGGATGAGGGGAAATGACGTGCAGCAGCCTTGTCAGTGCTGGCCTGCACGACCTCTCATAATCCATCTTCTATGCCTTTTTCCTGTTTGGCACCTGGATTTATAGAACTCTGACTTCAAGGGCTTAGCAGAGACATAAGATCAAAAGAGCTGGGACCGTGAATAACCACTTGGTGGAGAGCTGCCTGTCAAGGAGGAACACTTGCATCCTAAATTCAACTCTGCATATATTATAAACTTTGATTATGTTAAGATGTTGAAATGTTGGTGCTTATTTGTTACAGCAGCTTTTTAGCATTTATCTTGACTTCCCCAATCAATACATACCCAGAAAATATATCCTATTGGATAGCACATTGCTCTGTATTTCCACATATGGTTATACAAAGAGGTTTATTTATGAGGAAAAACTAAGTCAACAGATAATATATCTTCAAAATGCATATGATGACTGAGAATCATGATGGTTTTGTCTGTCTGAGTTCAACATGTTTTATTACAACATACCTTAGTCTTCTGTTCCATCCTTCTCTTCCTCCTTTCTTCTCTTCCTTCTTGTTAAAGGCCCGTCGTGTTCCACCTACCATGCTATATGGGGATACAGAAAAGAAGAAAATAAATAAATGCAGCTCTTACCTGTAAGGAGCTCAGAGCCAAAGGGTGGGCCAGGATACATGTCTGTGATTATGCTATGATGTGGTGATGCCAGAACATGTCTACTATGGTGCACTGAGGAAGGGCATCTGACCTGACCAGGGAGAAGTAAGGAAAGCAGAGAAAGTGGAGACTGAGGTGGGGAATTTCCTGGGATGTGGGTCTTTCAGTGTGAAAACATGGAAATTTCCATGTAAATCTGGATGAGTTTGTCACCCTAGGTGGAGATAACCTCATTATTATCTATTCTCAAAGGATAAATAGATGTTTGGAGAGAGCATTCTAGACCAAGGGCACCATGAGCAAAAGCAAAGAGGAGAGAAACAGCATGAAGAGGTCTGAGGGAATGGTAAGCAATGCAGAGTTGCTGGAGGACAAAGTGCAAGACGTGGAGAATGAGGCTCAAGAGTTATGTGAGAGAGAGACTGTGCGGAGCTGTATGAACTATATCAAGGAGTATGGGAGTGTTTTACGCAGCCGAGCAACTGATGGCAAAGACTGAGGGCCACACAGTAAGTACGGAAGCCACTGCCGAAGTCCAGCCTGAGTCAGTAGAGAGGACAGGTAGTTTTGAGTAGTATTTAGAAAGCAAAATCTTTAGTGCTTGGTCATTGATGAAACAAAGGGATCCAGGAAGAGAGAAGATCCAGGATGGCCTGCCGGTTTTGAGAGGAGAATTTCCTAGTTACTAAGACTTGGCAGAGAGCCTTCCTTTCTCCAAGCCTGTGTGCTGTACTGAGTGCCAAGTCTGTGCCCCTGAGGTCTGGCGACCGGCCAAGGAGAGCAGCTCTCCCATCATGTCTCAGCAGGGTGCCTTTCTGCATCGCCTCCGGGCAGCAAAGTGCTAGTGCTCCATAACCACTGAGGTCACTCGATGAAGGTGCTAAAGAGCTAACTCAGAAAGGCAGACCGAGTGCTACTAAGTAAATGAGAAATAGGAATTGATACACAGAGTGGAAATTCATAGAGATCCTGGCTTCGGGGAAATGAAACTATTTTGGCTCTTGCTTTGGCCTCCCAGAGTCTCCACAAGGACAAGGACACCCCCAGGACTTCTTCACTTCAGAATGTTGCATTCCCGGTCACCCATCATAGTAACATTTCTACCTGCCATCCAGAAAAAGTTGCTCTTTCCTGCACTTCAAGTATCTACACGTGGGGGCTCGATGTCCAGTCTTCAGCTGGGACTATTGGAGTACTCGCACCATACCAGATTTTAGACTTATCCTTTCACAGGCATGATCTTATTTGAGCTTTATCTCATAGCCTCCCTGTGAGGTCAGCACCAGTCACAGGCAATTAGAATCACAAACATTAATGTAATACTTAAAGCAGTTACAGATTTTCTTTACCTGACTATGAGCTCCTTGAGGTTAGGAACTGTATTTATTATTTACTTTCAGACCTGGCATAGTGCCTCGCCCATCTTAGATGCCTCAGGAATGTTTGCAGGATCAGTGGGTGGATTGTTTCCTCCAGAGAAAATAAAACTAAGGGCAGGAAGAGAATATAGCTTCGGTAGCCAGTTGCCTAGAATCATCTTAAACACTGCAGGGCTGGGGAAACCAAAAGGCTCTCTTCCCAGGTTTGAGTATTTTTCAAGATTAGACCAAAGAACTATGGCATCCATCATATTCTCTGTTTAGATAAAATAGCATATTTACACAGGAAAGTGTTGTAAGGTCTAGCTTAGTGCAGAAAAGACAAAAAAAAAAAAAGTTTCAAGTGCAGAGAAAACTGAATAAGAATTGCTCTAAGTTATGAGTCTCATTAGATGACGAAATTAGACCCAGAGCTTGTGTTGTTATTTGTTTCCTGTGGCTGTGGCTGGAGCACTGTCCTGATTGACTATTCTACGTTCCACAGATTGAACTGGGTCTGGGACATAAATGGCAACTTGCTCCATGAGTTCAGTCGATCGGTTATTTAATAAAAATGTATTGAATGCCTATTTCATTTATAGAAATATGTTAAGAGGGAATGAGAGAAAGAAGATAAGTATAGTGTGGGCCGGTCTTGAGGACGATACACTTTAGTTGGGATTTTAAAGAATTCAATGCATTTATTTAAATCGCTATGTCTCTTAATTTGGCTTTCATTTTGAAATGAACTTTGATGGACAATTCATATATTGTATAGATGTTTATTTTGCTATATTACTAAATTATATAATCATGTTGATTAAAGTTTCTTTTGAGCCTATCAGATACAGACGAGGAGATTGAAATATGGAGAGAATTGATGATTAATCCAAAAGTATGTGTTAGAGTAGAAGCTAAGATTTCTTTTGTTCAAATCTAAAATTGTCTCAAAGTCTCGGCGCAGTAAACTATCATTAATGTTGAAAGTAATGGGCAATCTTCTGGAGACTGATAAAATGTTTGTAATCAAGAAGTGTGTATTATCATCAAGTCCGTTGATATTATTAATTCTTGCACGATCTTAGAAGAAAAAAACAAAAAATCTATTTTCATTGGTTTCAGCTTATTTCAGATTTAAAAACAGAAGCACACATTTTAATTTTCATAGACATTTTGAGGATATACCCTGCTTTGAAATCCAAAAGCATAATAATAATAAAAAAAGAAACCTACACTATCACACAGGGAAAAAAATAACCTATAAAACAAAAAACAAGCCTGAGAGTAAATCGTTATGACTTTTGTCAATTATAGATTCTTCCTTTAGATATATATATAATTTTGGTGACAGCAATCTCATTTACTTCTAACTAAATGTAAATATAACATTAGCTACATATTTTGAAGTTTCAAATTAATCAGCAAGACAAGTTTCAAACCAGATATTTCTCTAACTGTGGTTGTTGGCTGCAAAAGATGTAAATTACTAATATGAGTTCAGTTTTGAATAACTGGAATAATAATAGGATCAGGGAGAAAATCGACAGAAGAAAGTGCTGCAGGTCAATTAGCCGAACATGTGCTGGTTTACGAGGGAGCTTTGCCGCCCTTGGAAGGAAAGTTTGCTTCTTGCACTGGCAGATGCTGCAGGGTCATCTCTTAGTTGTCACTGGTTACAGGGAGAGTACCATTCCCCACGTTCGAATGATCTCAAACTAGCTCTTCTCTCTGTAAAGGAGTCCATGAAAAAGTGGACTGTGGTTAGTGCCAAATCAGTTGCTGTTTGTGCCTTTAAAAAACATCTGTTAGGCCTCAGTGATTTGAACAAAGTACACAATTAAACCAAGGCTTAATACGGACCAAGAGAATATACGACAGGGTAAGATGTGAGAGAAGCTGGAAACTTCAAACTTTCACAGCAAAAAGGGAGACGATGGCTCAAGTAGCAAGATACTACTCTCACTGTAGTATCATCAAGACACTGTGGGGTTTGGAATTTACTGGGGTCATGGTCTACCGTAATTGCAGGGTCACGACACTGTGTAATTTTCCCTTATGGTTCTGTGTGTGATATCTGCTCCCATTACACAACAACACGACTTTGATTTCTTAACCATGCCCTTTCCTCTCTAGCATTATTATAAGACCTGCTCCTGAGATCTCAAGCCCTCATTTTGCCCTTCTGTAAATCCATCCTCAGAGCTACCGGGGGGATCCTTCTGAAAATGTAGTCTTGAACAGACCACTTTCCTGTACAATATACTTCAGACTCCCTGGCATGGTATAGAAAGTTCCTCACAGAATGGTTCCTACTTATTTACTGGTCTAATCTTTTATCCTTTTCTTTCTCATGCACAATCTGGCCATTTTAACTACCTCTGAGTGTGACATTTCATCAACACTAGTCTTTACATTTGTCATTCTCTTCTTGGCCACCTAGAAAATTGCCCTCTTCTGGGAATCTTTCCAAGCAGAGGTGAATACTTCTTCTCATAGCTCTCAAGCCTTATCATCCTGAACCTCTGGAGGTGGGGCAGGAAGAGGAGGAGATGAGTTTTCAAGAGGAAGTCCAAGACCTCCTGCACTTTGCTGACAAGCAATCCAAAGGGACACATTAGAAAAGTCACATCTCCTGAGAGCCAGACCTTTAACTGTTTCACTAATCATGTGGGAACACCCCCCAGCTCCCACAAATACTCCTAGCGCTGGTAAGTGATGAGGAAGGCCTTTTATAGTTATAATGATGATGACTAATCATTACCGCTTGCTTGCTATGGGCCATCTCCTTTCATCTTCACAAGCTCCTCATTATGTCATTATTATTATTACACCACATTGTATACATGATGAAAGTGGGGTTAGAGAACTTACATGACTTGTCCTACATAGCTAGTAGGTAGGGGAGTAGAAGTTGACTCTAGTTGTCCAACTGTCCTTATAATACCATGCAATAAAGCTTTTTATTTTGATCCCTCCATAGAAAGGGATGAAGGGCTGTTTGAATTCCTTACAAAAGTTAATATCTGCCTTCTCTATTTAAATATATGGACTACATCTCTTTCGAACTTGTATTCCCAGCACCTATCATTGTCCTTAGCATATGTGAGTAAATGCATAATTGAATTATGAATGAGTACTGGCCAATATAAATATTCTGCCATTGTAGAGTAAGTGGAGATTAATCATAAAACTGTTTCTATCTTAGGACAAGAAGCCTGAACAAAATGATACAGAGCCCAGAGGCTTTACATTCATTTTTATTCCTTTATTTGATCCCAATTTGATTTTGGTTGTATTTTTATTTTGAGACTTGTCAAAAGAATTAACATCCAAATAATCCCAATGTTTATAGGTGTTCTCAATCTCCACCATGAACTTTTAGAGAAAGGTAAAGTTTTTACAAAGCCTAAGGCTTTAAATTTATTTTTAGTATTTTACTTAAAACTATACCTACACTTCCTGGAGTGACTCAGTCAAGGAAATGTTACAGTACTGAATCCCTTGCTAACACTGAGGCCCAAGTTCACACTGTGGATCCTAATGCTATGGAAAAAAAAGTCTCACCGAGATCCTAGAGATTTTCAGTGGCAGTAATGATCCTTCGAGAAGAGTAGCTTTGCGTGTTCTGTCCTATAATATGAAATATCACTCAGCAAGCTGCACTCTTCAATAATTTTTATAGCAAAACATAACACGCTTTTCCAGCAAGGTCTGAAATATCAATAAAAAGGTACAAATGGACTGGCCTGCGATTCTCAATTCTGAGGAGAGTCTGATCTTTTTAGCGCATTGGTGCTGAGGCTTGAAAAGCAAGTATGTTTTCAAAGGGACTCTGGAGACTGCCTTAGACTTTTAACCAGGGCACTGCCTGTGAAGCTGGGGTGTCGTTTGGGGGATGATACAGTATTCCGACTTCGGGTCAGATATACTGGCACATTGAGAAAGAGCAAGTTGTATGGCGACTACTGGTTTGGGTTTGATAGTGTTAAAACGGAGTTTTGGGGTTAAAAAAAGAAACTTCTCATGTTACTAAGGGCCTTTATTAGTTTTCCACTGATGCATAGCAAATAATCACAAGAGAAGTGGCTTAAAACAATACTCATTTATTATCTTACAGGTCTGCGGGTCAGAAGCTGGGGTGGGCCTGGGGGGGTTCTTTGCTTAGAGTCTTACAAAGCTGACACAGAGATGTTGGCCAAGCTGTGCACTGATCTGTAGGATGTGGAAAGAATCCACTTCTAAACTCATTATGTCATTGGTAGAATCTGGTTCCTTGGTGTCTAGGAATGATTTCTTGCTGGAGTCACCCTCAGCTCCTGAAGTCTGCTCTCAGATCTTTCCATGTGGGCCCATCTACCTTCAGAGATATCCGCTTTTGGAATCTCTCTGACTTTCTCTTTTTCTACCAGCAGAGGAAACTTTCTGCTCCTAAAGATCTTGTGTGACTATATTAGTTCCAGCCAGCCATCTTTGTATTTTAAGGTCAACCGATTTGGGACTTCAGTGACATCTATCTGTAGAACCCCTTTATAGCAGTACCTAGATTAGTGTTTAGTGAATAACTGGGTGCCAGAAGCCTTCAAAGTCCATTTTAGAATTCTGTCTACCACAGAACCAATGTGAACCATTTGCTTTGCAAATGCTACTTAATTTAAACTTTTCAATAATCTTTAAGCACACAAGTTAATTGCTTAATTTGCTCACCCAGTAAATGATGCAGCTGGCATTTGACCCCAGCCTATTCTGACTCTAACATCTGTGCTAGTCCATAGCAATAATGATAACAATATTAATAAGAACATCGCTCTCTATGTGCCAGGAACTGCCACTTCTTACATACTAACTCATTTAATCTATACAACAACCCTGTAAGTAGATATAATTTGGTCTCATCTTGTAGATGAAGAAGCCATGGAGGGGGCAGCCACTTATCAACAGAGCTTTCATTAGTATAATTAAACCACTTTAGTTCATCTCAACCTCTTTTTATCAGTGGAGCAAGTAGGAATTCAAAGGGGACTCAAACATTTTACCAACACCCGCTCTAGGTGCTCACTTGGTTACTTCCTTTTCAATCATGCTTTCCTCACTGGCACAACAGGATGTGGCAGCTTTTAAGACTTTTATTATGTTAAAGCAAAAATTGCACGAGACAAAGTTTAACAGACAAGGGAGACTTTATTAAGACTCTTGCAACAGGGAAGAGAGGCCAGAACTGGTTCTGAGCTTAATTCTGTTAAAATAAAGGCCTAGAGAGTTTTTAAGAGCTGGGATGGGGGGGATTATAGGCCATCTGTGTTTGCTAATTGGCTTCGCCTAAGGAAAAATAAACTTTTTCTTATCCTCATGACAGGAGGTAGTTTAACAACTTGGAGCCTGCCAAAATGAGGTCCCTACCTTCCCGCAGAAACTCAGAGAGAGGTATTACCTTCCTCCATGATTAGGTTTCCAATGAATGACTCCCAGGTCCCTGAGAAAGACCTTCTTGGGTTGTAAAACTGGCAAGAAGCTTTTGAAAAGATTTACATCTCAAAGGAGCAGATAAAGAATTTACAATCACAGGTTTTCTAAAGTAAATGCTGTAAGAAAAGGGAGGCTAGGGCTCGAGTCAGAAGTTTAGTCAAGTGAGGGGAAAAGTAAGGCCATCTTAGTCTTAAGACTGAGACCAAGTGTGAAGACTAAATAGATAATGTATGCTATCATGTTTTCTAATCTGAAAAGTAATATTCAATTGTAACTTCAGAGAAACTCTCCTTGACCCTTTCTGTCTAGATTCCAAGCTGTTTCTCTATGGTCTCAGAGCTCCCAAGATCCTTCCTCTGTCATTTGTAATATTATGTAAAGCTGCTAATAGCCTAAGTGCCCATCAATAGCACAGTAAACAGACATATGAATAAATAGCATGTATATAAAGTATAAATATACTACTATAAATAGCAGTATAAACAGATAATGGTAACTCTCTGTACACAAACATTCTAGTTATAAAAGATTACATTGAAGAAGAAATTTAATAACTTGGGAAAATGTTCATAGTAGATTTATGTTAACTAAGGGCAAATTATAAAACACTGTGACAAATGTGATCCCAATTAAGTAACAAAACAAACAAACAAATTCTCCTGGAAGGAGATACACCAAAATGACAGTATTTATCTGGGGGTGGTGGGGTTATGAATAATTTTTATTTTCTTCTCTGTGCTTTACCATGTTTTTGGCTTTTCTACAATGAAAATATATCACTCCTGTCACCAGGATAAAAAACACAATTTTACACAAAGAACTGTGGACAAAAAAGCCACAGAGGCATTTTTTTTATGACTCCCTCTAATGGAGGCAGGCACAGTGCTTTGTAATATATCCTGTGTAATTTCTTGTCTTTCTTTTGCTACATCCTTCTGGTGGTCCACATCTGGACAGAGATCAAGGTGACAACAAGGGCTTCTCTCTTCCTGATCCACTCTTGAGTCCACAGGCCAGTCCTGTAGGAAAGAGAGTTTGAGGGGAAGGATGTGTAAAAGGATTATGATGATTCTTTTTTGCTCTGGCTATATCTACATCCTTGACTTGATGTTGTTAATTGGTCGATTAATTGGTGGACACATTTATTTCTACCAATTGCCCTGTGTGTACCTGGCTGAGAAGAATTGTTCAGAAATGGCATGCGCTGCATTGATAGATAATGAGTTTGCCATCGCAAGAGGTATTCAAGCAAAAATCTCAATGGTCACTTATAATGAACGTGATAGAGAGACTTCCAGCCTTATATAAACCAGCTGGTTACCTTTGTGAGATCTGAGACCTTCCTTCAAACCAGTTCAAGGACAAGGGGATTTGGTGGCAAGATCCTTCTCCAGTAATCTATGGATGGAATAGGAAGCGGGATGGGAACTGGGAAATCCACTGAGAGCCAAGTCAGTTGCTCTCTCAATCAGGGGTCGCGGGGTGTCTCTGCTCTCTGATGTCCTCTGCAGTTGAATCATGCACGACCTTTGCTAACCCAACCTCTAAGCCACAAAATCTCTCCTCCAGCAAACTACCAGAAACAGTGTCCCTAGATAAGACGAGAAAGACAGAGACAAAGAGACAGAAACAGAGAGATTCCCAATGATAGATTAGGTCATGGTCGGGGGGGAGAAAGGATTGACAGTACTATCACAACTTAAAGTGATGAAAAATATATTAATTGGTAACTAGCTTAAACCATTCAAAAGAATATACCTGTACGTGGGGCAAATTTTCACACTACTTTCTGTTTACCAGAATCTTCTTCGTCGCCTCTCCTTTCTTGATCAGAAATGTTTTTGCACTGCAGTGAAAACTGGAAAATTCTATATGGCACCCACATAGCTGATTAGAAAAGCATTCTGAAGTTGGCTTTCTGACTCGTTATCTGAAAAACACTATCTAGAATCCAAATGGCTTATCTGAATATTTCAGCTCAATTATTCTGATAGGAGTAAACCTGTTTTTATGTTAATCTAAAGTCATTTCCTATATTTATTCAGTGGGCCGAGGCAGCTAACTAGAGAATCGAAGACATCTTTGAAAATAGAGAAGCCATTAATAAATACAGAAAACACTGGGAGTAAAATCTCTCTTTTTTGTGTCATAGCAAGGCCTCAGGTTACGGCCACGGTTCATTCTATAATCTTTAATGATATCCAGCCTCTTTCCTTGGTTGCCTTTGCCTGGAGCAGCTAGCGTTTCCTTAATAATTTATGCCACGTTTTTCATTTCTATTCACTTCATACTTAATCAGCAGAGTTGTAATTCCTCTTCCCCTCATACATCTTCGTTTTCGACCCCATTACCTGTAGGGGCTCTGAAAGCTCACCCGTTCTTGATGTGGCATTCCTAGTCTCTGGCTGCTCTCCGGGGTCTCTGGCAACCTGCTCCCTGCTAATTGGTGCAGATGGGAGGAAGATGCACAGCACGCGAGGGAGGAAGCAGATCCTCCTAACAAGTACGGGGCCCTCGGGGACCAAGGCACTTTGGGAAGCTGCTTTAACTCTGTCAGGTACAGCGAGAGAGCGATTTATGGAGTCCCGTTTCATGACATTTTTTGTATCCTTCAAAGTGGTGTTTCCAAAGCCTACACTACTGTTGGCTCACCGTCTTGAGGTTTTAAGCAAGCTAGAATAACAATTATAATATCGCTTATTGACTCTGACTTAAGGCTAAGCACGATGCACATATTAATTTACTTTTCATCACAATAAATCTCTGAGGATCGTATTATTATCCCTGCTTCACAGATGAAGAAACTGAACCTCAGAGACATAAAACAATTCTTAGTCAAATGATTTAGTCCATTCAGGCTGCCATAGACTGGGTGGCTTATCAACAACAGAAATTTATTTCTCACAGTTCTGGAATTTGGGTAGTCCAAAATCAAGGTGCTGGCACTCAGAGTCTGGTGAGGGCCCACCTCCTGGTTCACAGATGGCTGTCTTGCTGTGTCCTCACACGGTAGAAGGCGCAAAGGTGTCCTCTGGGGCCTCTTTTACAAGGCTCCGCCCTCAGGTCCTAAAAACCTCTCAAAGGCCCCACCTCCAAATGCCATCACACTGGGGATTAGGTTTCAACACATAAACATTTGGTCTATAGCACCGCGCTAGGGGATGGCTGAGCCAGGGCGAGCCCCCAGGTCTATCTGGCTTCAAGGAAGGAAGAAAAAGGCAGAGCCAAGGTCTGACCCCAGCACTACATTGCTGCAAATGTCCCTTCTTTTCCCACACATGATGCATAGCTGGTGATATTCCTTTACCAGCAGTGAGGACTGCGGACTCCTCTCTGCTCTAGCAGATACATCACTTCCAGAGGCCTCTTGACATGTTTTCATTTATTATGCTGGGCTTTGTAACTGTCACCTGAGTTAGGGTCTCTCGTGTCTAACTGTACCCATCAGTATCACCAGTGAGGAAATAGTACCAACCTCATAGATTTTGTATGAAGACTGAATGACAAGAAAGATCTAAAATGCCTCATCCATGGATACATAGGTGGTATCTGGTAAATGGTCTCCATGATCATTATTGGGAAATATGATTTTTTTTCTTCTATCTCCAAATCTGAGCTCAGCATTTTACATTGAGTTAAATACAAAATATATGCTTGATGAATAAATAAATGAAGAAATGTAAGAAGCAATAAGTTAACAGCTTAGAGTTTGGAGACCTGAATTCTAGTCCAGGCTCTGCCATCACTACTGTGGGATCATTCATCAATCACTTACCATGTCTGGACCTGAGTTTCCTTTCTTGCCTCATAAGGCAGTTGTTCCAAATGACCTCTACAATTCCTTCTAACTAGAGGTTTCTGAATTATTTAATCTGGAACCAATAAAACCTGGGTTAATTCCCTGACTCATCACTATTTAGGGACCCTAGCTGATGCTCACTTTAGCTGATACTATAAATACACGTTTTCTTGCTATCCATGTGGGTTTCTTTGTGTGTAGACTGAGTTTCACGTTTTGGGCTTTAGGATTAGAAGGGATATCTCTCCTTTCATTTTATTTTATGTTACCAGTTCTAAAATGGGGCTGGTTCGGCCCCTCAGGGGAACTTTGACAATGTCTGTAGACAGTCTTAGTTGTCACAGCGGGGACGAGGTGCTACTGGCATCGAGTGGGTAGGCCAGAGATCCAGCTAGTGTTCCATCATGTACGGGTCAGCCCCTTCCCCCCATACAATACAGAATTATCTCACATAAAATGTCAATAGCGTTGAGGATGAGAAGATCCATTTTATGTGAAGAATATATTTGTAAGAACTGAAACTCACATAACACCAAGGTTGAGAGCATTGCTTCCCATCATCTGCCCTGGTAGCAGGATGCTTGAAATTGGAAGTCTGAGCTTAGTGATTAAAAGCGCACACAAAAATTCCCTGGTGTTTCAAAGATTCAAAGGCACAATGAGCAAGCCTATTACAGTACATCAGACTCCTGTACAGAGCAAACGCATTTCCTACCTGAATGAAGAATTTCTGAATAGATAAGCGCCGCAGCTCCTACAGGGGACTGCTTTAGCAGGGGGCGTGTGGATTTTAGCTGCACGAATAATATCAACATTAGTGGGAATCCTTACGTCGCCCTGCACTGGAAATTTACCCCTGAATGGGTAGCAATATCCCACAGATGGGAGCCATTGAGAATCTGTTTCACTGGCAGGATACATGGAGAAGGATTGCGTGGGAAGCGATGTTGGTTGCCAGCTCGTGAATGGCTTCCAGCTGAACGGCCTGCATAGGGACAGAGTAGGGCAAATAGGGCAGAGTTATTCAATGACCAGTGTGAACCTGGGTGACGCTGGGACAGGCCATTGGTCTCTGATGCACCCCTCCTCCCCATTTGGAGCCTTTTCTGTTCATTTCATAAATGCTCCTGTCATTTCCCTAAGATCATAGCCTTTCTGCCATGTCCCTCGCCCCAGGAAAGTGGGCTAATAAACTCATTCTCTCTAAGGTGTCAGGGACCCAAGTATTACTTTCTGTAGGATAATTTTTGTAATTTAAAGAAATGTCATCAACGAAGCCCTAGGGCATAGAAATTTGTTTTTCTGGAGGGTCTGTAAGGGTGTCTCTGAGGATATAATCTGCTTTTGTATGAATCCCTCAGGTCTTGACTTAAGCCGCTGTGGAGTCATTTCTTGCACATCATAATATCTAGAAGCTCGCTATTGTTACAAAACAATATTCAGCAGAGTAAATTTGAAGACCTAATTTGCTTTATTAGGTGACTCACGCATCAGGCAGCAAGCCACCTAGCAAGGAGAATGGGAGTTCTGAGGTGTCATACAAAATAGAAGGTTTTTATAGGAAGAAAGGTACTGTGGGGGAGTTATTAGAACAAAAAAAAAAAAGAATTATTTAGACCAGGATGTCTTTCTAGGGGGTGAAAGGGAAAGCAAAAGTTTTATCATGCAAATTCCTCTTCTTCCATTAGGGCATGGGGAGGGCCCGTGTGACAGGTTACCTTCCTGGTGCCGGACCAGAAAATTCCAGACTGGTTGATTAAGATTATATTTTTGGAAGAGATTGAAACTGCAATTAAATCAGGTATTAAATCTAGGTTTAGTATCATGGGCTTTTAGCACGAGTGACACCATTTGGGGTCTGTGGTTTTCTTAATGCTATGTAAAGCAGTGAAGAAGTGAAAACGCTGTGTGCGAAGTGGGGTTGGGGTGTCCCGGAGTTGGCCCCTGGTCTCCATCCCTACACCACACCGCTGGGTCCTGAGCCACTTCTCTTAAATCACTCGGGCTCCATGGACCAGTGATCCTCAAGTTTTTCCTCATCACAGCCCACATAGAAAAAGATACCGTTTGGAACCCAGAATGCCCAGAGAGCACTGCTCTAGGCTAGAGGCAAAGCCCCAGCTGTCCCAAGGGCTGAGCAGATCGGTACTTGTGCATGGCCTGGCCTGGGAAACTGTGCCAGAGAGCATAGCATGAAAATCATTGCACTTGGGTGACCATGACAAAGACCGGCCACTGTAAAGCCTTGAGACAGAAAGAAGTAGAAGATTTTAGCCACCATGTTAACTGGCACCATAGACTAGAGTAACACGATTGAATTGATTCTTTAATTAATGCATTAAGTTAATATTCATGGAGCACCTACTGTTTGCCAGCTACTTCTCTAGTTCCCAAGGAGACAGAGGTTAACAAATCCCTGCCCTTATTTATCCAAAGAAATCCAAAATACTAATTCAAAAAGATACTATGCATCCCTATGTTCATTGCAGCATTATATTTACAATAGCCAAGATATGGAAGCAACCTAAATGCTCATCAATAGACGATTAGATAAAGAAGGTGTAGCACATATAGACAATGGAATATTATTTGGCCATAAAAAAGAATAAAATCTTACCATTTGTGATGATGTGGCTGGATCTAGAAGGTATTATGCTAAGTGAAATAAGTTAGAAAAGACAAACACCATATGATGTCACTTGTATGTGGAATCTTAAAAAACAAAATAAATGAACAAACAAAACAGAAACAGACTCATAGATACAGAGAACAAACCGATGGGTTGCCAACTGGGAGGGGTTTTGGGGGCCTGGGTGAAAAAGGTGATGAGATTAAGAAGTACAAATTGGTAGTTGCAAAATGGTCACAGGGATGTCAAGTACAGTAGGAAGTACAATCAATAATATTGTAATAACTATGTATGGTGCCATGGGCATACTTGATTTATCAGGGGGATCACTTTATAAGTTATATTAATGTCTAACCACTATGCTGTGCACCTGAAACTAATATAATAATGAATGTCACCTGTAATTAAAAAATAAAAACTAAAAAATTAAAACTAAAAAAATAAAAAAAAACTCTTTATAAAACAAAACAACAACAAACAAACAAACAAATCCAAATCCTTCCCGTGGAGGAGTCTATATTCCAGTGGGATGGGGTGGGGAACAAGTAAACCACAAATAATTAAATAAAATATATAATCAATCAGGGCCTGAAACGGATGCATGAGAACCATTCCGAGAACCATGAAACGCCAGAAGAAAAGTTCCAGACTCAGAGCATAGGAGTTGGGGGCAGGGGGAGGGAGGAGAGGTCCTGAGGTGAAGATATGATCAGCATGCTCAAGAAACAGCAAGAAGCCTGAAAAAATTTTAATCGCCCTTGCCAATTTTCAGCCATTTTTGAGAATTTCTATATTTTTTGTATTTGACCTGTGAGACTTATTGAAATCTATCATTCGCTATGTTTACACACGTTCAAATGAGGTTTAGGAAAGTGAAATGTCTTTGGCCATTCCATGATGTTTCGGAGTGTAGAAGCAGCAGGGTTAACCACAAAATTTGCTGAAATTTTGTTAACTCATCTTTACCTAGAAGCCAAAAGCTGTATGGAGATTTATGGACAGATTACATTTCGAGCACTTATTTTTAGTTATATTAAGAACTTTTAAAGGAATAATTTCATTTATTCTTCAGAGTAACACTACGTGGTAGGTACTATTATAATTCCCATTTTATAGGTGAGGAAACCGAGACACATAAAAACCTAAGTAATTGGACAAAAGCATGACTAGCAAATGGCAGCAGCAGAGTTTGAGCTTAGGCAGACTAGCAGACCAACCCCTAAGTCCACATTCTGAAGATGACTGGGATCTCCGTGCCCATGTGTTTGAGATTTTTAAGGGTGGGGTGGGGTGATAGAGCTTTTCCTTATTTGAAAGTCAAGAGTTTCAATGAAGCCACTAGTAGGTCTTGCTTAATACTGACATAGATCTGTCAAAGCCTTCAGGAAACTTCTCAGTGCCTCTGTGTACTTAAATACAAGACCTGGTGTCTATTTTCATTGTGAGGTAGGCTTTACTGCCAGCTGGTAGGGAAGCCCCGAGCATCACTACTCAAGCCACTCTCTACCCACCAAGTCTATTTATTGAGATGTGTGAGGAGTGGAGGATAAGAAGACTTCAACTTTAAAACACTGGGCTTCAATTTCCTTTGAGTGGGACCCACTAAGCCCCTTGTACATATAAGGAGCCTTTCCAAATGCAGAAGTGACAATCTCACATTCTGTGATGACTTTTCCTCATTGCTCCTTTGTGGTGTCACGACAGTGACAAATCCAAGCCTTGTGATGCTCAGCCTCTAGTTCAGAAAAGCTGCAGACTTCTCAAGTCATGGTGTGTGTGGCATCAAGAAAGAAACTCCTCTCATTCTTCTCAACCCCTCCTTTGTTGTGGGGTGATCAGAGTTGGAGTTCAGGAGAAACTTCCAGGATCTCTTGGGTTAAATTCTGTGCAAGGGCCCCAGGTTGGTAGCTTTGAAAGAATACACCATTACATCAATATCAAAACACACAGTATTATATGAGAAGGAGTTCACTTCTATTTGGGATAATCAGAATACATTTTCAGAAGAGAGAGCACATAAAGTTGGTCTCCTAAAATAAGTCAATTTCTTTACCAATTTAACTTTGCAAACCACACCTTTAGAGAAGGAGACATTAGGCAGTTATTTCCTCCTGGGTTGCTTCCACCAGGTGATGGCAATGCTCTGACATGCTTTAGGTACCACTGTGAGTTCTTATCAAAGCATAGAGATAATTCATTGGCCATACTTTAGTTATTTATGCACTGTCCTTTACAAGCTCCATGGCCTTGGGAATGTGTGACTGGATATCTCTAAGCCTAAATTTCCTTCGTTATATAACAGTAATAATAATACGCATGCCAAGGGATGGATTCTTGCAAAATGAATCAGTCAAGGTTCTGAGTTGTAAGCAACAGAAACTAACTCTGGCTAAGTTCAGCAGAAATGGAATTTATTAAAAGAATCACCTGAAGTAATGGAGAACCAGGCATGAAGGTGGTGCAGAGAGAACAGCAGCTTAAGAGTCAAGTCACAGGCCCGTCTGGAAGCGGGCAGTGTCGGTGTCCGTCTCTCACAATTCCTTGCTCAAGCTCTGGGGCAAAGCACGACTGGTTGCCTGAAATGGAGCACAATCTTGACTTTGGCTGCGAGGGTTACAGCTTTCAGAGTAAGAGGAAGGGTCAGGCTCTGAGCAAGACTCATTGGGGGAGAATTACTTAAACATAAGAAAGAGAATTGGATGATGAAAAGCCAAAAATAAACTCAAGTGTGCGTGCTACGAAAATTAAATGATATGTCCCCAAACAATACCCAGCACACAGTCGGTGTGAATAAATGTGGGCTCCATTTTTACCTTCCTTTGGGTCGGTATCGTTACTGTTGGTGGTGGTACTAATGGAATTTATAAAGCACATTCAAGTGATTTGTAGCATTTACTCACTCATTTATTATTTTCTTGCTTTTATTTATTTTATAGCTGTTTTACGAGAAGTGGGCCATAGGCCCCTAAAAACAGTATTTGAGACTATGAAAACAGATTCCTACAAAACTTGAAAAATATCAGTTTATCTCATTTGCATGATTTTTAGACTTTGCTATAACTTCTGAAACCCTGCCTTTATTCTCTCTGTTCACTATAAAAACATGAGCTTACACTTTCAGCATTTTGAATATGACAGGGTTTTAAATATGAGCCTTATATAAGAGTTCTGATCAGTGGACAAGGATACCTTGAAAGGCGATTTGTGTGTCTAGTTCTTCTCTGCTTGTTTTCTTAATAACTAAGTCACTCCTTGGAAATAAATGAGTCATTTACAGAGACACATGCAGACTCTCAGGCCCTTAGGTCACTCTTTTAGTGACTGGAGAAAAATAGGCTAACTGTGCTGGTGTTGAGTCCAGCCCAATTCATCTGCTCTGCGTTTCCCTTTAGCTACTTGTTTCTCAGGATGCAGGATAACTTATTATTACGAGAGCAGAGCCAAGTTCAAAATTCTTATCCATCACGCACTAGCTGTGTGACCTCAGGCAAGTTATTTAACCTCTCTGAACCTCAGTTTTCTTATCAGAGGGTTGTTCTGTGAATTTTGTAAAGCACTATCTATAAAGTGGCTAGGAGAATGCCTGGTTTGTACTTTATTCTCAATCAGTGGATGACATAGAGACCATTGGGGATAAATTTATGTTCCGTTCCAATAAATCTATTGTATTTTCTCTCCTTTCCACTAAAGATAAGGGATAATAGTGTAATAACAGAAAACGCCAAACCTTTTGAGGGCAGGGATAGTATTTAATTTGCCCTCCTGGGATTAGCAGAGTACTCTGCACAGAGAACAAAATCTGTGCCCATTTAACCATAGATGATGTGACTAGAACTCATAAACAGATCTTTAGGGGTGATTGAAAAAAAATCTGGAGTTTTAGACAATCATTCAACAAATTCCATAACATCACAAGGTACGGTTAAGAAACATTTGGGAAATTTATAAAACAAAGGTTAGCAAGAAAAGAAAATGCACGGTCCTGAAATCTTTCCTTAGCCTCAAGGAGAAGTGATCTCTGACCAAGGACTCTGCTGAACAAACTGTGGGGATAAATATCAGGACAGGAAATGTGTCCTGTATTACTATGCCCCTTTGTGGGGCGCTATAGTATGAATGCCTATATCCCCTAAAGTAAGTTTATATGTTGAAATCCTACCCCTCAAAGTGGTGGTGTTCGGAGGTGGGACCTTTGGGAGGTGCTTAGGTGATGAGGGTAGAGCCCTCATGAGTGGGGTTAGTGCAAAAGAGACCCACAGAGATCCTTCCTCTCCTTCTGCTATGTGAAGACACATATGTACCAGGGAGATGGCTCGCCACAGAACCCGACCAGGCTTGTGCCTTGATTTTAGAGTTCCAGTCTCCAGAACTGTGAGAAATCAATTTTTATTGTTTGTAACCTACCTGGTCTATGGTATTTTGTTATAGTAGCCCAAACAGACTAAGACAGAAAATCTAACATGGGAAAGTGGATTCGTCAAGTGGGTGCGGAGTGGAGGGGGAAGACAAATATACTACTTGGACACCAGATACTTTGGATTTGGGTGCTGCTGCCTACGGGTTGTCTGGGAAAGCTAGCTTCCCAGGACCCGGAGACTTTGGGGCCTGTGGGTCATTAGAGGCCCTCCTGCTGCTGAAGGAGGAATACGCTAGTACCAAGAGTGGCTGAGTCACAGAGAGGCTCTTCTCCCTGAGAGATAGGGTGAGCCCCAGTGCTAGCTAGCTCATTGTTCAGACAACTCAGAGAAAACCCCTGGAGTCATTTTTAGACAATCTTCATTATAATACTACGTAGAACTATCTACAGACACCACATTTAGACTCTACTAATGAGTTAGTTTAACAATAATAGTAGTACTATGGTTGCTTTGTTGCTTTGATAATATTAATATTTTATGTTTCTTTTCGAGTACTCTGTTTCTTAAGTTCCTCTTTTACTTTCTCTGAAGATTTTACCAATAACTACTATTTCCTAGGCTCCTACTTTATATCAGTCACTTGACATAAAATTCTCTCAAGAGCCTTGAAAGGCTAACAGTATTAAGTCCATTTTGGAGATGAAGAACCGAGTAGCACAGAATCGAAATGATTTGCTAAGGTCCCCAGAGCTACTACCTGGTCAGGTGGGAAGTGAAACCTAGGTCTCTGCTCCTGCAGGTTAAGCTCTGCCTGTCTGCTAGGGAAGAGGGAGGGAGAGTTGTGCCTTTGTTGGCTTTTCCTCTTGTCAAGGCAAGCAACAGAATTCAGTGGTTTCTCTGCTTCTGTAAGGCTCAGAAGATTGAGAATACTTGACACACCGGGCAGTCAACACAGGGAATGCTGGTTAGCTGGCATGCCACAAGAGGAAGCAATTGTGTTCATTTTGCCCTCATGCCACAGACTAGCAAGAGTGTGGATTAGAATCCTATAGATAGCAACCAAAATTATTCATGCATGTCTACAGGCCTGCTAGTCATTCACTAATAGTCCATTTGATTCAGCTGATCTACCAGATTAGTCTGAGGATGCTATCTGCCACACTGGCATCTTCAATCATGAATGAAAAAAAATTGGATATCCAGAAATCACGCCAAAAAAAGTGAGCATCACTACTTTATCTTAACATAAATGTTGTTATAAATTATGTCCACTGTTTTAGTGTGATCCATTTCCCGTGTGAACTGCAAACTATATCCTTAACAGACATTTTTAGTGTCTTATGATATCGAACATGCTACCCCAAATCTTGAAATTGCTGCAAAGCCTTGACCTATTATTAAAAAGTCCTGTCACTTAAATGAGAACCTTTAGCTGGTAGTGAGAGGGACAGGCAAGATGACCAAAGGACACATTTTGGGTTTGGGAAACATTACACATTAGCAAAACTCCACTTTGTTCCAGCTAATTATTGTAATACAGAGAGAGAGAGAGAGAGAGAAAGTATAGTTTCATCAATATTTCTGAACACTTAAATATACAAAGGCAGAGATAAGAAACTCTTAGTCTCTTGGTTGGTAACTTATTGATTTCATGAGCTGTTCACTAATGAGCCAACTTCAAGAAAGCCAGCTCTGAAAAGTTTCTATCCCCAAATGTGCTGACATGTTTAAAATGGAATGGGTGTTTGCAAGGACGCCATGTGTAAGAGTGAGGATAAAACTCCTTGGAACCTTTGGCTTATTTCTTGAGCTCACAGTCATATATTATTTGTGTTGATAATTAATCGAAAGGTCTATTCACGTGACAAACACGGAAGAGGCAGAGTTCGAAAGAATGATGGACGTTCATTGTCACAAGTAAGTGTTTCTCTAAGGGGAGGAGTTTGCTACTTGGTTTTTCTGACTTGTGCTGTGCCTAGGAATAAATGGGCAAGGAAAATGTCTCAAAAACTAAAATTTTGGCAAGATCATTGTGCTAGAAATTATGAGAGAGACAAGTCGCCATTTTTTTGAACCCTGAATTAAAGAACTGAATTGGCAGTGTATTGTTGTGGAAAATAACATCTTGATTCCTCTAGGATATAAAAAGTGAAGCTAAAATGTACACACGAATACACACAAGTTAATGAGGCACTCACATAGCAGGGTGACTGCTGAGGAGGAGCTGTGGAAGGGAGCCCTTTTATCAACTCTCACTCTCTGGGCCTGCCTCCACCAGGGGGGTGGGAGGGTGCTGTCCCTGTGGGCTGGGCCAGGAGTGATGAGGTCCTCAACCTGAGAGTGTAGGCTAAATGATGTCTGCCATAAATCATATCTTAACTTCCATTTCTAATTAATGTCTAATATAAAATGCACATGATTATATAGACATTAGAGTACCAGTCATTGATCTCATCATTTTATGTTAGTAAACTAATTCAGTCCTCACAGTAGTCCTGGGAGAGAGACGCTATCTCCATTTTACAGATGAAAAAACTGGATCATAGAGGGGACATTAGTTTCCTTTCTAAATGATAATTCTAGCGTTACACTTCCTGAATGCTCAGCCCACTTTTTTATACTTCATTCTGCAGTTCTCACTCCAAAACCTCATAACTGACCATCACTTTCCCCCAAGCAGTATGAAAAGTCATCACGATATTAGGCCTTTTTCTGGTTCCAGGTGAAACAGACATAACCCAAACGAAATGAAAATGAGATTTTTTTTTCCTTGAACTTATATAACTGAAATGTTCAGGTGTCAAGCCAGGCCTACTTTTAGACTTACCTGTTTCTAGATGTCCCAAAGACACTGCCAGGATGCTGTCTCCACCTCTCAGATGCATCTTTTTCTGAGTTGCCTTCATTCTCAGACAGGATATTTTTTCACAGGTGGCAGAGAATGTCTTGCATTCTACCAGCTGAGCAATGCCAGCAGAACCTGCTGCAAATTAAAGTTGTCTTAATAGTTCCTTCCCCCACACAATTTCAAGAACCTAATACTGGAAGGTTTGTTGAGGTTGTTATATTCTGAAAGTTCATTTATAACAATCCCATTAAGTTCAACTCTTGTTTGCTGCTGATGAAATTAAGACAGGAAGAAGAGACTTGGTGGAATTAAAAAAAAAAAAATCTGGATTTGGGAGTCACAACAGTTGTATAGTTTCTTAAATAAGTGACCTTCGAGAAGTCTTGCTGTATAAATGAGATCATGATAGATGCGTCATATGACAGGATTCCCCACTTCCTTTTCCGCTGTCAAGGTCCACGACTCTACACAAGATGACATGACCCAAGAGGATCTTGACTCTTCTGTGAAAACATTTCAAACTGTTCCCCAGACCTTCTGGTTGCCAGTCCCAGGTAAGTTACAGAATCCCAGGCACTCTTTAGCGTTAAGAATGACAAGAAGGCCGTGGGCAGGGCTCCGCAGGGGCTGCAGTCAGGAGATTTCTCTCTGGGGTTGAGAGAAAGTATTGTGACTAAGTCTGGGGGAGAGATGGTGAAGAAAAAGCAACAAAATGGCGAGACGTTAGAACCTCATTCTAATTGGTTACCTTCACTACCTCTTGCCTAGAGGCTGAGTCTGCCATTATCTGATCTATTTCTCTTATTAGACTAAAGCGGGGTGGAGAATTGTGCTGAGTGGGGTGCTGATGAAAGAGGTCCTGATCATAGCTGTGTGCGGGAGATCTAAAACCTCTAAACTGGGGGACAAGGTGGACAGTGGGAACCAAGGTGTGGTCGAGGTGTAGACAGACAGTGGAAAATCAATAACTCTAAGGAGGAGCGCAGCCTAAGTGGGGAAAAAAATGAAAATCCTCAGGCAATTTCAGACTTAAATTATTCAGATATACTTCGTTATTTTCATATTTCTATAAACTTGACTCAGATAAATATACTTACGTAAGGAAACTCAGAATCAAGGAAGTATCAACTGGTATGCTAATTTGAGTAATTTACCAAGCTAAATTTAACTACCAATATAACTAGACTAGAATGCTGGCAAATCTATTCTGGATGTGAATTGAAAATTAGAAGGCTGCCTGGTAAGTACAGCACTAGAACAAAGGGAGTTAGTTCTAGGTCGAAAATGCTTAATGGCAATGAACCAAGATAGCCCAGAATATCTTCTCCAAAAGAAGGACACACAGTGGTCGGAAAACTCCAGGACATGAGCCAAGAACCCCCTCTTCTGCTAACACTAGGCTCTCCAACTGTTCTTCTAAGCCCCAAGGGCCTCCTTTTCTATCCCTTCTCCTTGGCTCACTCATTCCTCAGACAAGCTAGTATCTTTTATTATGAAACATTCACTTTGATTATCTTGCTTATTTACTCCAAATCATTTTGTCTCTAAGGCATCTTTCCGATATTTTATGTCTCTTAAACTATTTGACTTTATAGTTTAATTCTCAGAATCCGGGCTATGTGTTGCTGTCATCCCTGTCTATTTTTGTCACTTGTGAAGAACTTTGATCAACCAACCACTCTAGGAGTTCATGACTGATATATGGAAAGAAAAAAAAAAAAATAACCTATATGTGTTTTAGAACTGTCCCTCCCCGCTGTCACCTTGCCAAAGAGAATTTCACATCCCATGTTTGCCCCCTGCTTTTTGAGGGAGGTTCTGTTGTTGCCAGATTTGCTCCTTAGGTTTCTGTCAGGCTAAAATCACCTTTGGATGCATGACATCCTTGTTAGACTCAGCTTCTTCATTAGCAGCATGAGAATTGGCAGCTAAGGCATCTGAGAAGTTTTTTCTTCTAGTTTCAACATGTCACATTTCTATGATTCTTCTCTTTGGCTGGGTTTCTAATAGAAGGTTTTAAAATGATATTTTAGAGAATGAGAGGGACTCATTCTCGTACTCAGTCACTAGATGCTTTTCTAAAAGTTTCTGGATCCCCATTTGCATTGTAGCATATGAGTGTGTGTGTGTGTGTATGAGTCTGTGTATCTGAGGTGGAGAGTGATACAAGATATATCATTTATGGAGAATTCATGAGAGTTGCTTTTCCTTTTGCTGACTAGTCGCTTTTAGTAGTCATGTTCCAGTAAACTTTGGTCTGGTAAATAGAATGACCACAGTGATTTTATTGAAATGAATCGGTTCGTTCTCAGAGACCCCAAAAGATTTCACTAATTTGAAAGAATTTTTTTTAACAGTTAATTAAAACAAAACAAAACAAAATAAACAGCAACAAAAATCTTCCACTTACATGGAAAGATTTTCTGACATTTGTATTTCTTTTCTATTGAAGAATTTGTATAGATTCTACTTTCAAAAAATTAACAAGACTTACAAGAACACAACGAACCCCGACAGATATGCCCAGAACTCCATTATGATAACACTATTTTAAGATGATGCTAGGTTGATTCCATAATGGATGTAACATCCTCTGCCCGGAGGAGGAAATGCCAGAACCCCAAATTACAGCCACTGATTGCGACAACATGGAAGCAGATTATTAAAACAGTCGAGTGACAGGAAAGCTATATCGATGGGTGGTATTAAAAAAGTATTGCATTGACAGCAATGCAAAAAAGTATATTCACTCGAGAGAACACACACACCTTCTTTCCTATGTTCGTAAAGTAGAAATAGGAGAACTCAGTGACAAATCCAAGAGCTGCTAAGATGGTCTGTATTTAATGAAGGGCCAGGTACGCTCAATCTCCTTGTAACCTCCTCGTTTCTTCATGTGGCTCTCCACACGGGAAGCATCACGCAAGCAGCTTCCTCTCCCTGGCCTTCAATTTCCCCCATTTATAGAACTCGACTATCAGTCCTCTCCTTGTGCGGAGAACTTCTGAGGCTTACGTGATGTTCCCAGAGCCTGACGACACCCTTGGATGCAAGATGGCTTCATCACGGTGAGCATTCTTACTTCCAGGTCTGCACCTGGAACGGCCCTGAGACTCAGGATACTTTGCAGAGTTGCGTGCTGGCAGGTGGCCCATTCCTGATACAGAGCAAGTCAAGGGCAAAGGGGTTTGGGAGAACACAATGAGAGGGGCAGAGCCAGTGCTCATCCTCTTGACAGACGCCAGAACGAGACAACATGGGTTTAGGTTTCATTCTCTATATGCCGCTCTTAGACTGCTGTTTAGAGAGAACCAGCAACTTGCCTGTAGGTAAATATTTTTAAGGTTTATTATCGTTGCTTAAACATTTTTTGGTTAGACATGAGCACCGTGCTTGATGATCTTCACCTCATATCTCACTGGTTCATTAAGGGTAGGGGAACGGCTTTCCGCAGAGACCTATTAAGGGAAGTAATTTTATTAAAATCCTAATTATTATTTTAGGGCATATAAATTAATATTTGTATTTGTGAAGTGTTCCCTCTCCCTGCTTAGGATGCTGCATTTACAATTAAAAAATAATAAAGATGATTAATAATGAATAAACATAAAATTAAAATATCATAAAATATGCAATTAAAAAACACTAAAAAAATCCTAGCTGAGCAGAATCATTAGAAAAAGCTAATCACGACTGGAAGAGAAGTGCTTCTGGAAGATGATGTTACTAAGCATTATTTAACCATGGAGAGTTTTTAAAAAACTGCCTAATTCATGACTTATCAGTGGTAATAGCGTGAATCTTGTCAGACCCTTGATGCCTGAAATGAGCAAACCAAAAGGGACCTGGGTAGTGCCCTGATACGTCATTTGAACTTTCAGTTATTTCTGCGTCATGAAAAGGCCCGTCTTGAACCTGACAGAAAGTGGCCAGGTGTGTTGTCAAGCACATACCTAGTAATAATAAATTTCAATATTATTTTATTAAATATTATTTTATTATTTTATTAAATTTAATACTGTTTATGTGAGTATTGACATGAATGCGTTATTTAAAAGAGCTCTCTGAACAAATAGGCTGGATAACCTCTAAAGACCTTTTCTGCATCAAAACTGTACCCTGGGAAGTAGGGGCCTGTGATATAATATTAGAACACTGAATGATTATTAAGACATCTGAGTCTGATGGTTTTGTTTTTCAAGGCATCAGTTTTCTTATCCATAAAATGGGAAGTGTGATAGCTTCCTCGTGAATTGCTGGGAGGGACAAATAAAAATGTATGTGAAGAATAAAAAGTTATCAATTCCTAGAAACAATCTGAACACTTTTACTTTAGCTGATGAGACACTCAGATTCAGGTCTGAGGTTTAGGCTGCATAGCTCTGGACGATCTTCTGGAAGAGCAAGTTGATTCCATTTCCTTTCCTGATCTCGTTTTCTGTTCCTTTTGAAAAACTGATCTCACAATATAGTTGCCTTCATTTCTTAACAACCTCACGTTCTTTCTGAAAAGAAATTAAATAGAAGTAAAAAGTTAAAATGCTATTTTCATTGTTTTAGGAAAGGGATTTAATTCATAGAATATCTTAATCAGGATAGTAACCCATCATGGTAGGGAATTTTATATCTTTCTATTAGAAATTGATATTTTTTGTGTGTCTTTAAAGATAATTTGATATTTCAAGACGCAGTTAGTAAAATGTCTGGGAGGGAATAACACTGAAATTCTTGCCTATACCTTTTATGTGCCAGAGAGGAGAATTTTGCCTCCTAACTGAACAGGCAGCTGAGAGAGTAAGGCTGTGAGGATGTGAAAATAACAACCTGCTTTGTGCCAGATGTTATGTGAAGTGTTCTGCATAACTTGTCCCCAGTCATTATCACAATACTGAGATGCTGGCATTGTTAGTCTTCTGTCCACAGAGGGAAATGCAGGCACAGGGAAGTTAAGTTACTCAGTTTACATAGTTGTCGGATTATATAACCACTAAGCCTGGATGCTGGGGTCCAGAGCAGCATCTTAGGGAGAGAGAGCCTTCCCCCAAGTAGGGAGAAAGACAGGCCCTGGCCACACCTCCGTTGCCTGGGGGCATTGCTGTTCTGGTTTGATTTACATGGGTAGACCCCGTGGACTGGGAAATACATGTTTTTACTGGATGGTGTTTCTGGGGTATTAAGTGGTATTAGTACTCATCTCTCATCATGGTGACATTTGCTGTGTCATTCAAGAAACAGGATAAAATAGCTGTTACTCTTCCGCCTTTCACTCTTAATTGCAAATAGTAAGAGCACAGGATTTTTACTCCAGTTTTCTCATCTATGAAACATAAATATCAGTAGTACCTATCTATTTAAGAGGTTTAAATTTGGCAGTCCACATAATCGCTTTACCTAACACCTGGGAAAATCAAGGGTTCAACAAATATTAGCTATTTACTACTCTGATTTTCTCAACTACTGAGAAAAATTAGAGTGCACAGAACTTGGGGTTTCTGTGACTGAACTCACAGTAGCTCATGAATCCTTCCAAGGTCCCTAATGGCATATTAAGGACTGTGAGTCGCCTTCAAATTCCTGTGTTGACATCCAAATCCCCAATGTGATGGTATTTGCAGTTGAGGCCTTTGGGAGGTGGTTAAGTCACCAGGGTAGTGTCCTCATGAGTGGGATTAGTTCCTTTATCAGAAGAGAGAAGTGCTTGCCAGCTCATTCTCTGCTCCCCAGCATGTGAAGATACAGCAGGAAGACAGCTTCCTACAAGCCAGGAATCTGATGTTTACCAGACACCGGATCTGCTGGTGTCTTGATCATGGACTTCGCAGTTTCTGGAACTGTGAGAAATAAATTTCCGTTGTTTATAAGTAACCCGGTCTATGGTATAGCTGCCAGAATAGATGAAGACATGTCAGAAAACATAATCCTGGGCTACAAAGTTCTACTGGTTTAAAGCTTGGTGTCCTTGGGTTTGACGTTTCATAAGATGCAAGAATCTCCCCCTTCTTTTTCTCCTCCTCCCCATGATGGCATCCAGGTTAGTGAGAAGGAGGTTTGCATGTGTGATTCTTTTCCTGGGTTTCTGCTAGCTGATGCTTTCCACATCATCCCTGGGTTGGTCTCCACTGGCTGATGCTTTCCACATCATCCCAAGGCTGGCAGCAGGAGCTGGCAGGGGACCAGAGGTGCTTGGCATCTCCATCTGGGCTGGTTTAATGTTGGGACTCACAGCTGGATGGTGGTCTTGGATTATGTGATACATGCATGCCCCCGACCCCCACCCCTCCCATCTGCACTCATGCTCCATTAGCATTCAGCTTGACTTCTACTTCCTGGGAAGAGAGGCTGTCGCTTTCCATTTTGGGCTCTGCCAGCCCTGAATGCCTGCCTTCTGGATTGTTGTCTAGAGCAGTGTGCCAGCAGGATGCCTCTGTGCCTCACCATTCGGGGTTCCAGAAACACATATTGGATGCCCTTCAGTGCCTCCATGGTACAGGAAGTGAAATTGGGTCCTTTTTTTTGATGAGACACACCTCAATCTCCTTCACACCCACTGAGGAGGATTAATTTGTAAGCCTCCCATTTTTAGACATCTTTAAATGAGAAGTGAATGCCAGTTTCCTTATTTTGAAAGCAATGCACACCTCAGGGGAGAGTGTGCTGCCCTACACCTCTGGATTTACCTGGGAGTGCAGGAAGCACATCATCCTCTTCCTCCGCTTTTGCTGTCTCCAGTCGACTCTCCTCAGACTCGGCCCTGCCTTTTGTCCAGGAGCAGTTGTGGGAACAAGGAGCACTGGACTGTCTCTACATTTGGGGTCATAGTCTCTGTCTATTCTACCTTGTTTGTCTGAAAGAGTGCGTCTAGCACCTGAGAAAGGAGCTTCCTTCAATGTCAGGGCTGAAGATTGGAGTCCATTTCTCATTTTTCTTAGCCTGCTACCATGTATGAGATGCTTGCCACATGCCACGCATTGAGCTCCGTGCTTCACTGGCAGCACAAGGTTAAATCCTGAGAGCCCCTTCGAAGAAGCAGGCATGAGTCCTCTTCTGCTTTTAGGTGATAAAGATGAGGCTTAGAAAAGTTATGTGACATGGCCAGGCCAGTTAGCAGTGAGCCTGGGATTCACATCCTGAGGAGCTCGTTCCAATAGCTCCATAAATAATTGAGAAGCTGAATATTTCATGTGGGAAAGCACTATGTTGTATGTGCGCACAGTTCCTTCTCTCTCTCACCCTCACCTCCATGAGGGTTCTGCTCTTAAGCCCCCATGAGTTGATTATTTACTATTGCTTCCTGTGTTTTTTTTTTTTCTTTCTTTCTTTCTGGATTCTCCTCTATCTGGAAAGCTCCAACTCACTTTCCAGTTCTCATTTTAAAAGTCACCTCCTCTATCACATCATCCCCCACGTCTTTCTTACAGGAAGAATTGTTCACTCATCGGCGCTCACATGAGGCATTGTGTGTGCACATTATTATAACACTTGCGTTGTGATTGGCTGATGTCTTCTGACCTCTTCTCTCTCCTGGAGTCTTTTCTTCCAGGTCAGAACAATTTTGAAATTTATTTGTATGTCATAATGAATATGTGCGTCTAATTTTGTCTTTTTTCTGTCCTCCCCACTGTCAATGTCATTTACATGTTTTCCAATAATGACATCTTAGAATTAGGAAATATGGTCAATGTTTACCTTTTAATCTTGCCTGGTGAACTCAAGAGTGCAGGCATAGGTGAAATAACTTTTCATTTTTTTAGTCCTAAGCACTTGGAAATTTGTCTTGCACATTATAAACTATTGAATAAATGAATGAGTAAATGATATACCAAAAATGTGATTATGATAAACAAGATGTATTTAACTTATGGCTTCATAGGGTATTGGGCATTTGCTTAGAAGTTTTCTTTCGAATCTCTGTGACTTGGAATTTTTCACTTCAGGGATCCAGACAACTTTTCACTAACTGTTTGACTCCCCACATGTGACAGTCACTTCCTAACGATATATTATTCTGTACATCAGTTAGTTAAACCTCAGTTTTCTTATCTGGAAAGATGGGATAATAGTATTTATCTGCATCAGAGATTTGGAAAGGTTTATAAACTGGTAAGTATTATGCCCATTTAAGATATTTCTCTTAGGATTACTATAACCTTTATATGTCACAGAGTTAACCTAGGTAGCTAATGAATCATTGATGCTCTTATTTCAGGGTATCGATGGCTCCCTCTTCTTCCCCATCCCTAGTATAACTTTATTTTAGGTGTTCACCTCCTCCAATGCAGCCATTTGCCTCAGCAGAAGCTAAGCACACTCCTATAAGGGTAGCAAGGGGGCTGCCATTTGCCTTGTGAATAACGTTCTAGGAAAAGACATGGAATACAATCGATGAGATGTGAGGAGAAAGGATTCTGAGAGCTTCTTGGAAAAGTTTCATTGCCGATAAAGGAGAACTGCAGGCTCTGACTCTAAGAATTATGTTTGCTCAGGTTCAGGAAGGAAACTATAGTCAGGGGATTACAAGCCTCATTAATAGTAATAAAGAGCACGCATTCTTCAAGAAGAAATGAACAACACGTACATAAATAAAACATACAGAGAGAACCATTGGGAGCGATTGTCTTTCTTCTTCCTGTGGGCATTATTCTCTGGATGTGACACTTGCTTCTGTCATTGTGCTGACATTCAGAGGTCATATCAATACTGAGGATTCTGCAGAGACAAGAGTTAAATGGAACATGGGCGTATAATGACATTTTGAATATCTGAATCACCCAACCCAGAAGCCTACCTAGCCTGGACTACTAATTATGTCACAAAACATATTATCACATTATTTAGTACAACTTGAGTTAATATTTCTGTTACCTGCAGCCATCAGCATGCATCTTCACTCTTATATACTCTAATTGCTATTATTGTCTCCAATAAACAATTTACCTCTTGTATCTCTTTGCCATGCTATTCCTCTGCAATGCTAATATTCTCATTTAGAAAGGACAGTCTTCTTTTTGTAATGTCAGTGACTTTTATACAAACCTCTTTCCTACTTAGCTCAGTGTGGCTCTATTTCTAAAACAGTTCTCGGTCCTTCCAGGCACCTCAGCTATTCCTCAACTCAATAAGAGTCCTGGCAGTGAGGAGGACACATGGCTGTTTACTGCCCAATGGACTCTTATATTTTGGCTGCATGTTATCTTGGTAAATTTATTCATTAATTGATTAATTTACAATACGTATACAATAGCTACAGGGGTAGACATTAAGTAAGGCTCTGGGGATACTACAGTCGACAAATGGAAAGATCTTTACTTGGAGATTAATGAGGATTGTTCTGGCCAATCATGGAAGAGGATGAGTTCTGAGGAAGTTTAAGAGAAGGCGAAGCATATCATTTGCTCTTGAATGATGTTGCCTCAGGAGGAACCAAGAGTTTTCTAATTATCCCTAAAGTTAGAAAGAATGGCTTAGGTGAGCAATCATTTCTCAAGTTGAAGCTAAACTCATTTTCTTTTTCCTAAATTTTCTAGAGAAAGGAACACCTCTCCAGGATTAACGCTACCAAACCAATGCAGAAACTGGAAACCAGCAGGAGGCAAGCATTGTTGGTGTTTGTTATGACTTAGATATAGGACATAGAACACCAGGTGAGGAGTTAAGGACTGGGATAAGGCCCTCATAGGCTTCCACCCAGCTAATAATGCTTTGAGGTAAGCCACTGGTTCTCTCTGGGTATTACATCTTGAAGAGTGTAGAATTGGATGTTGTTGCCTAAACTCCCTCTGACCTCTTGCCATACGAAATTTTATCATTATGACTAATAAAGTTTAGAATCAATCATGAGACAATTAACAAATGTCCCCAAAGTTCACCCTAGGCAAATATAAGGAGAGGATTTAATTGATAAGTATTTAGAGACATCATTTTTACTCATTAAGATGAGGAGTACAGGAGTTTTATAAATTTGGTCGTTATTTTGGGTGCCAAAGTCCAGGTTTTAGGCAATGATGACCAAAGCTCATACAGATTCTCACAAAATCATTTACTTCCTGTCAAGCAGCTCACAAATCAGTGCTGATTGGCCATTTTCTTGATGCTGAAAAGTTTTCCCACCAGGCTTCAGGGAGAGAAATGGCTACGGCCAGTAAGTACTTCAGTTATGGACCCATGGGTCTTATGACTTTCTCTGTGCTCAGTTCTTTATGCATCTTTCTGTTAGGAGCCTCTTGGGTGCAGCCATTAAGAGATGGCATGAGTGTCATCTTCCCAAGTTCTGCTCATCAAGCCATGAACACATATCCATTGACAGCAAGTCCATATAATGTATTGCTCCAAGTGGGGACACTCTGGAGAGTGAATAAGGACACTATCAATAATTATGCTGGGGAGTAGGGGTTACCTGGGGCTAGCTTGAACAAACGTGGTCTTGTATACACCCTATCCTTTAGAGCATCAGCTCTTTAGAATATTGTGTATAATATGGAGACATAGATACCTAACCAGGTCACTGCTCCCAGCAAGTCACCATAGCCCCCACTACTTAGCACAGCAGTTTCCAAATGCCTCTGCACTCCATCTCCCACATTCCATGAGGTCTTTATAAATCCCATTAAACATCTGATTCACTTGTTTTGTTTGAAACAACAAATTTCGAAAGGCTAATTGCCTCACAGGAAGTCCTTTCAATTAGTCACTTTGCTAAAAATTAAATAAATAAATAAATCGTCCCTGCTTTATCCCCTTTTCGATATAATTAATTCTAATCTTTTGCATTTTCATTTTCTCCATGTTTAATTCCATCATTTAAAAGATACAAACAAAAAAGAACCCTTTTTAAAATTAGTGGAATAATTGTGCTGCTCACGCCATTCTGTGAAAGGGTTGTTGAAAAAAATACCACGACCCAATCTCAAACATTAAATAGTTTAGAAGTGAGACCTTCAAAACCTGATTGAAGGGATCACATTGAGAATTGTTTTTATCTTGGCTTATATGCTTTCTGATGTGTCCTATCTCCCCAGCACAGCACTTTACTCTTGGAGAATATTAAGTGTGGGTTTCTAGTTAATTAGTTAATACTATGGATAGCAGCATTTTTATATTTCCAATTCATTGTTTCTGGCATTCAAGGGTATCATAAATAAACTTCAATTTTACAACAAATAATCTGACTATTGAGATAACGTGAAAAGTGTTTCAGTAATTGCCTCTATGCATACCAACCTTGTCACCACCGTGGAGGAAGAAGATATTTTAGGGCATTTCGAGTCACCCAAGTTGAAGAAAAGGGTCCTGACTGTCCTGGCTCATAAAGCATAATTTGCAGAGTCTGCTTGATCTAAAAATTGTAAGTGCTTTTTATAGCTATATGCTCTCTTCTTTCTAAGGGGGGCTACCACTCCCTGGTGGTAAGGTATTCATAGAGACATTACATATAGTAATTATAATAAAAATAGCACTCCACATTTGCATAGCAGATTATAATTTACAAAGTAGTTTTGCATATTCATTATCTCATATGACCCTCTTTACAACCATTAAAAAAAAAGGGTTTTTGGCAGGGAATATTATGAGTTCATAACACCCTATTTTCTTTTCCTTCTGGGAAAACACTAGATATTTCCCAGTCTTCCTTGGAGTTAGGTATACCTATGCTCTGGCTAGTGAACGAGCAGAAGTGATATATGCTATTTTGAAGCCTAGTCCATTAAAAACTCCTGCCCATTCCTCTTACACTGATTTTCTACCATTAACCAGTTGGTTGCGAAGAGTCCAGATGAGGACGTCAACATTCTAGAGCTAGGATCAGAAAACTATAGCCGGTGTGTCAAAGCTGGCCGGCCACCTTTTTTTATGTATAGAGTTTTATTGAAGCTCAGCCACATGGATTTGTTTACGTATTGTCAATGGTTGCTTTTGAGCTACAATGTCAGAGTTGAGTAATTACGACTGTACCACATGTCTGCTTTCTGGCCTCGTACAGACAGTAAATGGATGACAGATCCACAAGATAGGAGAAACTCGAGTCCTTGAAGCACTGTGTAGAGGCTGCAGGCTAAACACTCATACCAAATATCAAGCAGTTATATGAACAAGAAATAACCTTGTGTTGTGTTAAGTCACTAAGGTTTTAATGTGTTTATTTCAGTCACTATCCTACCTTTGTTAACATGATTGTCTTATATTCAATTTATTGATAAAGTAATAAAGCTCAGTGAAGGTAATTTACCTATTTAGGCTCACAGAGTCAGAAACTAGTAGAGGTAGACACTCTAGAAGTTGAACGAACCTATTCCATGGCCGATGTACTTTTTCAATACATCTCAGATGTCACTACTGAACATATTTTACCAAAAACATGTAACATGATACCATAAACTAAACTAAATACATAAATGCTTAAAATACAGTAAGTCTTTCATGGTCAGAAGTAGTTAACGTCGCTCTCAAACTATCCAATATGATATAAAAAAAACCATACGCCATACTGGAATGTTGCAATACCCTCATTTTATAGACTGGTAAGATTGGGGCTTGGTAAAGTCAGCTGATTTTCAAAAATAATGATACAGACTATGATAATCAAATGATATAAGGTATTGTGAATAAAAATTAGGTCTTCAAATTATCTTCAGTGCCACTCTTTCAGACCACCTCGACAGAAAATGGACACACACACACAAAAATAGAAACACATCACAATAGAAATCAACAAAGAGAACATCTTTAGTGTAAGAAGAAGACGATCAAGAAAATCTCTGGGCCTACAACTACTGAATGTTTGGATTTCACCATTTTTGAAGAGGAAACTCTGGGATTTGGGGTTTAGGGAGCATCTTGGTTGTTTGTAGACATGTCGAATTACTGTTAAGTGGTAGGTACCTTCTGCTGGGTAGATTCCTGCTAAAATCTAATGTCAACATTATTTGACTCTATCCATTTGGGTCCTACAACTCTCCTCTTATTCAGAGGAACTGAAAATTGATACTGGGAGGAAATTTTGGGGTGAGGAGTAATTAAGGCAATGGGTATAATGAAGCAGTGAAGACACGGATTGTCAGAATGCTGTGTAGAGCTAGCAACAAAAATCAGAGACCAAATTATGCAATAACTTCCAGGGCTATAGAGGAGATAGGGCAGGCTAATTCAACACAAAACATTTTATGTTACTAGCCTTTCTTATTGTACATCATATTAGCTTAACCTAAATAAATGCTGGGGCTCTACATAGTAGGGTCGTAGTCAAATGACTATAGTTGAGCATTCTGAAATAGTAAAAATAATTGTACTTTTATTTGATATTTTTGAATACTATCAAAGGAGCTCCACTTCATCATCTATGACAGTATTTCTTAAATTTCCACCCCCATTCCTCTCATTCTACTTGCTTGCCACAGCATCTGTCCACATATCAAATTTTGTTTTCTTTCCTGTCTTTCGGTTTTCCATGAAATGCTTTTCCATATCCATTTCTGTGAGCTCTATTTTTTGGTTCCTATTCTCTTTTTCTTTGAGAACTCTGTAAAATGTTTCCTTAGTGGGTAGATGGGGGGTAGGTAGAACAAAGGAAAGTGAATATATATATATATATTCATACATGAATTATCTTTGCCTTTGTTGTATAGGAAAGACAAGAATGGAAAGAAAATATTTTGAAGTAAAAATGTAAGTAAATTATAAAATCTTTGTTTAAAACCAACTAGACTTTGATTGCTTAATAAGAAGTCATTAGCTTTATTAGACTGAGAAACAATAAGCCTTGATCATCTTTACTTTCAGGTACATGGCCTTTGCAAGGTTCATTGAAGGTTGTATCAGGGTTGCTTGAATGCACTTGTTAAACACCTAATGCTTTTTTTATTTTTGTAAAATAATAAGATGCTATGACTCATCCTTAGGTACAATCTAAACTGTCTACCCACTCATCACCTATTCCTGACCACCCCATCAGCCTCCTGTATTCACTCTGGCATGGAGACTTATTCTAGCCAAATGAACCAACTAAGAAAGAACATTTATTCAAGCCAGCCATGAACAACGTGGCTCTAAACAAATGGCATTGGAACTGCCTTGCTAGTGCCTACTGCCACAAAACACTTGTGGGATAAATAAGATTAATATATCCTGAAAGTAATGTTTAGGAACCTTGGCCTTGACAGGCACATAAGTACTCATGAAAAAGTTGTATCATTGGAGGTAATCCAGTTTAATTAATTGATGTCTACAGTAGCTAAGAGACCATGATACACTCAAGGTAAATGCAACGGTACATAACAAAAGCTACATTTTTCCTTTTACCAGGCTTAAAGGGAAGTAGGCTTGAATTTGGGAACATATTGTGTTGAATCACATGTAAGCGAATCACATGTAAGTGGTTAAATATCAGGAATTTCATGTGGTTCAGTCTAATGTGCATTTTCTCCTTGGTTGAAATAGTTCGTAAGATATTTAGTAGTGATATTTAAATGCTACATTTGAAATTCCAATTTAGTGAAGCAAGCACACTGCCCAAGGCTGAAGCCTAATCCATTTATGAAATTCTTATTGTTTTACCTTGGAGAAGACATTCCACCTATATTTGCCTCAGTTTTGTTTGTGAGATGGAATTAAATTTTTATAGGAATTATAGGCTATGGGGGAGGGATTAAATGCAGTAACCTGTGGGAAATGTGCCTGGCATTAAATCATAACACAAGTAAACCTTCCCAGAAATGTGCCTATTTAGGCTAAGACAGATGACTGCAATAGGGTCACATATAGTTCAACAGAAAAAGGTGGACATCACACGTCATCAAGCAACAGGATCTGGAGGCTACTGTGCTCAGTTCAGTAAAATGAATACATAGGGGTGTCTTCTATCTGCCAGGCATTGTGTTAAGGGCTGGGGATGGAGGCAAGGTCATTGCAAAGTGTCAGTCACTTTCTTTTTAGCTTCGAAAGGTACTTGCTGGAATTTCTACATGCACATGATTAATATGTAGGCACCAGGTATCCAGGAAGCAATATTAACGAATCCTGCTTGATTTGGTTTTAGAAAGAGGCATTGATTTAAATGGGGACAATTTTTTTTCCTCTCAAGGTTATGTTTGTGAAGTATTAGGCTACAAAGCATTGGCGTAATGTCATACATTTTACTCATTTATGCATTTCCCAGATGCGGCACCATGTGTGACCTTGCTCAGCTATCCAAACTGTAAAATAAAAGATTATCCAAACACTATCAGATATGTATAAGAAATTACTTTGCGAGTCACAGCTGATTTCTCAGTGCTTGTTTTCCTCTTTCAGCTGAGCTGACAATTTTTTTTCTTGGCCTGAAATCCCCTAGATGGCACTAGAGAATACTATATTTAAGTGGTTTATATAATACCTAAGTAGATGAGAGAAAGTAATTTTTATTTCTTTGCAAATAAACGTTAATAAGAAGTTGAACAGGATGGAATGTAATGTGCAAGGGTAGCGTTTATAGATTCTGTATTTAAAAGGTATACTAGATGCTCCTTGAAAGTGAAAATTGGTCATTTTAGCTGTGGCTGTTTCAGTATTGGTCTTTGGTATTTAATAAGAATAAAATTCATTTGATGCAGACCAAAAGACTTGTAGAAATAGCAGAGATTCTGAGGCTGATTGTTGACCCAAATGATATTTATATCAAAGCCATATAACACCACGGTATCAGCATCTCATAGGATAGGAAGGAGTGGGTTTAAATGGGGGCCCTGAACTCAAATGGGACAGGATATAGGGAGGTGAGATGAGTGAAGAGGCCTAGATGTAGGAAAATGGTACTTGGTGGCATCTGTGTCAGAACTACACAGGTATTAGGCACATGTGCCAACCAAAATCAGCACACCTGCAAGTCCAGTGGGGCTCACAAGCTATGAGCTGACAATACTGTAAATCTAATCCTGAGAGATTTTAGGTCAGAAATCTAAGGCTGATTTAATGCGCGTTACCCAAGATCTCAGTTATTTAATGATAATGTTAAGGCTCAAATTCCATTTCCTGGATTTTATTCTCTTCCCCTTTTAATTGTACCGTATGTGCCAAAGTTGTCTCCAGCACCTCACACCCTTCCCATTGTTCTTTCCTGCCCCTCCTTTCAGAAGTCTAGCGTCCTTGTATCACATGGCAGTTTGGGTGCTCTGAGCTGCAAGCAGCTAGAGTAATCCCAGCTCAAGAGGTTTAAGCAGTAAGGTGACTCTATTTCTCCCTAACAGGAAACAGATAGCATGGCTCCAGGGTTTGTTAATTGGCAGCTCAGTGATATCATCAGAAGCCCTGGATTTTTCCATATTAGCACTATGCCCTCTTTTCATTCCACATTTTTGTCCCCATGGGTGAAAAATAACTGTCGCAGCTCCAGACATCCCATACAGGCATAAGCACAACCAGTGGTGAAAAGCGACGACAGTTCCCTTCCTGCCTCTCTTATAGTGTGAAGAAACTTTTCTCAGAAATCCCCAACAAACTTCACCTCATGTCTCATTGGCCAGAACTGGGTGACCCTGTCCACTAAACCACTGAGTACCAAGGTGAGGGGACAACTGTGACTGTCTGGAAGCTCTCAGTTGGGCAAGGTGCCCTTCCCCCAATGGAAGGATATGGAAATGTGCAAGGATATTCTTGGTTTGCAAGGTGACTCAGTGCCTGTGTGAGGTGTTGAGCACCCAGGACACAGGACTGCGATATTTAGTCAATCCCTAAGGATGAAGAATTATCTTAGCCAATTGACAGTGTTATGTGGGTTGAGAAACACTGGAGCCCAGTCAGGAGGTGCTGCGGGGCCACAGGGAAGGGGAGGGACCACGGACACAATCAGGACTCCGGCAGCAGGAAGGAAGGGAGGTGTGAGCACTGAGTAAACCATTAACATCCACTTCTGCTCCTGTTCGGGTCCTGTGTTACCACTTCCGGAATTACGCATGGGTAGCAGAAGACCAAGTACTCAAAGCAGCTCAGCCTCCCCAGGTCTTTTGATAAAAGACTACAATAAAATAAAGTAATATAGTAATTATCAGAAGTTTACTTGGATAACATGAACGGGGAAGGAGCCATTATTCCACTTCACAATAAAATAAAAATGAAAGCAAATATGGTTTGATCCTGAACAGCACAGGTTTGAATTACGCGAATACACATTGAAATTCCACTGAAAGTTTTTTCAATTAATACATACAATACTGTAAATGCATCTTCTCTTCTTTAGATTTTCTTAATAATGTTTTTTTCCTTCTAGCTTACTTTATTGTAAGAATACAGTATATAATACATATACATACAAAAAGTGGGTTAATCGACTGTTTATGTTATCAGTAAGGCTTCCGGTCAATAACAGGCTATTAGTAGTTAAGTTTTTAGGATGTCGAAAGTTACATAAGGATTTTTGATGCTCCAACCCCTCACATTGTTTCAGGGTCAACTATAATGTTGATGAGAATAGATGGGTTTGTTGTTGTTTTGATTTTTGCGGGGTGGAGGATTTGAGAGGCCACTTGGAGCTAGAGAAGGGCACTGGATTTTTTTCAGGTCCCCTAAGTGTCATGGGAGAGAATTAAAGGTGAGACATCAACATAATTTTATGGAAAGAACTCAGGCTTTGAAGCCATAGAGATATTGGTCACCAAATCCAGGCTTGTGAACTGTATGATCTTGGGAAAGTCACCAAAGGTCTCCGAGTCACAATTGTGCCTTTTGAAAGATGGTTAACAATAATATCTACCTGGCAAATTGTTGCCATAATTACATGAGGGAGCAGGGGGCAAATTCCTAGCATAGTGCTCAGTGTGTCAAGTACCATCTCGTTTGCCTTTCTCCCTACTTAGGGTTGCAAGATTTAGCAAATAAAAATACAGGACTCCTAGTCAGTTAAATTTGAAAATCAGATAAACAACAAAGAATTTGTTAGTATAAGTATGTCCCATGCACTTTGGGGTATACTTATACTAACGAATTATCTGTTCTTCATCTGAACTTCAAATTTAATTGGGTGGCCTGCATTTTTTCTGGCAGCCCTATCCTCACATTCCCTCTCTCCCTCTGGTTCTCTCCAGCCAAAGAATAAGTAAATGAAGCCTAAATTAAATATCACACTCTCACATGCTTTAACCTTAGTGAGAACCTGGCAGAACAACGGACAGCACCTTCAAGTTCTTTTAGTGAACTCGAAGGCTCAGGAGAGGCCCCTCTAGGCTCAGGAGAGGACCCTGCCTTGGCTGAGACATGAGCAGCTCTCAAAAGCCATCTTCGTCTATCAAACTTTGCGGTTCTTCTTCCAGAGTGTTTTCTTCACAGTTGGCTGTTCTGCGTCTGCATAGATCTGCAGTAAATACTGTACTGCACTGCTGAAAAGGGAGGGAAAACATTACCATCTGCATCTACAGCTTGCAAATTACAGCTTGCAATCACCTGCTATTAAATAAAGACACTTTAACAATATTTTGGGTTTTAAATTAGCAATTTACATCACAAGACTCTGAAAATACTAGTCTTTTAATACCGCAATTTTCTTTCCTTTTAACTAGGCATCAACATGTATTGAAGTTTTTTAAAAAGCAATACAAAGTAATGTTTATTTAAACAATGGCCACCAATGGTATGAGACACACAGATGGAAATCCAGTAGTTCCTCACTCGGTGGGCAGCTTCACTGGGGGACCCTGATGAGGCTACAACTCTCTAATTTATATCATGGAGGGAATCTAGGCATTGCCTTAAAAAAAAAAACAAAAAAAAAAAAAAAAAAAAAAAACTGCTTGGCCACACAAGGCTAAGTGTCATGTAAGAAAGTAGACTCAAGCCGGGAATTAGAGACAAAGTCTTTGTTCAAAAGACTTGAAGCAAAAAGGCTGAAAGGGAGAGAGTTCGAGTGGGAGTATTTTCCTTTGTCACTTGACATCGGGCTGAATTGGAGGGGATTGGCATTTGTACAAAGCACGCTGGATGCAAAATGGGTTGGAAAGGGAGAAAGATTAGGCAGCTTTGTGCCTCAAGGACACTACTTATTTAGACAGAGGGTTATATCTATATCCAAATATAGCGGTTCGTCTTCGAGTTCTTATTATTGGACCTCTACCTACCCCCACCCACCCTTTCTCCTGACATCTGAGTTAGGGAACGGGGAAACACCAGGAGCTGGCACGCATTGCAGAGAGATAAATACATGCTTTTCAGTGTGAATCGCTGGATGGCAAATTCCTTCTAATAAACAAAAAGCATTCTGGAGCACTCTGACTATTAGCAGGCAGCTTGCTTTCCTGTGTGTCCCTGGCTTTTCCAGGCATTCAGCTACTTTTGACGAACAGTTGCTTCTCACAGCTCTCCCAGATGCGGGGCTGCTTTTAGAAATGGTTTTTCTTTAATCCTAAGGGGGAAAAAAAGGACCCTTCTCCTGTCTTTGTTGTTCGTGACTTGCCATTTTTGCATTTTTTTTTAATGACTCAATACACCCTGCTTGAATCTTATATTCTTTCCTCTTTACGGTGTACTAAAGTTTGATTCCGATACATGATACGTGCTCAATAAATGTTAGATATTATTATTTTTAGTAATAGTAAAGGTTTAATCCTGTGACATACAAAATTCTAGTTTGGAGAGAAAGTGTTTTTGAGAAAGATGTACAGTTTAGATTTCAGCTCATTCCGTGAGCATGCAGAGGGTGACTGGGCTAGCTGTGTGGAAGCCTTAGATCCTTCCCAGATTCCATTAATTATGCTGTTCAGCTTCATGGGTTCAGTCATGAGTCAAACCAGACACAGCACCAGTAGAGCCAGCTTGTGGCTGCTAGTGATTTACTTGGGAAAGCAGCAAATTGAATAACTCTTAGACTTTTTCAGTCCTCCTAGGCTTATTGGTCACCTCTGATGTCATTTATCACTGTATCTTGTTATCTCTGTTAAAGTCTAATGTTAGTCCCTCTGTTTAAGGATTAAATTGGTTTCAATCTAATCTCCTAAATAGAATTCAGATGATTTGGGGTCCAGCTCAACTGTTTCCTGGCCAGAGGGCTTTGTTCGGTTCCTCTTATTAGGTGCTATTTATAGCACCAATTGCTGATAGAATCAAGGGATAATAGATTTTTATTTCGTGTTCATTAAATACACATTCTTTTTAAAGGCTTTTAGAAACTAAATGTACAACTTATCACCAAAGCGTAACACTGGAATCATTCTCATTTGTTTAAATACAACCTGCTAAGAATCGCATTCTTCTTTTCAAAGTACATACACATTCTTGAGTGACATAAAAGCCCTCGAATGGTTATTGCTAGATGTTCCGGATTCATGACCTATTGAATGTCTTTTAGTGAATATTCTAAGTACAGAACTTAGTCGACATTGTCTGAAACAAAACACTCATCAGCATCATTAGATGTTTTCTTAGTGGTGCATGTTGTCATTACATGTGTGTTGGTCAAAGATGCCTCCTTTGGTACGAAGAACACAGTTGGTGCTCACATTTTGCCCTGAGTGGTTCCACAGGGTCTGGAGTGAGGATAAAGTAAGATAGTTCTGAAAGCCCTTTGCAAACTGTACAATGTTATTTTTTTTGAAAGTGATTTAAATTACATAGTGAAAGTCAATCCTAGCATTGATGTCAAGGCCTAAAACTAACACCTAATTTTACTAGTCTTATAGCTATTAATCTATAATATTAGTCTGTAATACACACAGTTGTGTGTGTGTGTGTGTGTGTGTGATGTGTGCAGGAGCATGTGCATGCATGTATAACCAGGTTTGTTTTAAATGCTATTGAATTTTTCTCATAAATGTTTTCCAAAGTGCCTATTATAATTCCTTTCCAATTATGAGACTGCTAATTTCTTCTATGTGTTTCCATGAGATGTTCTCAAATCATTTTGAGGAAGAGGGGGAGAGAGAGAGAGGCAGAGACAGTGACAGAGACAAAGAGAAACAGAAAGAGAGACAGAGAGAGAAGAAATTTAGTGAGAGAGTAATGTACTAATCTTTATTAAGACTTCAAAACATTTGTATATACACTTCCTTAAAACACAATAGTTCCTTAAAACATAATTGTTCACTGGTCTTGATATTTTACAAATCTTTGGATAGTTGTTATCATTCTTCATATCCCTTTTTATGGTCTCTGAGCTGGAGAAAAATGGTTTACCTGTTTTAACTATCTTTAAGCTTTTAGCTAATTAAGCAAAAATAATGTCAGGTAATAGGGTTTACCATTGAATTTACACTTTAAAAAGTCTCTCGCAATCTACCCATTCACTCAGGTTTTACATAATGAATTTGGTACTATAGGACTGTAGCTGAGAAAAGCACATTTAAAAGCCATGGTAAATGGGAAGATGCAGAATGTTTCAATTCTCAATCCTTAGTTTTACTAATACCATAACAGTTTTAGCCCATCTCTTGTCCTCAAGAATAGCCTGCGAGTAGCCAAATTGATTGGTTTTTCTTTCACCTTTTAAAAATATCCTCTTTGTCTCCTCTTTTGGGGCTGGTTATGATCACAGAACCATAGAATGTCAATCATAGAAGGTATTTTAAATGTCATAAAAAACCAATAGTTCATCCCATGCTTGAATCTTTTATAATACTTTCCCACAAAAGGACTAGCCAGGCTCCTCTTGAATTCCTTTAGCCATGGGACACTCAGTACCTGTCAAGGGAGTCTGTTCCATTTCAAAACAGCACACATGGTCAGAACATTAGTTGTTATGCTGAGAAGAAATTCTCCTGTTGAGTTTTGCTCTGTTCTCAGTGGATAGACAAAAAATGTGCAATCCTTTTTATTCCCCATATATTTGAAGACAACCATGTCTCCTGCATGTTTCTCCATGCCAAATATTAGGGATAATACAAGTTCTTATATGATGAGACTTTGGTTCTAGATATCCTGGATCCCTCGGCTGCTAACATGCCATAAGTAGTTGGCTGGTAAGAATAATGATGAAAACAAAAGCCATCATACTGAGCTTTTAGGAGGTTCCAGATATCTAAAAATATTACCTTTAATATATACTGTGACCTGAGTTGGGTATTGTCATTCTCATTCGATAGATAAAGAAACGAAGGGTAAAGAGAAGTTGAGTAGCTCCCCTAGGTTGCATATCTGGTAGTTAGCAAAGCCAGAATTTGAACTAATGCCTTTACTGACTCCAGTGCATGTCCTTAACCCTGCATTATAATCCCCTTTATGATATGTGATGACAACACCCTCCCCGCCCCAGGAAGTAAGCTGAATGCTCCTAGCCCGGTTTGAGCAATTCAGAGTATTACTTTCTAGAAGTGATGCCAAAGCAAAAAGCTCGTAGCACCAGGCCAGTCAGAGAAAGAAGAAGGGGAAACAAAGGACCCAGATGATTCATAGGATGGATTATGAACCTAGGAATAACTGAAAGGGTGTGTCTGGCAGGTGGGGAGACAAATCCTACATATGTAGTGGCTAAAGTGGGAAGTCGGCAGGTAAAAAGCACAGTGACATGGATGCTGTTGCACAAATCAGTTTAGGCTCCAATCAGAAATTCAGCTCTGAAAAGCACATTCTCCAGCAGCGTTTTTAGGGGCTGAGCTGCAGTGCATTGTATGCCTGCCCATTGTTTCTGCAAGGAGAACAATAAAGGGTCCGGGTGAGAGGCAAATGCCAGAACTCAACGTCTTGCCTGCCTGTCAGTTTGCTGGACTCTTCAATGGATGGGAGCCATCAGTCTTTTAATATAGGGGGAAGATGTGGCTGTAAAGAAATAGTCATTGAAACTAGGCATATTCATTTTCTTGAGGAAACTATATCTGTGCCTCCCATTGAAAGGTATAATGTTCTCAGGAAAACAGAGACTTGAAAGTGGCAAAGGAAACCTTACATTCATAAATATCTTTAGCAAACAACAAGAGTTGATTAGAGATTAAAAAAAAAAATAAAAGGAAAGTCTTGGTATCTTTTGCTTATTTCTTAATGGACTCAAGTGGACCACTAAATTAGGGGATATGATTGCTAAATGGACTTAGGAGATTGTTTAGTTAAAACCTCTCATTTTATGTCTGGGGAAACTGAGGTCCAGAGATGAGAAGCATCTCACCAGTGCTATGCATCCAGACAGGGACTGAGAAGAGGGTTTGGTCTAGGTCTATTGATTGCAAGACCAGGACCCTTTTTACTATACTTTCTCACACTTAATAGTCCTTTGGTGAAGCAAATAATAACTTTTTCATCGAAAAGCACTGACACAATGAACAGTTGCAAGATAGAAGCTTATACTGGAAGCTTGCTGCATCACATGATGCAAAATTCAGTGTTCGATGTATCTTTGTTGGGGATGTTGCTGAAAGTACTGGGGGAGGAGGGATTTTTGGCAACATTATTTCAACTAGCATCATGGTTTCTTGTATCTTATGAAACTGTTTATGATGAATCTGGTTTTACTCAGTGTTGAAACCATGAAATCAGAATCATGGGGTTGAGGTGGGGATTTATTCATTAAAAAGGCAGGTTCTTAGGCTTATCAGCAGACAATCCACATCAGAATTTGGGAAAAGTGGAGTCTGGAAATTAAGATTTGACAAACATCCCAGATAAACTCATGAATACCAAAGTTGGAGAAATAGCTGTGTTGTCCATAAGGGTATTAGTTTCCTATTGCTGCTGTAATAAATTACACAAATTTAGTGACTTAAAACAATTCATATTCATTATCCTATAGCATGAGGGTCAAGTCTGAAGTGGAGATCAAACGCAAAATGGGTTTCACTGGACAAAATCAAGGTTCCAGTAGGGTACCGTTCCTTCTGGAGGCTCCAGGGGAAATCTGTTTCTTTGCCTTTTCAGCAAGAGCTCTTGAATCTTTTCCTCTTCTTGTAAGGGCCCCCTCCCTATCAGATTAGGGCCCCACCCTTATGTCCTTGTTTAACCTTAATCACTGCTTTAAAGGCCCTATTTCCAATACAGTCATAGAGAAGACTAAGTCTTCAACATATGAAGTTTGGAGGGCACAATTCAGTCCATAATCTGTCCCTAAGGTATCACAAGTGTTTCATGATTCCTGCAAGATCCCGACCATCTCATTACAAAAGATGGTTCACGTAATTATGACCAGGGGAGGAAGAGGAAGCGTGAACAGGTTTTTAAAACTCATATCTTATTCTCTGTTTAGAGAGATCAGTCATATTTGCTCCTTTGCAAACTTTCTACTAGATAACAGAAACGTCCTGTCTTTAAGACTCCCCCAAAGTCAAGAAAAGCTGTAACCGGAGGGAATCATCATCCATCATCTAGATACCTCCCCTCTTAGGAAGCAGTAATCATATGACACCCACAGTGCTGGGCTGCAGATGATTTTCTCTCTTCTCTCCTAAGATGGGTAGGGTAGGGATGGGGTCCTTTGTTGCTCGGAATTTTTAAATTAAAAAGAGAACTGATTAAGAGTGGTCTTAAGGAACCAGTGAGGATGATATTGATCATTATTAATATTATCTTTGTGTAAGAGCCCCTTTGGTATTTATCTCCTAGAGTTCTCAGTGAAGTGGAGCAGGTGAGCCGAAACGGGCACAGAAAACTCTTTACCATAGTGCAGGCATGACTCTTGCAAAAAGAGAGAGGGGAGAATGAATGGTTAAGAAGAAGGAGTTTCAGACTGCTGTGCAGCTCTGGGAGTCTTGGCCAGGCTAACGAGTCTCAGGGCAGAGACTGCCCATCAGTGAAGCTGCATTGGGCAGGAATTGTCCAGCTCCAGTCTCCCTGCTGCGCTCAGTCAGTAACAGAGAGGCAACCCCCACCTCCCAAGAGAACATGGCCAAGACATAAACACTGTAGCATGGCTGCAGGTCTGGCAGCTGTAGGCTGGCCACTGCCTATGCTCCTCATAACAGGTTCAACTGAAGAGAGATTGGAGAGGTATGACTTGATGGACAACTTAGGAGTCTTTTATGTTCTCTACATTATAAAAAGAACCAGGTGATTAATTGGAGCATGGTAAATGGTAAGGCACCTACTTGGATCTTTGGCCAGAAATTTCTGAAACAATTCTTTCTCTCTCTCTCTCTCTCTCTATTACCGTCATCATCATCATCATCATTATCATCATCATCATCATCATCATCATCATCATCATCTATCATCTATCACCTACCTATCTATCTATCATCTATCTATCATCTATATCTATCTATATCATCTCCCTATCTACCTGACATCTATCTCCTACATTTAAGTCGTTAGCTGTTGCAAGGAGGAGACCAAACACTATGCTTGAATAGAAATATAAGTGGCTTTTTATCAGTCTAAAAATCTGTTTCCCGGTGTGAATTTTGCCAGTCTCCAAGGAAATTTATCACTACAAAGAACTAATGGGATTTACTTGACTAATGAATTTACCTATTAATGTAAATAGTCTTTACATGAAACTATTTGTAAATCATTTGCATTAAAAAGTAAAAGCAATTTTTTGGGGGCAAACTTCCTGTTCAAACTTTTCTATTTTAAAATCTCCTTCCCTTTGTCTATTTGCATAAGCCTCTAAACTTGTCCACCTCACTACTGAAAACAGAACACACAAAGGGAATGAAACCAAATCTATTGCTGACCTCCTTTGACTCCAAGCAAACAAACAAATAAACATCTCTGTTTCCTCTCTGTACCTTTAGTATTTAGGGACAAATTGGCAAAAATATGAAATAATACATAAATGCTTGTTGAACAAATTAATGAATAAATAGATGAATGGATAAATAAAAAAAATAAATGTTTGATGGTATGTTTTTAGAATGGGGGAAAAGAAGTGAGTTAGGGGGAGAAATAACTAAATTTATAAACTCAAAAAAATGTCAACTCTCAAAGTGGAGGAAATCATGGGTTGATTTCTGGTGGTAATATTATTGATTTCATGGTCTGCACATCTCAGCTCAATACTCTGAGAAAGAACCAAAAGAACCATTACCCAAAGGTGGTCAAGAAAAGGCTGGCCTACCTTGGTTGGATCTTATAAGAAATGTGGAAAGCGGATGAGGATTGGAGTCTGACTTTGCGACCAACCAGGTTTATCCCCTGAACAATTCACCTCACTTCTTTACACTCAGTTTTCTCATCGTCTTGGTGAGATTAAATAGTCTCCAAATCCCCCAGCAGTCTAGAAACCGTGGAACTGAATTGATGAGCTTAGCTCTTGTTTAGGTGGGCTGTGGGAGAGCCCTGGGGCCCTGCTATAGCTGGACCTTGCTATAAAGTAAGGAGCCGGCGAAGGATAATGTGGACAAAAGAGACAATTAAAGACCTACTTGAGGAAATATTGCAAAAAGCTGCCTAGAGAATCTCAAAGTGATTTTCAAATAACACCCAAGTATTCCCAGAGATGCTTGGGGCAAGACAATGCTCTGCTATTTCAGAAAAGAAAATATATGTTCTGTGAACTTGAATATAGTCAAGGACATACATCGTAATTGTGTGCCAAACCAGCCTTGTCAGAATAAGGTACTTTCTGGGAACAATTCTTTTCTAGAACAAAGCTCTGTGAGGTATGCATGAGCATGTAGTGCTTTGAATATTATCTTTATGCTAATGTAAGGGATTTTTTTGGTACAAGTTTTAACAGAATTAAGTTCAGATATTATGAATATTATGCATGGTAATGGAAATCTTTAAAAGTCATATACTAACTTGTGTTTTGGATATTATGATGACTTTACCAATTTATTACAAACCTCATTTATTCACCAATGCAGTCAGGAAGAAATCTTCCTGACCTATTATTTTTTTCACCATTGATTAGATGCTGGGGTGACAAAGTTGAATAAGACAGGTTTCCACATATAGCTGTGAAGAATGTAAGTCTAAAGCAGCTGCATTTAAATAAAAACATAACTGGTCATTCAAAAGTTTATGTACTCTGGAGAACTGGAGTGATCAACCAGAGCTTTTGAACTCTTTAGCAGCCACACTTAGTGCTACAGAAATCCCAGGGAATAAATAAAATTACTACTCTTTTTAGCCTTTTAAGTGTTTTTAAAAGAACACATTTTACCTACAAGGGCACACAGTCATGAAACATGAAGTAAGAAGAAAGACAGAGACCACATTTCATTATTTATTCTGTGGACATTTCCTTCTTGATTTAAATTAGGGTCAAATTATCTTTGCAAATGACTGACTCATTTATAGAATTCCAGTCCACTGAGCACAGGCTCTCAGGGTTGAAGGCCAGGATCGTTTTTACCTTCCGGTTTAATCTTTTAAAGATTCTGCTCACAGATTTGAAGACTAGCTTTGGTACAGTCAACCAATCTCATGTTAACTTGACCTCTTGCGTTTGTCAATTTGGACCACTCCTTCTTGGAGATCTATTTTCCCTTGCTTCTATGACTTCTCCTGATTCTTTGCCTTCCTGAGCCTTCCTTTTCAATATTTCTGGGGGATTCTTCTTTTTTTCTGCTATTTCCCACCTTTTTGTTTTGAAAACAAAAAAAGATTCTTCCCATCTAGACTCCTTTTTTGTTTTCAAATCTGTATTAGTTTTCTGCTGTTGTCATAACAAATGACCACAAACTTAGTGGCTTCAAACAACATAAATATATTATTTTAGAGTTCCCTAGGTTAAAAGTTTGACATGGGTCTCACCAGGTTTCACCAGGCTAAGATCAAGGTGTCAGCAGGACTGTGTCTCTTCCTGAAGTCTCTAAAAGATAATCCATTTCTTTACTCCTTCAGTTTTTGACAGAATTCAATTCCTTTTGATTGTAGGACTGAAATCTTTGGTTCCTTGCTGGTTATTGGCTGAGGCCCCTATCCAGCTTCTAGAAGCCACTGAAGATGACCTCTGCCTCCATCTTCAAAGCTAGACATGGAGGATTGAGTCCCCCTCACACTTCTAACCTCTCCTCCTTCCATTTTGTCTCTCTCTGACCATAGCTAGGAAGCTAAGAAGTTTCCATTCTTTTAAGGTCTCATGCAATTAAATTGGGCCCACGTGAATAATCCAGTATACTCTCCTCATTTTAAGGTCTATAGCCTTATTAACACCAGCAAGGTCCCTTTTGCCACGGAAGGCAATGTATTCTCAGGTTATGGAGATTAAGGCATAGACATCTTTGGAGAGCTATTATTCTGCCTTCCACAAAGTCTAAACTCTAATTTGTTATTAGATTCTACAGACCATACCTTTGTCATGTTTTCATATGAAAACTCTACTGTATATATCAAAGTCTGCTACTTGTATTAAATGACTTCAGGCATCATCTCGATATTCTTGCATTGTTACATCTCTGCAATTTACCGCAAATATCATCGAGTCCCTTCTCTGCTAGAAAACTTTTGATGGCTTCCACTGCCCACAGGATAAAGTTCAAAACCTTTATTAATGCCTAAAGATTCTGATCTTTTTTTCCTCCTACCTTTTCCTGTGGCTCTCTTCCACTCCACCTATTTCTTCTTCCATGTCTTTTATCTAGGCTGTGCCATGTCTCAGTGCCTTGACTTACATTTTTCTTTTCATCTGGAACATATCTCTTTCACCTGTTCATTGAGTGTCTTCCAAGTTTAAATGCTCTCTGAACTTGCTTCTCCCTTGTCTTTGACTGCCATCTCCATACCAATGTACTGGTCGCCCATAGAACACAGACTTCTGCCTCTGCCATAACATCTTTCCACTCTACTGTCCTTTTTTATTCTTTGTCTCTCTCTTGCTATTTATCTGTAAAGTCACAGAGCATAAGAACCTGAACTTATTCAATTTTGTATTCTCATTTTCTAGGAGAGTGCCTGGAAAATATTTGATGCCCAATATATATTTTTGAATAAATGAATAAATGAGTGAATGAATAAAACATTTTTTTCCCCTAAGAACTAAATGTTTTCTATAAAAATAAATTTTAAAATATTTGTTTATAGTTTACAATTTATTAAGCACTTACACCCACTAGGTATCTGATCTATGTATGACAATTGGGTCATCATATTTGTGACCTATAGGTAAATGAACATATTGAACTGCATTTTCTTCCAAATGCTTAATCATAAGTTTTGTACTTAGAAGGCATTCAATAAATGACTATTAAATTGAATTACTGCCTTGCTTCATTGACAGGAAGAAAACATTAGTTGAAGGGGCTGGAATTATGGAATGTTGCATCTCTTTCATCGTTATCACCCTAAGGATCTAGTTTTCTGAGTTTAGAGGCACAGGTTCTTAGAATATGAAAAGCCTATATTTTTATGGATTTCTGGATTCTAGTCCTGCCTCAGGCACAAGTTGGTTATGTACATGACTTTAGTGATCACATTTCATTGTTCTAAAAATGTTTTACTATTTGTAAAGTAAGGGTTTTAATTATGTGGTTTTAAAAGCCCCATCAAATTTTCTGCCCATTAATAAGAATTTTTTGATCATGATTTTGTGATTGCGATTGGGTTAGGGGCTCAGAGTGATGAAAAGAAATATCAATTGTGGTCCTTGCCTTCAAGATATAATCTAGTTCAGGGTTCAGTGTGGTTTGGTAGAAAGAGAGGTGGTTTGATAACAATAATAGGTTTGAAGCACAGCCTCAAGCGTGGAAAGAATACTTATATTCATTCTTGGCTTTTATTCTCACACTTTACCACTTACATGAGAAAGCAAATACTTGGCTTTTAGCTCTCCCTTCATACACAGGTGTGAAATCTTGAGTTCGGAGGGTGGACATGTATATTTACAGTGGGGGTGAGAGAAATCAGTTGTGCGTCTGTGGGATAGGTGTCTAACTTAGTGGCATGGGCGTCCTACAGAGAGACTGGTAGGTATGGTGGGGACTCAACGATGACTCAACGCTCTGAAAACAGCCCCAGAAGACCAAGGATCAGGAAGTTCTTCTTTCTTGCTAGCAGTAAGAAAAGGGAGAACAGAATATCTACCAAGATTTAGAAAGCAAAGACAAAAAAACTGAAGGTCTGTTCTCATAGAATTACATAGACAAATTAGATCGTTATCATCTCCATTTTTATAATATTGTTTCGTTGTCCGTCATGCTTGATGGAGCTACTGGACTGGTCCAGCTTGATTGGAAAGGAATACTGCCGACACAATTGTTGGGTGGCTGGAAAAGTGCATGGCAGATATTCATAATAAGTCTGACTCCTGAAATCCAGTTCTTAATTAAAAGAGCACTTTTTATAAAAGATGGTGCCCACATGATCATAAAAGGATCCTTCCTTTGGGAAAAGAAGTGAGGTAGAGCAGAGTAAAATAAAAAAGGCTGCTAAGCAGGCAGCTTTAGAGAGTACACAAGTGGAGAGGAGGAAACCACTGTTATTAGAAAGAAGTGGTATTTTTTCTTATGTTTAATTCAGCAAAGGAAACTTGATGAATGACTCTCTTCTCTTGGTGGTGTCAGAATGAAAACAGAAAAAGGGAAAGACTCACAGTGATGACAATATTGCCTGTCAGAGGGAAGCAAAGCCAGTGCTTTGATCCAGGTATGTGCCTTTTCTGCTTTAAACAATCTGTTCCAGGGTTCTCTTATTGGAACAGATAATTGGGAGCTAACTGGATTCGTGAGATCTACGTTTCAAAGCTTCATCAATTCCATAGCCGTGTACCTGGCAGGGAAAAAGAGTAAGAGACTTGGTAAACAAAGTGATTTGCCTTAATAACGCTACTGTAGTAGGCATCTCATTTTCTCTGGTCAACTTTCCCTTTCAACATAGATACTTTTGATTCCTATAGACACATAAAGTCCTCATTTACTTAAGGGTTTGGGTGTATTTGTATTGAAAACTATTGGAAATTATTATTGGGGAGTCACTGTTCTTCTCAAAGCCAAATCGATTCTCTCGGTTCTAGAGGTAAGACGAGTTTCTCCCATTCAGTGGTTCTTTTACCCACTTACTCAGCTCTACAAGCAGGAATTGAACCCCACCTGCCAATTGAAAAAGGTGTTACCTAACTCAAAGCACTAAGGTTACTTACGTTTCCCACACCAGTTAAAAGCTTCAAGAAAAGCAGAGAACAATGATTATTGCATTTCTCTCTGCTTGGGCTGGAGATAATGAGCCGCTCGGCTGCCCTTTCACATGCATAATGCCTATTGATGTCACCGAGGGCCTCATGGTGTGCAAAAGCCCTTAGATCACATGTATCATCTTGAAAATAATAAGGACAAAGAGACAACTTTTTTTTAAAGTTGGCAAAGACATACTCTATGGTTCCAAGCCTCTCTAGATGGTCCCAATTAAGAAAAAATAATTTTCCTAGAGTAGAGTGGCTGCCACTGTTTCAAGGTGAGCTTTTCATGAGAAAAGGATAGAGCAGTTCCCAAGACTGTGTCAGGTTTCCAAAGTCACCTCTCCTGGGACAGATGATTAGGAAGTGTAGCAGTCTTCTCGGAAATTGATCAAAAACCTGTAACTTCTGTATGTTGGAAGGAAAATGAGCAAAGTTAAAGCAAGAAAGCAAAAAAAGAAAATTCTTTCTCAATTATAGGCAGCAAACTGCTTTTTTCTTTGGAAATTACTTAACTCGTTTGAGTCCCTCCCCCTACTTTTATAATGAGGAATTGGGTTTAGATCAGTGTTTGCCAAACTTAGCTTATCATTGATATAACTTTGAGAACTTGTTAAGAAAAGAGTAGATCTGGCGTAAATTCTTCTCAGAGTAGATCTGGCGTAAGTTCTATAATCTGCAATTTGAACAAGTTATTTTGATAATTATGCAAGTTTGTGAAATATTTGTGGATGGGGTTTCTGGTGCTCTGAATATGTGAATCTTTCTTCTTTTAATATTTTGTATGTTTAGACTATAGACTGGTCCAGCTTAGTTAATAACTGGGCATATTAGGGGAGACCTACTCTGACCCTAAGTCTAGTTACTAGACACAGTGGGCATTAGGAGGGCAAGTTTCAGAGGTTGGGAAAAAGTCTAATCTGGCAAACGGGACACAACATTAACTGTTGTGTTACATTACAGCCACAGGTAGCAGACACCAGTTCTAACAAGGCAACGGAGCTATCCAAAGAGGTAGAGAAGGACATGCTGATCATTCACATTTGGGTATATTGTGAACATTTGACTTTACTGAGATCTTTCTACACTTCGTACAACACAAACCACTGTGCCTACATGATTGTTTTCAACAAAAGCTTAGAATTATCCTTGATTCCTCTCGTACTCTTACATTGGAAGATAATCAAGCCTTCACAAGTGCTATGTATCTATCCTATTTCTGACATACATCCTGAATCTGACTGTTTACAATCTTAAGAACTACAATCCTAATCTAAGATTTTATCACTTCTTGACTGAATTACTGCAACAGCTTAACTGGTGTCCTTTCTTCAAATCATGCTTACTTTCCATCCTATGCAAAGAAACCAATGTAACTCTTAGAAACATAAACCAGGTTATTTCACTCTCCTACTTAAACTTCGATCAGATCTTGTTATAAATTTCTCTTAGATATAGGTTATAGGTAGGTGGTTTATTTTATCAATGGAAAAACCAATTTGAGAAAGCTTAAGTGGCCCGTAAAAGATCATCCAGTGACTAAATGACACAAGAAGTGTCCCTTAATCCAGAAAGATAACATTTTTCTGATTTCCTTTCTGCTATATTGCCTTTGCTGACTACTATTAACTGAAATCTCTGCATACGGAAATACCTTCATCTTTCTCACTCACATTAAATAAACTCAGGAATCTAATTATGCCTATTGCTTCTCATAAATGCAGTTGATGTCCTGCAGGTTTTTAGAAGAACTTTCTCAATCAATTATTTATGGTGACATTTTTTTCTTAAAGTCCCTTTTATTCACTAAACGTTGGGTTAAATGAATCTCTACTAAAAGTGAGTCAAGTGGAGCATTAGCGAAAGGCATTATAGAAAGAGGAACAGTATGCCTGAAGGCACACAGACATGTGTGAGGTAGCAGGCCAAGTTCAGGGCAGTGCCAGTCATCGGATGTCTTCTGACTGAAGCAAAGAATACTCTTGGAGGAACAGAAGGAGGTGACGTTGGGGATATGGACAGTGCCAGATCATGAAAGTTCTTGTGAGCTGTGTTAAAAAATTTATATTGTGAAATATATGGAAAACCATTGAATATGTCAGGAAAGTAGAATGATAACATCTAAAGTGTGAAAAAACCTCTCTGGCATCATTGCAGAGGGAGGGATGGGGGTTGATGGTGTGAACAAGACAAGACAGAGAAGGTGTGTTGACAATACACAGGGAAGAGGTTGAATTCTTCTTGACTCTACCTTCAAATTATAAACAGAATGTGATCAGTTCTTATCACGTACTCCGTCATCATCCTGGAGTAAGACATCACCATCGCTCCCCTGGATTACGGAAGGCTTATCACAGATCTCCCTGCTTCTGCTCTTGTCTCACAACCTTCTTAGTGCATTGTCAGCATAGTAACTGGAACGATACCTTTAGAACAGAAATTACATTACGTTGCTTCTCTCCTCGAAACCCTCCAATGGTTTCCCATCTCGCTAAGAATAAAAGTCATTGTCATAACGACAAGCCCTATGCAAAATAATTTCTAGCTCTCTCTGTGATCTCATTTGATGACTGTCCCTTGTTTCCCTGCTTCATCTGTCCTAAACTCCTTAGCGTTCTTTCAAAATACGAGGCATGTACCTTCCTTATGGCTTTCGCAATGGCTGTTCCGTCTGCCTGGAATGCTCTTCACACAGGTATGGAATGCTCTTCACACAGGCATCTACACACAGCTAATTCCCTGATCTCTACTCAAATATCAAGTTTATCTTGACTCCTCTCTTAAAATTGTAACTAGCTGAAACTTCCTACCTTGGGCACTCTAGATTTACATTACCTTGCTCTTTTATTTCCTCTAACACCACCTTGCAACATACTACAGGATTTACTAAGCTTTTGTTTTATTATTAATTTATTTATATATTTTTGTCTGTAATGTAAGCTCCCCGGGAAAGGATTTTGTTCGGTTTTATTTCCTGATATATCCCAAGAGCCTTATGAGAACAGTGGGCTTGAGAAAAACTTGTAGGAATGAAAATGGTGATACTTTCTAAGAATTTCTTTCTTCAAATTCAGAGAGAAGCATTAAGAAGACAGGTATTGTTTACAGTTCCTTTCTTAGGGCTCTGGCTTTTGGGTAATCCAATTCTGGTGTCAACTGATTGCTTTCATAAGAGTTTGGTACACTAAGTGCTATAGCTCCAGGCCCTTGGAATTCCTCTCTGGCTTTATTTCTTTACCACCCATTCAAGTGGAGTGGCTAGGCCAAGTGTGAGTTCCATCTAAGTATGTGGTACCACTGTGGGGAGGGAGGGATAAAGGCAATAGGCAACATTTATTGAGTGCTCATTATGTCTCGAGCACTTAATTAATCCTCATGACAGTCCTATGAGATAAGTGCTATTTATTTTTGTCCATTTTTTCATATGGGAAAAACTGAGGTATAGAGTAATTAAATCACTTGGAAGTAGCGGAGCTAGGATGTAAACAAGTGTCCCAGTAGGAACCACCATGGTTTACTTCCATCACTTAGAACAGGAGTTCATAAACTTGATCATGAAGTAAAACTCTTGGGCATCCTGAGAAAGATACTGTAACTATGGACATATTTAATGCCTATGTAAATCAAGGAAATTTGTTGCAAGCAACAGAAACCAAGCCTGGTTATTAGAAACAGGATGGGTATTTATTAAGATAGTGAACATCTCACAGAATCTTCCAGACAGGTAGAAGATCAGGCTTGGAGCTTCCACGGCCAGGGACGAGGCCTGAGTTCTGCTGTGGAACAAGAAGACTGGCTTGGCACTGCCACCGAGCACTGCTTCTAGGTGTAGACATCTGAGTTGGCATTATCAGTTCTCAGATGCTGAACATTAGGCATTACAACTGGGACCATTATTTCTCCTGCGGTCCTGCAAATGGATCTCTATAAGATGGTGGTTTCTTCTGGCACTGGAAAGGACCCTGCATTGACCCTGCTTCTTTGTGCTCCTGGCTTCATTTCCAACTCTGAGATGTGCATCTGATTGGTGAAGTGTAGGGATACGCTGAGCCTTGGCTTCAAAGGAGACTGGGAAAGTGAGAATTTGGCATTTTCAACTTCTATTGGTACATGTTTGCTATTCTTTCGGTTTCCCTATAAGAGAACTCCTTTCCTTTGTCTTATGAAATTGAGGTTTTAGAAGAAAAAGGAAGAGAGAGTTTCATACCAGGTAGCCAAAAAGAATAATATATCACTGCCAAAATCTGTATATTAGCGCGCGCGCGCGCGCAC